>NC_133976.1:5022812-5343645 GCF_047716275.1 Strix uralensis | reverse complement strand
CATTGCAGAGGAGCAAATTACCCAAGAAGATGGTTGGGTAACTGAAGTACAGTGCAAATCAGTGTCCTTGTGTGTCACACCCACACCCACAGCAGTGGTTTGACATGCATTAGGGACTTAACTTGTTTGCCCCTGTTGACCTGTAGGTGAGTGCAAAGCCAAGCTTTCCATGCTGACTTTTGGTCTAGGTACGTGAGCAAAGTGGGAGTGAGGAACATGTTTCACCTTCTTTATTCTGTAAAGGTCTTGCTCGTTTTCTCTATAGCAGAGGGTGTTTTCTCTGATGGGCTTTATGTAGGACCTATGCTTTTAAAGTTCTAGTTTGGGAGTTTTTTTCTTCCCAGAGGGGCATTTTCTCAAATTTTGTCACAAGGAAAGAAACACAATTAGGGCAGAATTAAAAGTAGCCAAGATTAAACAAAAATTTTGCAAATACATGGTGCGTTTTCAGTTATTGCTTGAAAGGAAAGCATCCCAGCAGCGTTTGTTACTCCCTATGATCTCTTCCCACCAACATCTATAGTTTATTGACAGAGAATATGCAAAATCAAGTGAATACTAAGGAATATTCATCAAAGAAAATGCAAGAATTTCTTAGTAGTTAATGTATTAGTAGTAATGCTTGCACCAGGAGGCCAGGTCCAAAGCTGAGAGAAGAGTTTGCCAAATCAGTGCTCTCACTGAGACATTGCCCCAAAGAGAAAGGCACTGGTCTAAACTCAGCAATGATAATAGACACTGGAGAACTCACATAACGTCTCTAAAAATAGAAGTAGAGTGATATCAAAAGCCTTCACGGCTGATCATCCCCAAGGGATACCCTCTGTTCCAGTCAGGGAACAGACAATGCAGCATGTGACCAGTCTGTTCAATCAAAACAGTTTTAATATTGAATGAATGAAACAAAGAAATGTTAGAATGAAACAGAAATTCAAATTAATTGCTTTGCCAGCAATTCCAGATGAAATAGAAGTAGGCAAACCTCACTGTTTAATATTATCCTAGGTCTGTGCAAATAACAAAATTGTTGTTTCACCTGAATTTTTAAAATGCGGAGTTTGATAAAAATTCAATTCAGATCAACTTAGAATGAAAATATTCTGAATTTTTGGTGAGTAAACGGAGTTCAAAGATTAATTCCAAAAATATTGATTTCATTCAAAATTAATTCAGGTTCATATTTTTTCTCAACTTTTTAGATGTTATCTTTTAAAACTACACTGACACAAATTAAAAATCAAAACTGCCTTTTAAAGAAAAATGTCAATATACTACCTTTTAAAACATGAAAATGGAGTTTTTGAGCGGTTTAATAATTCAAGACTTTTTCTTCTGAGAAAGTTGTGTGCTGTAACCAATACCAATTCACAAAATATTTCTGTCCACTTGCGTTCTTTACATTTTATAAAATAAAAAAAAAATGTGGGGAAAAATGATCTTAGCTTTAAGTTAGTTTTTCCACCATCACTAGGCCAAAGACTGGACCTAAGGCAGGATCTCGATATTCTGCTCCCAGCCCAAAACATCTGGCATTTTCCAAGTGCCAAACCCACCTGCGCCACCCAAACAAAAAGAAAATTGATGACTCCCAACCCTTGATGGAGCAATCCACGATTTGCACACAAGTGGTGTGGTCTGGAGGTGTCATGAAGTGAGGAGCTGAGGAAGAGACACTGTCCTACACCAGCGTAAGAGTCAGAAGAGTGGCCAGCACTGGGGACTGCAAAGACCAGCCTTTGTGGAGGAAAGAGGTGGGTGGTGAGATGCCTACTCACTTACTGAATATTTCAGCTTTAAGCAGGAAAATATTTGAATTAGTGCCCTCAGGAAAGCAATGAATGAAAGTTGAAAAAATAGATATTATGCAGAAACAAGATCACATCAGTGAGAAATATCTAGTTGATCCCATTTTAGAAGAATCCATCAAAGAAAAAAGCGAGAGCAAAACTGCAGTCATTCTATTATTGGCATAAGAAATCATCAGTGGGTTTGAACCATAACCTCAGATCTCAACTCTGATAATAGGACCCTGTATCTCTATTTTCCTCTTTCTAACAGGTGCAACAAGAAAGAAATGGAAATGTCCACGCACCCCAAGGTGCCTGGATCATGAATTCTTCACCTGGGGCTGGGAATCCAGGTTGGGAGACAGAGTCTGGCCGTTGTGCTCAGAACAAGTGCTATTTCTATTTTTTGACCCAGCTCTACAGGGGAAGGAGAGCATTTCCAGGCACCAAGGCAGCGTCAGCTTGTTCCACTCCTCTTGCGCAGCGGTTGACTTCTTCACCTGCTTAAGAGGGTCGCAAAGGAAACAGCTAACTCATCACTTTTTGTTGTCAGTTAAAACTACAAAGAGACCCTAAAAGGTTTTATCCGCTCTTGTCAAACTTCAGTTGGGAGCAGCAGATAGAAGCTGCAGTTCGTTTTCTCTATTTTACCACGAGGGTGCTATAAATAGATGCCTGTGTGTGGCTTTCTGGCTCTCTGAATATATGCCTCACACCTTCTCCATTTTTTTTTTTTTTTAACACCCACATAAACATTTGCATGTCACCAGACCCACAGAGACACACATTTTCCACAACATGCCTATCAAGAAGAAAAAAAAAAAAAAAAGAAAAAATACAAGAGCTCCTTTTACGTGTAAGCCTGTACATGCCTACATGTGTGTGATTACATGCAGCAAGATTTATGCTCATGTAAATAGAGCTTCAGCAGCCCTTATGTTTTTGGGATGTTTTGGCCTTTGGGTTGTTTATAAATTCACTTTGCTGTTCTGAATTTCACATCTCGCCTGATGTGTGCTGCAATGTTTTTCTGTCACTAGGCTATGACTTGGCATTGTTAATATCGCTGCCGTGCATGGCAAAGAGGTTCCTGTGTTCTTTCTGTTGCACAATTTTTAAAGTCCCCAAAGTGTATTAGGAAGGAGTCTGGCCTAATGCTGAGCTGCTTTGCTGGCTGAGCTGGAAATCCACCCTAGGAGATGGGGAAGCTTAGCAGAAGCTGTGACCACCTCCTCTGGGCCAGCACTGGGGAAACTGAGGAAAAACTGGAGCTGCAGAGGCTGCAGCAGAATGGACCCTCTGTAAGCTGGGCACCAGAGAAGTTGTGGGTGCCTCCTGCAAAGTGCTGAGTGCTGAAAACACTGAGAGCCTTCCAGCATTTGAAGGACTGGTTCCCTGCCTCACGTCAGGGCTGCTTCCTGTTAGAAGTTTCAAAGAGGTAAAACACAGAGCAGCTGCTCTGCTTCCCGCTTACTGTACCGAGGCATAGCTCTGATTGCTCTGCCCTACATCAGCCTGCAGAACATGCCCTTCTTGGCATTATTTCAGTCTTCAAATTATTTTCTTCCCTTTTTTCTTTAATTTTTCCTTTTTTTTTTTTTAATTTCTCATTTTCATTTTATATAGCCAGTGCATCACATAGTGCTGGCACAGGGCAAAAATCAGTCATCGAGAAACTTTTTAAGTCACCCTGGAATTTTATTTTTATGCCAAAAGGTGCTTTTTCCATAAGTCA
Organism: Strix uralensis; assembly: GCF_047716275.1. NCBI lineage: Eukaryota > Metazoa > Chordata > Aves > Strigiformes > Strigidae > Strix > Strix uralensis. Next base: position 5,340,123 of record NC_133976.1, on the reverse strand, counting down.
TCTGCCTGACTGGATTGCGTAAAAAACACTTATGATACTCAAGCTGCCTGAAGACCTGAGTATGGATACAGACAGTTGCAAGAAAATGGGAGAGAAAAAAATTGTGAGGTTTTTCTCACCGCCTCCCTCCCTTTCTTATTTTTGCACAGGTGTTCAAATTGCAAAGATCCAAACAAACCATCGACTTCAGTTTGAAAATGTGAGATTATAAAAATAAAGGGGAAGGATTATATTTTTATTTTTTACTGGAAATTGAAAACTCGGTGACATTCTGAAGTTCAAGTACTGACACAGTCCATTTAGACTTGATTTACCCCTTTCCTCACCAATCCAACATTACATACAAGTATGTGTTTTCAGATGACAGCATCTTGTCATGCAATTCTGTTGCCATAGCCTGTTTTTAAGAAACTGTATAGATGCATACAAGCTTACAAGAATTGCTTCCTTTATTGACTCATGTCCCTGCACTGTGGTTTAAGCGTATATCATCTTAAAGGAAATATGTACATTCATGAACAAGACTATCACTGAAAAATTTACAAGATGTTGTCACTGGTAACCATATTAACTTCCTTTAAAAGTGAGTTAAGTCTCCTGAAAAGGAAAAAAAAAAAAAAAAGTAGTTGATGGAGCTGGGTTATCATAAAGACATTATAAGCCAGTAAAAAACAATGTTGTAATTACCTTTTCAGAATAAAAAAATTATGAGCATCATCTGTACACCAGCCAAGTGGCCTGCCAAATCTAAGACCAGACTGAGCCTTGCTTGGCAGGAAGATTTTCATGATACATGGCTAACAAACTTAGCCAACATAGTTCTCAGTCATAGTGAAATCACAAGCAGGGCACTCAAAGGCGCAATGGCAGAAGAATCTGTAGCAGCTGGAGATTCTGCAAGTGATGGGATAACATTAGCAGCACTGGCCCAAGCTTTGATAGAAACTACATGAAAAGTTTCTATGTTCATTGTGAAAAATGGGTTTTGGAAGTGAATTTCTCATGGCACTAAATTGATTGCAGGGGAAGGATACAGAATCACACAAGCCAAGGCTCTGATCTATCATTCAATTAAGGAACTGATTGTATGAAATGTCTTGCTTTGTTGTTTTAACTAGGCTGCAAATGTGTCTAAAAGATAAAAGGAAACTGTTGTCTGGTTTCTTTAAAATGTCCATATTTTTGACCTTCCCAGGTGCCTCGTGGACTCTCAATAGCAATTGCTGCTGTGTTGGAATAGCTCTGGAATGAAAAATGAACTTAAATATAGAAAAAGAAATAAATTCGAGTGAATTCTCTCAGCTTCAGCAAACAGTACTCAGTCTTTTCTAATATGACCAACTTTCTAAGGTGATAGTTGCCTCCAAATTCCTACCACCAGCTGGACAGAAGATGTAGGAAGGTTGATAAGGTTGATACCTCCAGCACCTGCACATAAACTCCATCCTTGGTGTGACCCGTAGAAAAGGGCCTTCATTGATGACAGATCCAACCACACAGTGTGAAAGTTTGTTCATCTGGACTTTTACAACATTTTTCTGAAGTGTTTTTTTTTAAATTCCATCTCCTTGTCATTCTCCTGAAGACAGTCAGCTTTTCATGGCCTGGGAAGGGGAGGTAGCATCTGGGACCTCAACACAGATGTCCTGATCCTCAGCCTCTGAGCTCAGTGTGAACAGCACCAATGGTATTAAAAGGCGGATCTTGTCCATGCAGCATGATACAGGACCAAGCTAAAGCTTCAGAAGGGAATATGACACAAAAATGAGAAGATATTATCACTGTGAGTGGTATTAGCTAGAGCCTTAACAGTGTGGATAAGTTTGAACTACGCCAGAAGAAGGAATAAGCAAAGGAAAGGCTCATAGTGGTCAAAGGAACAAGTGAAAAAGCCTTTTGAAAAGGTGTTTTGGTGAAAGACAAAGCATCTGGAAATGTAATGGAAACCAAAGAGGATAAATGTCTACAGGTCAAATAGGGGGATGGTTTTAAACAAGCAGTGGATACAATAGCTTAGATTTCCTTCCTCTACCTTAAGGTACATAATATTAAGGATAAAAATAAGGCTGTAGATTCAATTATTTAGGTTTTAGGCATCCAATCTAAGATAATTATTTTCTTTCCCTCTATCGTCGTGTCAAAGAGGCAGGGACATCTAGAAGGCAATGAGGGACAATTATTTCAGGATAAACATATTTCTTCGAAATCACCGTCTCTCCATAAAACTGAGGAGTACATTCATGTCAGACTAATTCTGTAGTTTTTAGATGGCCTGAGTCTGGGGATATGCAATGGGAGGGCTCCTTTGTTGCACATCCCAACATAAATCCTCATTTCCAGTAACAGCAATAAAACTTTCTGGATGATGTTAATAGGTACAAGGGAATACTGTCACGAAGAAGAATATTTCTGAAACATTAATTAAAAATTAATACCAAATGAAATATTTTTTTGTTATTGTTTTCCCACTTCAGCATGTAAATCTTTTCATTTTCTCTCTGGGAACTTTTCTTTCCATATCTGGCCAATCCCAAGAACTACCCAAGAACTACCCAAAAACTAAGAAAAAAAGGGATCCCTTCAGGGTTTTTTTGGCATAATGGCAATTTCCTATTATTATCAGCAGCATTTTTCAGTGAAAATATGTCTGTGTAGCAAAAGTCCCAACTCTCCTTTGGAGCTGGAAGGTGTTCAGCAGGCCTGACACTTTGCTTTGGATCCATGAAACTTTTTTCTTCACAAGGCAAATAACCTGTGACTCTTCTCCTTTCTTCATTTACAAAACATGAATTACAATTAAATCTGTTTATATGGATTAGATATCAGCCTATAATAAGTAAAACAAAGCTCCAACTAGAAAACTTTATTATTGATTTTTCCCAGTAAAGCCAGTGGAAAGTGTGTACACTGGACAGCTTGCTAAAGAGATGACAAAGGGGAAAATTAATCATTTCTTATTTGCAACTTTCTGATTGTGTGTTGTACTCTTGAATTGACAATGGTCAATTCTGATCCAAGGTTCAAAATGGGTTTTGATTATTACTTTTTCTGTAGATTTTTCATTCCCAGAAGTTACAGCATTCCTTCTTCCACATTGCCTTGATCCATGACCTTCACTAGGGACACAAATTGAAACTCTGTTTGAAGTTTCTAACCACTGAAAACAGATGGTATTAGTGTCGTGTTTCTGCTTGAAACAATCCAATTTCTGCACACATAGTCACGTGTGTGAATGACTTTTGTAGCATACTATTTATACTGAAATAAGTTAGAGGACGTATTTCAGATTTATTACAGTGTTTTTGGACTGTATGAGTGTGTGGTTTTGCAGCTTCCAAATTTTTTACTAGCATTTATCAATTAATAAATAAAAGCATTAGTGGAAGCAGCTGATAAAGCATGTTTATGAACCTGCAATAACACAAGTTTGGACTGACACTTTCTATTGTTTTGATCCCTGTATAATTTGAATTTTCAAGCAACGAAGTGCAGGGTAAGTAAGTGTGGATGTCACTTATCTTGACTCATCTGAGTTACACATCTCATGTATGCTGGCCATCCAACCATCACCTGAGAGGTAGGTACCTCACGATGACTCATCTTAACCCTCTTAACAAGCCAGTTTTGTCAGAATTGCCCAGCCTGAGCAATGAGATGACTGATTTCTCCCTAAAACATGTCAAAACCTAAAAATGGACAGAACAAAGAATCTCCTGAAGATGCTGATCCCCTAAATGTGTGAATCATGCTAGCAATATAGGACCCCTCATAAAATGTAATCACATTGCTTTCTTTCTCAAAGTCAGTACCATTCATGCCTTAAAGAGAACTCTAAGCTATAAATAGTGAACTAAAATCCTCTTCTGGGCTCATAAACATCTCCTCACCCACCATCACTGCTCAGCAGGTGTTTGCAATGCTTATGTTGTTAGCCCATCCCAGGACAAGCCCTCTGGGAGCCTGACTTTGGAGATGGTTCAAGGAAGGCCAGCAGAGTACTTCTGTCATATGTTTGGTTGGGATATGAGGTACAGTCGGGCAGTCATCCCATGCACTTCTGAACTTGGCTGATTCTGAGCAAAAGCTGGATATGTGCAAGGTTTGTCTCCAAATCTTTGAAATCAAGGGCACTGAGGAGTGCTGAGAGAGCTACACAGGTTTTTGTGGGATATGCATATAAAGACATTGGATGATCCAGGCAGGTAGCATTCCAGATTTGGAGTTGTCCAGAAAAGCACATTAAGAGATCCTGGAGTATGTTATGAAGGCCAAGAGACCCTAAATTTCCCTCCAAAGCATGCAAACAAGGTTATATCCCATGGTCTCCCCAGGGTATCCCAAGCCCAGACCAAGGCAAAGAGTCAGAGTATTTGGCCTTGTGGAGCCCATGGGAACACCATAAAAGCATAGTGTGGATAAATCTTTCTAGAATAAAAGTCTCATTAATATCTCTTTAATATCAATAGTCCCCAAACTTCACTGGCCAAAGTCCACCACACTCAACAAGAATGTGCTGAGGGAAACATTAAACGCTGTTCCTCCTCTCAACCTGAACTGAAGCAGCAATGATTTTCTGAGGTGTACACTATGGGTCCCATCAAGCCATGAGGCACAGGTTGGGTCTGCGCATTTCCCAAGTTCTCCAAGTCAGTATGGGCAGATCAGATTCTCTCCTAATTTAATGTAAAACCACCTGCTTTGATTACATTTTTCATGGCATCATGTTCGGAGAGTTCATACTTCACCACTTTTCTGTTACACACTATCCAGTGGTAACGTAGGAAGGAGAGAGGAAAGAGGAGGAAAGTTTGCATAACTTCAGAATGGAGTTTAATGAGGGAGAGTGTAACACTTAATTCAAAACCAAAGCATCCATTAGTACGTTACCTTTCCACCGTATCAGTGCAATACATTTCATTCCCTTTTCCAAATACCATTTAACATAAACCATTTATTTTTTCAACTTTTCCCACAAGCGTTTTAATGCAGGATTTGGACACCTTTCAGAAGAGTCGTGTGATGTAATGCATTTGAGAGACATAACAATATATGTGGAGTTTGGAAAATCTTTTGCAACATGAATAAAAATAGCTGCTCCTTTCAAAAGGCAAAATCTGACTGGCTGTCAAGGGTTGTGAAGAAGGTGGGGAGAACAGAAATTGCCTTCATAATTTGTATTTCTAGATTATCATATACAACTAGATTTTCACAAAAGGGCCAGGTTTGTCTACAGAGCACAGCATTAGTTTGGGTACTGAAAGGAGCAGAACTCCATGCACTTGTTTTCTTCCTCAATAGAGTCAAGTCCCATGTTTCCAAAGGAATAGTGTTTCCAGGACCCGAGCAACTATCTATGTTTTCATGTATTTCCACACTGTGCTGTGTACACATCTACCCAAATATATGAATGATTTCAACAAATGAGATTCATCTGATCTGAATGGACATCTGACTCAGGGTGATTCCTCTCATCTTAAATGAGATATCTTAAGATGTCTAAAATGGTAGCCCAGGGACACTGGGCTCAGCAGCCCCTGTCACCTTGCATCCTTCACAGCTGAAGTTTCAGGTTACTCAGCAGCCCATATACCTCTCCCCTCCAGCTACAAATTGCTGCCATCAAGTACTATAGCCCTGCATGAGGGGACATCTCAGCCACTCATGAGCTGCATCTGTTCCGGAGCCTTTAGCTGCCTGCACTCATCCTACAAGAGAGGATCTTTCTTTGGTTACAGCCCTGCTCTGTTTTCCTGACTCAAGAAAGTTCTGATTTCATCTTTCCCAACTAGTCAAAAATATTCACCGATCATTTTGCCTCCTTCTGGATTTGTTTAAAAGCAGAGTACACAGGCCATTCTCTGATCAGTATCTGCAACCTATGTGGTCTCTGTGTCACAGGATACGTAACCGTGACTGGCTGACCAAATCCTTTATGCATCATGGCTAATGGCAAATGCATAGACACATATTTTTAATAGAATACAGTTATAAAGAAATACAATAAACTTTGGGGACTCAGCAAGAGTTTCAGCACATTGGCAGTTCTCTGAAAATTTGTTATCAATTAGAATGAGATATGGTCTACTATGCTTACACATGTTAGTAATATTTAAATCTACAAAGACATCCCACTGAAGACAACAATATTTAGCTGGAGTCAAAGAACTGAGATGTAACTGAGTGTGATACTATGAATAACAAGGGAGGAAGGCTATCGCAATTTTTCATTATCATTTTTAGCAGCCAATTTCGTTCTATGTACTCACTTTCAAGAGTCACAAATCACAAGGATTTGACCTGAAGTATATTAATTTGTCATGAAATTAAACCTTTTACTCAAATACAATCTTAAATACATAAAATTTCTCAAGAAATAATTTTAATGTCTTTCCGAGAAAAAAGAATGGAAACGATAAAAAAAAAAAAAAAAAAAGAGAGAGAGAGGAAAAAAAGGCTACATTTGACCAAAGGAAGACAAACATCTGGCTAGAGAAGGATGCACTTTCAAAAATATTTTTTCTCTGTATCCGGGTTCATCTTTGTTAGCTCAATAAAAATTATAATAATGGGGTGTGCCTGTGAGACAGATAACTATCTGTAAAACACTGAAGTAATGCTCACAGTGTGCTGCCAAAGCCCTAGACATTAATTTTTAACAGGATGCCTGATATTCTTCCCACCCCCAAAATCTATTCAAGCACCATCTACAACTTCCTTGCTTGCACTTTCTTAGCATATGCTAAACTTATGAGACTGTATCAGGACATTGTCATTAACCAAGCAGAAAAACTGGTCTCAATATTTCAGATAAAAGCATCTTACCCAGGAACATCTAATGGTAGATCACTGAAACAAAGGCAGCAGATCTTTCAGACTATCCCTGTTGCCCTCATTCTGCCACTGCTGCCTGGGGTTAGGCTGGGTGATTGCATCTCATACCAATCTTTGCTGGGGAACTGCAGTCTTCTTTCAACCAATGTTTCTCCTGAAGGAAAATCCCTATGGTTTCTTTCTGGATGCACTCCCATTTGTTTAGTACAGAGATAGATAGGGAGCAATGATACTGTGGTGAGATGGGGAAGTTTCTGTTTTCCCCACAAGCAAATAGATCCTGTGCTCAGCATAAAAATAGTCTAAGAAGAGCAGCTGGGTCCTTGCCTGGATGAATTTGGAGGTGAGATGGTGACAGTTACCAACATGCCTGGAGAATAAAAGGCATGTGGGCTCTCTCTGATCCCTGTGTTAATGTTGGGGCAATATGATAGGAAGCGGAGTAGATGACCACAAAAAATAACCACAAAAACTTACTTGGGAGTGTCCTTTTCTTTCAACCTGCACAAGAAAATACCATATTATTACTGTATTGTCCTTTATAATCAAAGATGATGTCACTGACAACATAATTCTTTTTGTATACATGTGTATGAGTTAAAAAGTCCCTCTTGTGAATGGTGGTTTGGTTACACAAGCAGATAGAGGAAACTCAAGCTGCTGCTTACCTCTTCCTGGTTATCTTATACAGCTATGCCAGTGAATCTCAGGGAAAAAGGACCTTTCCCTTGGAAACATAATTAAAATGAAAGATCAATCAGCAATACCACCTAAAGGAAATCTTGCTGTCACAAAAATTATGTAGACCTGGTGATATGTTGTCTCTGGCTCATTTTTTGCCAGCATGTCTCTGGTGGAGGAGATGGGGTTTTTCATCACAAGGTGCTGGAGTGGCATTCCTACCCATTGGCACCCAAGGTGCTCATCCAGCATGAGCTTTTTCCAGTCCCTGTTGTCCATGCTGCAGTACACTTTTCCACTGATGCCTGGGAGAGAAATTCTGCCTTTGCTATATATGGAAAGAAAGGAATTTGTTGATCAAGCAAGAGATTTTTCTATGAAATTACAAGTTAAGATTTTGTCCATGTCGCAGAGCTGGCATTAAGTCCAACAGGGGCAAAGGTATCTTCACCTTGAGTGATTTATCTAATTCCCCAACTTAACCTATTGCCCTTCCTTTAACTGGCCCTCAGGCGATCAGCTCAGATCAACAATGCAGATGTCCACATGTGGACCAATAGATAAAACCACCTCCCAGAGCCTGTCATCTTCACAGGCATGTCCACACTCACCAAACTGCGCAACCCTAGAACCCCAAAGCAGCATCTCTGCACCAGCAGAACACTGTGCAAAGAGAAAGGGGTAGACACCTCCATGGGTCACTGGTTTCTTCTGGTACAAACACACAAATATTTGCAGGGATGTGCTTCAGTGCAAGGACATCACTTGTCTACAGCATCTTCTCTACATGCAAAGAGCCTTGTAGCTGAGTTCCCTGCAGGGCACCTCTCACATTAAAGAAAACTTGTCATTTCTCCCAAACGAGGGAGGAAGGAAGAGATTGTGGTTAATGCAGCAAATGGAGGCTCAGGAAATCTATGCTCATATCCTGGTTCTACCACAGGCTTCCTGTGTGACCTTGGGCAAGTCCCTTAATCTCTCTCTCTGCCTCCCTTCCCCCATGTGTAAAATGTGGATAAAATAGTTCCCACTCCTAATCAGACTCAAATCTTAAACTAGCTTATGAATGCTACCATACAGAAGGGAAGAGTCGTGTGTGTGGACCAATCCTTACTTACCTTTGTGTGATCAGCTAACAGGACTCACAGCCTGAATGTTCATGAATATTCTCCATTATCTAGGTTACCATAAATTTCACCCTATCAATCATGCATTAAAGGGTATTAACTGGTAATTCTGAAACTTTAACTGACAAAAGCCTGTTGATCGAAACAGGTCTGGTATTTGTTGTGTGCGCATCACTGATTTACTGAGGTGGAAGCTGAGAGGCTTTGTGAAGTGAGATTTGTTTGTTGTGTAATTCTCTGTAATAAAAAATCGAGACCTAGACAAAACTAGGCCTTAATTTGTCCTTGCAACAGTGCTTTATTGTTTATAAAGAGACATCCTGGTTAGTCTGCGAGCAGTCCAGTGAGTTCCCTGTACTCCACTCCTGTAGCTGACCAAAACCGTGATGTCCCATGCTGTTTCTGGACAATCATGGGTTGTCCTGTGTTCTCAAATCAGCCAGTCCCACTCCACCCACCCTCAACTGTGAAAGTGTGTTAATCTACAGTATGACAGATGTCTGGACGTTCGAAAATAGACGTTGTTTAAGTCAAGTTGACCTTAATCATACTGTCTACCAATGTTTAAAACAATTCAGGAAGAACCAAAAATCAAAAGTGGGTTTTCATCCAAAGCTTTTCCATTTAGAGGTGAGAATGTGACAAACCCAGACCTTAAAAACTTAAGACAACAGGTTGGCAGGTCCATCAAAACCAGATGTGCTCACTCTTAAGGTGAAAAAAGGCTTTGAGATTTTATTTAAAACATACATTCTGTTCTCACATCCCTTTGAAGAGATCATGTGGGATAATTCGAAGTCTCCTTCTTGCACAAACATTATAAACATTTCCTGTTAGTAACTATAAAAGGACAATCTAGCTAAGTAAACAGTCTTCTTCATAGTTGTGTCTAAGCAGGAAAGCCCTCTATTCTTCACCAATAGCTCCATTGATGACTACAATTGTTCTGGCTATTGTTTGTGTTCGTAATAACACTGATTATAACAGAAGATCAAAACAGGAACTTCCTTAAGCTTATTAAATGCTTGCAGTGGGGGCCTGGATGTTGCTGGTGTAAGGATGGTTGTGTGTCGACATATTAAAAATGGGAGAGCCAGGTCATCAGCTTGTGTAAATCACTGTCTTCACCAAAGTAGAGCTAAGCAGATGAGGACCTGGCTTCATAGTGGCATCTCGTGCTACCCAAGAGCTCAAAAAGCCCTACTGTTACCCACTAAATTTCCCCACCCACCACTTTCTTGTACCGTGAATTAAAGGAAAACTGAAGTTTGAGAAAATGAAATAATGCAACCAAAAGCATAAAAGGAGTTCATGGCAGAGTTTAGGATAGGACCCAGACCTCCCACCTCTTGTGAGTGTCCCATAGGAGTGTCCCTGAGGCATTCAGTGATCCTCAGCCAGCCCATACATGGTCTCCTTTTCTATGTTCTTCTTTTTCATTTATTTATTATTATTTTCTATCATTATTATCTTCGTATTCTACCTGCTAAGAAGCCTACAGATTTCTTTCAGATTTACCACAGATAAAACCTTTAGTCAGCTGTTGAAGTATCGGAAATCATCTACCACTGCTAAACACACTATTCACAGTATTTTCAGCTTCTACTTCACCACCAATGGTCAACCTCTTCAATATCATATGAAGAAACATACCCATGTTGGCTTAGATACTAGAGCTGCAGCTTTGAAGTGGATGATGTATGCTAACATCTTCCTCTCCCCAGCAGAGCCCTGCAGGTTTTTTTGGCTCCTCAATCCTATGTCCTAAGTGTGTGAGTCGTCAGCACTTAGGCAGAGAAGCAGTAGCTATATCACTGATAATATCATACCATCCTAAATTCTAGTTGGCTTGCTATTTGTTCTCTCTCCCTGTAAGACCCAAGATTAAACCACAGGTTTGACTTAGAATAGGGAACTTCCACTTGTCCAACCAACAATCTTCCCTTCTTTATCAGACTGGGTCTCCCCAGGAGAACATAGTTCCTAGTAAGACAATATGTGATGTTTAGAAATGCCTCAAAGCTCCAAAAGCATGACTTTGATTAAGGGAAAAAATAACATATTTCAGCAGTTTATAAATCATGCTCACAATTCTTTTGTCTGATGGCATTGAAGTAACAGCATGGGGAGGCACTGCTTGTAGAGAGAAGTATCTTCTATCATAGCTGCAGAAAGGACCACCTCAAAAAATGAGCAGAACAACATGTAAGATGATGCTATAAGGACTAGTAAATTCTGATTCAAACTGCAAACCTGCCTTCATTTGGAAAGGAGATATGCCATCAAGGAGGCAGGGAAATGTCATTTTTGTGGTTTACTGATATAGGCAATGATCTACTTCACCTGAGATTGAGAAAGGAATCTTAGGTTGCTGGGTGCAAGCTGATACCTGTGGATATAACAACACCCTGCTGGCTTGCCCAGAGATCTCCATACCATATCAAGTGTGCAGATGGGCTGGTCAGACTTTCTAAATATCCTTCCGAAGGTTCCTTTCTACATCTCTGTAGGCAGACAGTCAGGATCCACTTTGCAAGGAGAAGGATGCCTAAGAAGACAGTCCAAAGGCCAGGGAGTCAACCTTGCAGTGACCAAATGGGGATCAGCCTTTATATTTTCCTTGCCTGTGTCCTCAGACAGTATCACCATGTTTTGTGAAACCCTTGACACACTCAGCCCCATCGTTGCCCCTAACTGAAGAGGGGGCAGAAACCCTTTCGTTCAGCTTTCAAAATTATTTGTGCTTCCTGTGTGTAAAAGAGGTTTCACATGAAGTCAGGTGGGCTGTCTCCCAGCTAACACAGGGGACTTGCTGCAGAAAATTGTGTTCCTCTCCCAGCTGAGGCATGTAGGTTTTGTTTTCCTCTGTGGCCCCAAGGAAATCCCTTGTTATTTCCCTGAGTCCATCTGTAAAGAGGCAATCACAACTCTCCCCTTTTCCATGTGGGTTGCAAACACCCAGGATCAGGAGCAATCCTGTGCAGCACCTTGCACCAGGGCAGTCCAAGGTGTAACCCACATATCTACAGGACCCACCATGAGGAGAAAACCGGACCATCACACCCTTATGGAAAGAACCCCCCAAACCAACTTCATGTAACACACTGAAACTGCTGGGGATTTAAAGCCCAGCATGTAAACTATGAACTTCTCAGCCCCCAGTCTCACAGCAGATCTGCAGGACTCAGCTGCCCGACTTGAACTCTTAAGTGCTTGCCGCCGCCGCCGCTGATAGCTCTGTTATCCTTCTTCATAAACAACCCGTAGTAAAATCAGGGCAGTCAATGGCACAGCCAAGAAACCCTAATGCTTGTCCATTTTTTAACTGGGATTTGCTCCCACTACAAGCCATCTCAGCCAGTTAAGTGGCTTGCCGTTACTGTTTTGCCCCAAATGACATCACCATTTGGCTTTCTGAGCATACCTCTTTGGCTCTAACCATCCCCCTTGGCTCTTTTCCCTGTAAACAGGGCCTGATTAATGTTGCAGAAGAAGGGCTGTGAATCACGTATTCCATTCTCTTATGGGAAGTCAGAATGTCAATTTTTCCTAGTTTTAAGTGCAGAGATTTGGGATATTTAATGCAGAATCCCTAGCAACGACACAGAAACTGCAGTCTGAGCCCACAGCTGCAAGCTTCCCAACATACTTTCTGTAACAGCAGCTGATGAATCACCCACTAGAAGACATGCACTTAAAAAAAAATAAATGAAACAGCATTCACCGATGCTGCCTATTACTACCCAGCCCCAAACACACTACAAGGATATTGTTTGATAAGGAAAGGGCCCTCACACACACATCCACAAATCTCTACTGGGCTGTTTAAAGGGTGAATGGAAATAGTCCGACAGCCACAGATGTTCCCTCTTCAATCCTGGGTGGCAGCATTTTACTGCCCACGGTACTCATCACTACTAATGCTTCCAGCTGGTGGCCAAAAGCCGACACTCGCTCTTCACTTTTGCTCTGCAAATGCAAGAAGATTAAAAACAAGAGTTTGAAGAGCAGCTCAGGAAACCTGCAGCAGTCTCTTTCCCTTCCCTCTTTCATGGCTATCTTTCCCAGCTTTTCAAAATAAAATGACAAATGAAAAAATAAAGCATGATTTGACCCAGTCTTTTAAACAGGTTGTTTACAAACTGATCTTGAACAGCACAGTAGAGCTCCAGAAGAAAGATGCTGTATAGGAAAGGCTCAGGGAAATGACTGGAGAGCTGCACTGTTCTTGAAAAGCACCTACTTGACAAATGATACAACCAACTCTCTGGCACATTTTATTTCCTGCTAAGTATTATGACTAACAATGTAAAAAATGAACTAGAAAAAAACAGTCAATAGTTAAATGAAATAGAGGGGCACTTCTTTGCAGGAATATAATTTCAGTCATATACAGAATTTCAGTCATATACAGAATTCACCTGATGTGGATTAACAAACCCTGGGGGTTGACAAGAGCATGCAGAATGATTTAGGAGCACACAGAGCCCACTGAGGTGCACTGAGAAACAAGCTCCTAAATGCCTTAAACCCAAAGGGAATTCTACCCAAAAATGAGCCTTCCCCCTGACAGAAATTAACTGAAGTCAAATATTAGATAAATACACGTGATCAGACATTCTAAGATAACAGGGTCAAGAGCTGAAAAATAATCCACATTAACCTCAATACCATCACAGAGGATTGCTAACAGTGTATTATCAGTGTTTATTCAGGATATGAGCCCTATCATGCTAGGTGCTGTAGAAACACACCAAGTATGTCTGACCCAAAGGTACTTCATACATCAATATAAATGCAAGATATTCAGATGCTTATTTCCTAGCTGTGGCATAAAGATTTGGGCAGGAATGTAACTTCAGGAAGGTCCCTTCACTTCTCTATACTCCTTTTCTCATAATGAAAAAAGGAAAGAAAAGTTCTTCCCTTCCCTGTTCAGCCTGCAAACATCTGGGAGCTGGGGCAGCCTCTGATGGATTTATTAAGCCCTGTGCAAACCCACCCAAGAGCCAAGCAGTTGTTTCAGAGCATGCCAGCTGTGTTACACCTCACGTGACAGGAAGAGGTGGCCCAGCTCTTCACCCTCTCGGTGTTGTGGTTGTAGCTAGTCCTATAGGGCCTGGCAGAGGAATGAGAATGATGGAGAGAGCTTCTGAGATTTACTCCACAGCAAAGCAGGAGGCAAGAAGCCAAGTCCTATCTGACTCCTTCAGCTGCACAGCAGTTGGGGTAGACTTGGGCTAGATATGGTGTGTTTTGTCCTCAGGGGCCAAGCATAGGGAGGGACATAGGAGGGGAGGTGGGAGAGAGCAGGGATATAGGTACAAAATCAGAACTGCTGCTGAGTATCCTCATCACTCAGAAGAAAGTCTTTTATTTATACAGCGCAATGTAAGGTGAGCTGGCCATATTAGGACACCTGAGGTCATCATCTCCAGTATCTGTGGCTTAGTACTTGAGAAGAGGCCTAGTTAACTCTCTGTCTCTTCAAATATGCAGCCTTGCATGGCTTGCAGGTCCCATTTTCATGACAGTTTATCTACTACCAAAGCCAAGAGTGACTTGAAACATTGAAAGAAATAGCTAGAGATGTCTCAGAGAGAGACAAGACCAGCTGACCTTTCAAACCTGGGTTACATAGCATCTGCACAACCTAAAGCTACTCCCTCCCTCATCACATCACCTCTTGTCCATGATTAGGTGAGCCAAGTGGACTCATCTGTTAGGAAAGGGCTGGTAAATGACCTAACCTGAGAGGTCTACCTTCAGCACCTTTGAGTTGGCCAACAGGATGTCTGTAGTGGCTGTGGGACCAATCTGAGATCCAAACTGCTGGGCTAATTTGCCCACTGTTCATCTCAACATGGTTAGATCCTGCCAGTGAAGAAATTACTGTGTCCTTATCACCAGCCCAAGGCATTTGAACCAGTTCTACTGGGTGGAATTGGAAACCAGTTCTTTCTTTAGCATTGCCTACCAGGAAACCCTCCTTTGCTACCTCTGTTCCTATCAGGAAACCTTCCTTTGCTTCCTCTTCTCCTAGGCAGTGACCAGTGAAGACTGCACAGGCAAGAGCAGCATAACACTTTTTTGCACGAGGGCAAATAGCTCTCTGTTTTAAGAACAAATAAAGTCGCACAGATACGAAGAGCAGCATTGCTGTTCCATGCTAGAGATGTAACTCTGCTGCTCCTCATTTGCATGACACCCAGAGTAAGAGAGGCTGCATGAACTACGGCCGCTCTTGAGTAGGCAGAGGCAAGTATCCAGTTGACTCAGAGCATCGTTCTGCACCAGGGTGAAAATTTAAGGGCAGCTGGAGGGACAAGAGGGGAACTTGCCTGACTAAAGGGTTTGTTATGTTGATACTGTTGTGGGGGTGAAAAAATAGCTGTAGGGTTTTCTTTAGAAGCTCCGTGTTCATAGAGGGCTATGGAGGTGGAAAGAGGGGGAAATAATTATTAAATCATGATTGCTATCTTCAGTATTTATACAAGATAGGCCACACAAGTGTCTTAATAGTGGAGGCACCTCCATATTTATTTGTTGTTATTGATTGGTATGAAGTGATTTAGAATCATATGGTCTGGAAAGCGCCATAGAACAGAAAGATAAAACTTTTTTTCTCAGCCAAAGGATAAGACAGTTGAGAAAAACAGAAGGGATGGGTCTCATCTCACCTGCTCTCCAGCCTCTTAAAGTCTAAGGTAGAGACAGTCTGTGGAAATTAAGAGGCAACACCAAAGAATGACTCCTCTGACCCATGACATATCCTTAGTCCCCCAGTGCAGGTACAGCCATGCTTGTGTTGTGCCAGAGATAACTGCAAGAAAGCCACCAAGCAGGGTCCATCAAAGCACTGAGACACAGGTTTTCTGGTACATGGAGTATGCTACAGGCCACCCCATTCCCAGTCCCCACCACCCACTTTACCATAGCTAATTTGGCTGTAAAAGTGAACACAGAAGTGAGCAACCAGGAGTAAGGTTGGAAAGGTGCAGGACCCCTCGTGGCAGTTTTTCTGCAGATCTGCTACATGGTGGCTGTGTCCCTGCTGTGTCTTCTTCCACCTGTAAGATCCTGGGGGCAGGCAATGCCTTGTATTACAAGTGCATCGACCACCTGGAGCAACAGGGCCTCAGTTTTGGGAGCAGTCTCTGAGCACCAATCTTAATGACAGTAATTTTAATAACCAAGATATCTTTGAAAGGACCTGGAACAAGGGGCTGTTTTGCATCCTTCTGGATTGTTTTTGACTATTGGCCCCTAGTAATAAACTATTAGGGAACAAAAAGCAAATGGAAAACAATCGAAGTAATTATATAGCTGGATGAATGTTTCACTTCAAATATTATTGTCTCTGCAAAGATATACAGCATGGATGTGTTATTGCAAAAAGAAATATGCATTGATCTCTTTACCAGGAAACAGGTATGACTGTATTATGTAAATATTACTTCATTTACTGTCAACAACTGTAGGCTTATTTTCACTTTGCAAACAGATGACAAACGTGCTTGGAGTCATACAACATCAATCTTAAAGCTGACAAGGATCCCTCATTTTGCAGCCAATATTTGAAAGTCAAAAGGCCAAATTCAGACTTGGGCTAATGCCATTCGCTCCAGCAGGAGTGAGATGCCAGATTCTCCACATTAGTGTAAATCAGATGTGCTCTGTGAACTTCAACAGCCAAAGAAACAGTTCTAAAGCTGTTGACTTCAAAGCTAAATTTGGCCCACAAAGCTGAAGCACTGGGTGAGCGAGAGGTCTGAATTCCCCCCTGATGGGAGTAAATGCAGCCCAGCAGATTTCTATAGAAGTTAAAGATCAGTCACGATACTCCTTGATACGTCATTTGAAAACTCAGCTAACTCTGATGTGGTTGCTAACACCAATGAAAAACAGAGCTCAAATGAGAGGACATAACAAACCATATCCTTTCAGGAGTGCAGCTTGGAGACCACCATGGAAATGGCTGCAGGTCCCTCACCCAGTCCACCGCCGCCCACTGGCTTGGGCTAGACTTCCTGAAAGAGGATGACTCTAGCTTGGCCTTGAGCTCATTAATCCCCAAAGGATTCTTTTGGCAGTCATGTAATTCCAGAGGGAATCATCCTTTAGATCCTCTTCCTGCTCTCCTCCCTGTGTCCTTTGCCAGGAAAGACAATTTACCCTTCAAGGTCTCATCTGTAAGAAAGGGACACCTGGCCAGAAGTATGCATCCAGCTCCAGATCTAGACCCAGGAGAATTTGAGAAGCAGAGAGTTTTCTCTGGTGACTAATCACCCTGTGATATCACAGGCTAACTGAGATCTTCCTTCTCTCTTTTACAAGCTTTACTTTTGCAAAACAAAGCACTCTCTAGGCTCAAATAGACTTAAACTGTTCAATGAGACTTGACTGGTCAAAGGGTAACACTGCTCAGACCTGGATGTGTCTTTTGTAGGTCAGATTGTAAAACAAAATAATTCTCATGTGATCTTCTTACTTGGTTTTGAAATGCTCTTGCATGATGCTAACACAATATATGGGGTTTCTAAGAGGCCTAATCTGACTTTCAGAGTGACCAGTTCCCAAACTGTACTATTTGAAAGTGAGATGATAAGACATAGCAGGGTGTGTACCATGCCAGGGTGAAATGTTGGGAGGAAACATGGTTAAAAGGAAGGGAGTAAGAGCCAGCTCAGGCACAGAGAGAAAAGAGAGAGCTGTACCATGGACCTATCAGCTTTTATTCTACCCTCCAGTATGTGGTACATTTGGCAAAGCCACAAGGTCCATGTGTCTCTCTCTCTGATTGCAAATTCTGTTTGAATATGAGGCTATTTTGAGCCATAGACTGCAAGAGGTGCCAGAAAAAATATCTGGCACAGACTAACAAGACCTATGTGACAGTTCATTCAAATGGGACATCGTGGACAACAGGGCAGCCACCTCCTGAAGCAAAACAGTGTTTTCAGTCTGGGCTGTGGGGAACTGGTAACTAAGTGATGTATCTCCTGGTAGACCTCTGTCAGAGCCCATTGGGAGTCTGAAGTATCAAAACGTGAGAAAGTAGAAGGCAGGTTGGAATAGGGATTGCAAAGAAACAATGCTGTTTGCTGGAGGACAGACCATGATCTCTTCATTGGGTTTAGGCACAACCCCTGGAGCACTCAGGATGGTTAAGAATAGGCAATAAAGAGGATGTTGTTTATTTCATCCAGATCTTCTAGTAGTTTAAATACACAGATGGTTTTCAGAGCCTTTGAAGCCTTCTCTGTTTCTTTGCTTCCACCATCACTCATCCCAAAAAAAGATGAGCAGACACCAAGGATGCTCATGCTCCTGAGAGGGCTCCAATCTATGCCCAGAGGTTGCTTAAGAGCACAGCAGAAGTACTGTACCTACAGAGATATTGGTTTTCTTCCATCAAAGTGAGCAGCGATTTGTTCATTGAGAACTTTAGGAATGGGATTCATCTGAACAAAGGAAGGTGTCTACAAGGTTATCTCCCTATATCTTCTTTAGAGTCCATGGAGAGAAATGTCCAAATCCCTAAAGTCAGAAGAAAGTAAGTCTGCCATGGAAACTTTGAGGACCAGATCCCAAACCTCTCTATTTTCTTCTTGTAACCTGGAATGCCAGGAGTTTGGAGCACAGGACACACATGTAAGATGTGGAGAGAAGAGGAGAGAGATATTCCTCAGTGAGCATTCAGCTGAAGAGTAGTAAGAGGCAGCAGGAACAGGAATATGTGTGATAACCCTGCTGGGTTCTAAGGTGGGACATGTTTGAAGAGACATCTGTGTCCAAAGTGCCAGTCTCCAACCCTCAAGGGCTGTAACATATAAAGAATGTTAAATTCTTTACCCTGTTCTTTATCCACAGCCACTCCTGAGCCAATGCCTTTCCTGAGGACATCACTCCACCATGAAACAATGAATTATTTTCCCTCCTCATTTTGCATTGCCTTCTCTCCAGTATTGAGGGAATCATGGTAACCCACAGTCCTTTTACTGGGGCCATGGAGCTTTCTCCCAGACACTTAAGACAATGAAGGTGCAGTTTGGAAGAAAGATGACCATTCCTCTTGCTGGACAGGGAGATCTAGCAAGGAGGGCATTTCTGGTCTGGAAGTGACAAGCATGCACAGCTGGTGTTTGCAAAAGGGAATGAGTGCTTCAGGACAACAAAAAAGCATTGGTCTGAGGAGGCCTCAGGTGAGGCCACAGGTCCTGTGTGACCACTCCCAAGACAGTGTTCACTAGAACAAGCATTTTGCATTTTTGTTTTGTTACATGGACTCGTCCATGTCACACCACTGCAGTTTCCAGAGTTCAACACTGTCAAGATGTGATGTTGCAATTTAATGGTGGAAAGACCACAGATTCCCAATGTTGAAGGATCATGACTCCAAGAAAACTCAAGCCTTATTATCAGTGAAGCTGATTCCTATGACTACCCTTCCTTACCTTCCTCTGTTATCTGCTCTTTTCATTCTTTCTTTCTATCTCTCCAGCTTCTCACTTCATTCCCTACCATCACTAGGCTTGGAAAAAACAATTAATACTAATTTTTTTAAATACAATTGGTACCATGACACTGTATAGCAGTTCAGAAAAGGCCTTGGGAAAATAAAATGGACCCATCTCTCAAGGATTTAGCAAGGGATCACTTAACATTTGAGGCAAAGCCAGATCACTAGTAACAAAAAAGTAAAAATCCCCACATCTCCGTAACACGAGCCCACTGTGACTTATGCATACAAAGAGGATTTGCATAGGCAGATGTTATGTAGGCCTGAGTACTGAGCACAACTAGGTTTGCAAAGAGTCAGGGTTGGAAAGCAGAAGCCTTGCCCAATAAAAACAGTGAGGATTTCAGTAGGAAGCTTCTTTTTCCAGGGCATTGGGTCAGCAGTGAAATTGTGTTAATGTGAGACATTTTTCCTGCTATTCCTATATTGTCATAGCAAGAAAACCAGAGTGTGAGTACACCTATTCTAGAGCAGAGCTTCAGGATTTCAGCTTATTTTAACCTGGCAATGAGGCTGGTAGAAAGCAGAGTTATCTGTAGAGCATCTGCACAGAAAGTGAAGACCACAGCTATTTAGTTTAATCTCTCTTCAGATAGATAATGTCTTACAGGACAAAAGGTCACTGATAGAGTCAGCAACCAGCCCCTTTTCTTGAAATACACTGGCTCTGCTTCCTCAGTGACCTCCCCTCCAGATAACACCCAGCCTTGCTCCTCACTGCTTCAGGCTGTGAAGAAAATTGCACCTTGAGACAGCACAGCCATATGATGCTAAGCCGCCAGCTCAGCTGGCATCAGCTTCCAGGGCACAGCTAGGAAATACCACCATGTCCCAGATGCTGCAGGTAGTTGTCCCTGCCCGGGTTATAGTCCATCCTTTGTGAGCCAAGCTAAACTGTGATTATGAGATGAGGAAAATTGAGAGGCCTGAAATACCCTGTAACCTTAGCCTTTTGGTCTGAAATACTAACACTTAGCTTCTGTGCTTAGGAAGAGCTGACCTCAAGGTCTGAGCTGGTGGACTGTGGCACAGCCTGGTCTGTGTTTCCACTGATTGTGTGCTTGAGCTTTTCCTCACCACCATCACCTCATCCTTCACCTCTGCAGAGACCTCTGGACTTCAAGGCAGACACGTCTGAGTTCGCTGAGACAGCGTGGATGGGTCAGGCCTCAGCAGTAGGCTCAGTGTGATGCCCAATTGACCACATAGACAAACACTGCAACCACCAAAGTGGCACTTCAAATCCATTCATCAAATTTAATAGCTTTCCCTGGCTGCCCTCTGCCATGGGGCTTCTTATTCCTGCCTCAGCCATGACCCTCAGTGCCTCCCCCTCCCTTCCCAAAACATCCCCCAGTCTCCCTCCTCACTGAGGTTCAATCCATGCTGTGGGCCCCCCTAGGTAAACCCACCACTGATAACCACCACTGCTCTCCAGCTGCTTGTGCTGGATTAAATACTTCAAGGCTGCTCTGAAAGCCCTCCTCCAAATATCCCCTTCCCTCAACAGGGTAGCAATAATCCCTCCCCAGCTTCCAGATCCCCCTATGCTTTGGATGGGGAGTTGAGGGCTGGGAACTTGCTACCAGCACAGTAATCTTTTCCCAACCATGACTGCAGAAGGGAATTATAATTCCCTTGGTACAGCAAGGTCTCAATATTATCATCTTCTGTTTGTCCTAAACCAAAGACATGCTAGTATGGCTGAACTATTCTGTTTGTGTGTGTGTGTATATAGTATAGAGTAGTATAATAGCATTAATTTTAATTTTAACTACATAGATATGTGTCCCAAGGTTTTTTTGTGCTTGCCTCTGTGCATATATGCAGTCATATGCACACAGCCTTATGGTTAACACGATACATCTATATGTTATTTTTCAGACATGGTAATAAGAAAAAATTCTTCTGATTCCTTTCAAGACCTGAACAAGTCCCCACTGCTATTACATTCCTGCGCTCTTTGCATCCAGGGGGTGCCAACAGACTTATTGAAAGTAGAAGTTTCTCCCACCCCCAGGGCATCTCTGGCACTAGCACCAGTGGTTTTTCAAGGAAAGGTCAATACAGGCACAGAGTCATAAGGACCAGACAGTCACTGTGTCCAGAGAGAGCATTACATCCACATTGACTTCAGGGGTTCAGACTAGAGACACTAGACAACACGATCCAGCTCCCTTAATTTTAGCCACACAAGGGTGAGAGTCTAAACTTAAGCAGTTTTTTGAGGTTTTCTCAGTGATTAGTGCAAGGGAACAAACACTTGTAGAGGGCAACCTATTATCAGCCAGTGCTGGTGTCTAACAAGGCTGGAAACACCCTGTGGAAGTACCTGTCTCTCTGCGGGTATGATGGCCAGTTGAGGTGACACACCAGCCCCCCAGGTAGCTATGACTTGAGATCAATCCCAGCTTGGCTGGCGAAGCATGGGAACTGCAGTGTTTATGTCCCCTAAAAGCCACTACATTATTTCAGCTTCTAGCTAAAATCCGATCCTCCACAAAGAACATTTAGGATGAAGGCCCCCATTCCGAGGGGGATGAAGCCCCCCCCTCAGATACCCCCATTCTGAGGGTATCCTTAGCACCTTCCAAGACTGGGCCCTGAAGTCATCTCATTCCCCATGCTGAGCAAAAACTGGGTTGCCAACCACCACAACATACCTTGCAGTAACGGTATTTTTCCGTAAAGTTTCAGCCCTCCTTCCCACAGGACTGTCTCACACTTTACTAAAACATTATGCATGTTTTAACCTTCTACTGCTGCAGAGAAATCCTGACATGAACAGGATGCAAACATAAGTCTCTGAAGACAGAAGGCAAAGAGAAAGATCCCTGAAATGTAATTTTTACAGCACTTTCATGGCTTTTAACCCAATCTTGTAATTTTGAAGAGCTTGGCTTGTGATTTCTGGACCCCTGGGGTGAGCAGTACTGAAAGTAAGAGGTGCATTCAAGTTCCTGTGGATGTCACAGCTCTGAAACATGCCCCCGCGAAAGAGGGGAGGGGACTGGTAGGGTACAAACCAAATGAGAGAAAAATGTGTCTTCCTTGTCCCCCTCTCTCCCCACTCAGCCCCACTCCTGGCATGGAGGCATCGCCTCTTTTGAGAGGCGATACTTTTGTTCGAGCTGACCTTCAAACAGATGTCCCTGCAAAAAGGTAACTCTGGGAAGAAATGCCACAAAGCAGAGCCCCACTATTGAAAAGCAGGTCTCTGAAAAGCTGAACAGATGGCCCTGGAGTCTCCCAACTCCATGGTGAGGACGCTTGGCAGCAGAACGAACGCTGAGAAAAAAAGGAGCTGATTTCATCGGCTGCTCTATCTGGTCGAGCCATGTAACTTTGCCTTGGGTTTCTGCTTTTACCATCAGAAAGTTCAATAGTTCTTTAAACAAACTCCCAACAACAACAAAACCTTTTCATAGGCTTATGTTCATTAATCAGGTAGCTTATTTCCTATATTTCTTTTTTACTCTAGGCCTGTTTTTACCTTGCTAGTGTGATCGCTGCAAGACACTATCCTGGATCACTGCACATGTTTTCTTTTAGAAATCATCCTGCATGGGAGTCTATGCAGGCATCACTGTGAATCTGAGTGAAAATATGCATATGTGTCAGTGCATGTGGAGGCTGATAAAAACACCCTTCCCTTTTTCAAACAGTTAAATATTTACAGGACACTGAGTGTGATTTTCCCTCTCTACTCCTTTTTTTTTTTTTTTTCTTTGAGCCATGTGAAAAAGTTGCAAGGAAGCTTAAGGCAGATGTAGAGTATACAGGGCATGCTGGTATGATACATGTACCTGGTTTGCAGAGTACTCTTCAGTGATCACCTCTCTGTAGTTGGCTTGCTCATTCTGCCACTGATTTTCTCTGTGTCCTTGGGCAAGTCTCTTAACATTTGCATTTCATAAGATGCCACCTAAATAGTTTTGTGCATTGGAGCTTTGCTCTCTTTCACTCTCTCCATTGCAAGCATAACGAGGGCTGGAAAACACCGCTGCTTTTCTGGTATCATGGGAGCGTAAATATACTTCTAAAAGAGTGGAAAGCACTCTTCAGGGAGTGAAAGAGGGGGAATAACCCCCTTCCTCACCCATTCCTGCTAGCAGAGGTGAACACTGCATGACATCTGCAGTCTGGTGGATAAGCTAAGAGCCTGGGACTCTAATTTGGGGGATCCTTCTTGCCCTGGTGGTGCCCTATAGAGTAACCTCATCCCCTTCTTCTCCATGCTCTGTCATGGGTTTTCTCAACTATCGGCTACAGCATTCACTGATGCCTCCAGTGCATGAGTCTCTCTCCCAGTGAGCTCCTGCTTCAGTGCCGAAACCTTCCCAAGGAGAGTTTTAATCCCTGTCACCAAAACAAAACTCTGTGTGTTTGTTTTTTCACCCTGCGTAACTGTCAGGATTAATGCTGTTTAAATGATGTCAAACAGCCACTGGTTGGTTAGCAATATATTTACTCCATATGACTTTTCAATGGGGCCTTAATATTTTACCACAGGAAGTGGAAAAAGAAAAAAAAAAAAAAAAAAAAAGGGGGCCTTAAAAAAGAAGACAAGAGTAATAAATCTCAAAGTTACTATCCCTAAACTGTTTTTTACATCACAAAAGCATAAAGAGCCCAGAGATTCTGATAATGAACATAAAATATGGTTGCCATTAAAAAAAATTCTCTGCCCTATCAATTTCAATTTACTCCACTATAAATCAATGAGCTACTTAATCAAATATTCTCCCACTTTACTTGTTTTATCTTGCTTTTATGTTAAATTTCAGTGAGTTACTGTGGGCACTAGTCTTCACATTATAGAAAAAAATTACAGTGGATTGGCCCTAATTAGTATAAAATTCAAACATTGGTTTAGAACATTAGCCATGTTGAAGTAAGCTCCTGCAATTTAACTGGTTCAGTGAAACCAATCCAAGTAAACAAAAGAAGTAGGAAAAAGAAGCCCTAAGTTGGATTAGTGAAGTTAGCCACACATTTGTTGTCAAGTTCTGGAATAAGTTCCCTTCGTCTTCAAAATAAGAATAATTTTTAATAACTCTTTTGAAAACTGTCACTTGGTGTTATTCCATGAAGCATTAAAACTTAGTTGGGGTGTCCTTTCGAAATTCCTCAGCCTTGCTCAGTCCACTTAGAAATCACAGATGTTTGTCTGGACTAGTCTGGCGTTTCCCATGAGAAAATATATCAACACAATGTCTATAAAAATCTGGGCTGAAACTCCAGTGTTTGCCATGAAGGGCATTACCCCTGTATTGTGAAAAGACAAGAAACTGTCCCTTGTGAGTCATTTTCTTCTGTAAATAGGAGGGGAGGCATTCTTTTGTGGTTTGTTTTGTTTAATTCTCTGTTATCGATTGATACCTTCTTGACAAGGCCGCAAGGGATACTTTATTAGTTAGCATTACCGATTAAGCATTTGTAATTGTGGTTTAAGGATGATCTGGCATGATATAGATGTATGCAACATAGAAGAATATAGACAGAGGCATGAAAATGCAGTCCTCTGTGTTGAAGGTTGAGCTGGCATTTGCCCTGGTTCAACAGCTAATAGAGGGTAAATTGTTTTTCACTCCTGACATGCTTATGTGTCTGAACTCCTCATATGGTAAGATGGCCATGAATAAGTCACCTTTGCAGGTCTGATAGTCTACACAAGTTTCTAATGGATACCCTTCCTGGAGAAGGTGTCAAGGTATGGTCCAGATACAGACAGAAGGAGGTTTCATATGTCCTCTCTCCCAAAGCAAGGGATGCCCATCTAACCACAGGAGTGACCACAATAGCCCACACCTGTGGAAATCTGCTTTCCAGTGCCTGTGGGAGTGGATGAGGTGGTCCACCCTCAAGCAGTAACCCCCTCCCGCATCAGATGGAGAGGGTCAGCAGATCAAACACTGCCTGTGCAACACACAACATCACAGAGCTGGAAAAAGACCAGCGTGCAAGCATCTGCCACGCTCTCATGCTTCCAAGCAAATGGACAAAGACAAGCCAGTTTTCTTTAACAAGCTTGTGTACCATGGAAAATTTCAGACTCATGAGTTTGACGGAGATGGTGGGGACCCTCATTTCAGCCATTAACAAACTTTAGATCCAACCAGGTGCCTGGTTCCAGGTTCTGGTTTTTTAAGCCACCCAAGTACAATCATCTGCATCAGGGAAAGCAAAAAAACCCTCCACAACATTTACATGGAGGCTTTTGAATTTCAAAGATCTTTTTTAATAAGGCAAGAATGAGGAAGTCTAAAGATGAGCATATCTGCTTTACAGTTGTTAGCCTAATAAATGCAAATATTTCCAGCAGCCAAAGGTTTTACCCTGCAGTTTTACCTGCTAACATTTCCTTGTTTTGAATTATGTAGATCAGAAATGGAGGAAAAACATAACACTGGTTCTAAGGGTATAGAGCTGTCATCTAATTTTAGCTAAATGTTCTCCAAAGCAGAAAGATGCATAACTGTGGGGTAAATTGCTAGTGAGGTTTTTATTTTTTTAAGGATCTGTTTACAGCTTTGCTAGCCAAAGTCAGGGGGAAAAAAAAAAAAAAAAAAAAAGAAACAACAGAGGCAATGCTGAATATTTCAAAAGAATCATCAGTAAAAATACTGGGTCTCCGCTTCCAAAATTATTTGTTTTTTTCAAATATAGGTCAAATTCTTACCTGGAAAAAAAAAAAAAAGTCTGCAATACGCAAGATGCTAACTGGATGTCCTAGGTGTGCTAAGTAATCCTTGACCAAGATTCTTGAAAGTAGTCAGAGATTTGGGGTGTCTGCTTGTATGTTGCCAACTTAAGACTTTTTATCAGAGCCTGGATTTCAGAAAGGGGGCACTCAGCACTCAAAAATCAAGTTCATGAAGGCGTCTAAGTTCAAGCTGTTCACAAGCAGAGTATGTGAGAATCAGTAGCTGTGCTTGGAAATTTGAACCTTTGTATTCCAACATTCAAAGTCCAACTTCCAAGATGTTACTCACATCATTTTATTAATCCAGAAACAGGTCACAACCTGGAAGAAAAGCCCTTCAGACGCCAATCTTCTTGGTAACACATGATCTACAGATCAAAGTCGTTTTTATATTGCTATCATTTGAAAATAGCTTCACAAAAGTGAATGAAGTCTAAGCTAAAGTCAATGAGATTAAAATTATGTTGATAAGTTGTTTAGGATGATGAGTAGTGGAAATGCTTATATTTGATGGAGCTTTGCATCAGATCTATGGCTGTTGTTGCTGCTGTTATCATGGTTATTGCTGTTGTCATCATCTCTAGCGGTTCCAGCCAGGATCTACTAACACTAATTTCTGCTCTATACATCCGCTCTACAAGCTCTGTGCTGAAGGCTGCATGGTCAAACCATTCTGCAGGCAAAGAAATGGGTGGTATTTATCTCACCTAACTTTAAACATTTCTATATGAGCTAGTAGCCAAGGTTCCCTTTACAGCTACTGGAGAGAAACAGGAACTTCTAGATCATGATTCCTCTGCCCAAAGTGAGGTGTCCACCTTAGGATAAAACAATCCAGATTCCTGGAGTGCATTTTCCTCTTTAGTGACTACAGAGGGAATCTAAGATAATTCCTTCCATGTTGTAAACATCTAAATATAAATAAGGTGAATCCTGTGAAGAAATTAGTCCTGAACCTGGGTTCAAGTAAGATATATGATATTAAAAGGGTGAGGTCTTGCTTCCAGTCCATTGTTTCACATACATATGAAAGAGAACAACAGGCATAAAAGTGCCTTGAAAATTTATCAGCCTTTATGGAGCAGCCATAAGGCTGTTTACAGAGCAAACTACTCACTTTCTTGAGTCATGTGTACCAGAGAGTAAAGGCTAGTAGCAAAAACTGCAAAGAGTCTCTTAAGACATATAAATCTTATCTGCACCACAGGAGAATATGCCTTCAAGTGCACTCATAAATTCAGACTCTGTCCAGAGTCTTTACTTGACATTTTTGCATTACACAGGCCATCTACCCTTGTTAACAAGGTTGAGGGTCAACAGCTGGGCACTCACCCTTAAAATGTAGAGTGGACATCACCAAAGGCAACTTAGAGGTATATAATCTGTCTTATTGGCCTGTAATCACTTATATATCTACAAAGTGTCACTGTAGCAAGCTCTATGGCAAATGCATTTCCTCAGCCTAGCTAGCTGGGGTGGCAGCAACAATGAAGAAGATGGCTCAGCCTTCCCACTCATGACCTCTGCTGAAGTCTTCATTGCCACAACTCAACCACTGTTTCTCACCAACTACTCTAGGTCACAACTCACCAGCTCCCTTCCTGGGGCAAACCTGGGGCAAAATCCCTTGAGTTCCTGAAGGGTATAACCCAAAATCCAACCCAAGAGTAAACACACTCAACTACTAATCTGTACTTATTTTTTGCCAAAAGTGCCTGAAATATATCCATTTTTCAGCCCTCAGCATTTCTGTCCAGGAGGAGTCATATAACTGGGGGAAGAAAACAGGTTCTGCACTGCTGTTGTAAAGATGTTGAAACAGTTTGGGAAACTTGGAGATAAAAGCTCTAGAAATGCAAGATATGATGATATAAATTATTCTCCCTAACACATCAGACAGGAGCAGTGAAGGCCATATATGGTCATAATTACCACATCCGTGCATATCTAGCAAAAGGAGGCTGAGATCATATTATAAAAATTAACCTGGAGGACATTACAAATGTTGCTTCTAATGGAATTTTATGATCAACAGCCATATATTATAATATTTGAATAACTTTCAGAAAGATTTGTTCTTCTGGCAATGCTTATTTTTTTCCCTCCTCTAACCAAAACTAGTCTTTCAAAGAAAGTGCAAGGCAAGAGAAAAACTGACCTTTCAAGATACAGGAGTTGGAAACTTCACACTGATGCTGTTAAAGCTGATTTAAGAAATGCAAAACAATTATTTCACAAATGCATATGTTAAAATTGTAAATTGATATATCAAAACCACAACCTGAATATAGCAATTTGTCTCTTTTTTTCTTCTTCCTTCCCCTCCCTGTTGTAGTATATTCCACAGCTGCCTGTCAGATAATACACTGATTGCAACTTTCTTAATTTACAGAGCCTTTAAGTCTAATCTCATGAGCCAGCCTAAAGGGCTTCTTCATCCATTGAAATGCCAGAATAATTGAAATTGTCTTCAGCTGACAGTCAGGCAATAATGAATATTTTACTTTGCTGATTGCATGTCAAGGTTACATATAGCACTGCTAACAGACCTAATCCTGTGGATCTCAAGCCAGGCTCCCCAGAACGACATGTGCTTCAATTTTTTTTGTTTCCTCTCTCCATGGATCAGTGTGAGCAGACTAAGACCAAACGTGCTGGAGAGTGGTATAGGGTGACCCAGTTGCTGTTTGAACAATGCCACTGCGGGTTTTCAACAGCGCTCTAGAGGCAAATGACAGTCTGGGAAAGGTTTTATTTAAAGGTTTCCCTGAAGGGAAAAAGGAGAGGGAGGAGGAAATGCACAAGTAGTCAGTCAAAAAAGGGGTTGGGAGGAAATCTGTGGTATGGCATGAAAGAGGCTTCTGTGTGAACCCTACCTGAATAAACTCCTCAGACTTTCATTACAATCATGCATGGGCATTTTCTGATCCAGAGTCAGTGCCTGGTCAAGAAAGTATTAATGATATAGAGATCTATGGGGGCAACAAAAAGGATGATTTTTATTCTATTAAAGGAAATAGAGCATGTTTGAGCGTTGTGCACAGAAATAAAGGCAATATGCTCACAGGGGTGATTCTGAGATTCTGGGTCTGCATGTAACCACACTTCAGCCATACATATCAATATATGCACCATATCAGAGATGTACCAGCCCCACTCAACACAGTCATTTCCATAGAAAAGAAGCTCAAGCCCATGTTCCAGAGACAATCACACCATGCATAGGCAACTGGCAAGGCAAGATCTGAGGGTATATGGCAACTCATTCCACCAGGCAAATTGAGATCAAGCCCAAAAGAACGTAACAATATTCCTCCTGCCCCGTGTCCTATCTATGACAACCCCTTACAATGAGTAAAGTATAAGAAAAAGGAAATGTTGTCATTTTCCCACAAAAAACAGCAATATGTGGTTTATGAATTTCATGCGCCATGAGTGATTTATTTGTCATGAAGGACATCCACGGGTTTTCCTCCATGAATTTATCTTACCAGACTCTGAATTCAAGGAAACTTTTAGTATCCATGAAATCCTGCAGCAAGAAATTCCCCAGTTTAAGTGACTTTCCCTCATGTTTTAGGAGAAATCAATGTCTGAGTCAGTAGTTGTTCTGTGATATCTGACCCTGAGCCCACACAACCTCCTTCCCCACATCTTGAAAAGATAAATGTCAGTCACCAAACTATGTGTACCCTGGATATTTCACTCCAACAGAAAACATCTATTTTGGTATGATTTTATTTCAACTATATACAAAGAGAGTGAGAGAGAGAAAGAGAAAAGCTTGTTTGGAGAAAGGAGGAGGGGGGAGAAGGAAAAACAAATCTTCTTTGAGGAGAAATAACATGAAATTTGGAGGTAACCTAATTTGACAGCATGGTTGCTTCATCCTCAGCAGTCTGGAAGACTGGAAGCTGCCAGGTTTGATGGTCAGTCAGCTTTGGACCTGGATACCCAAACAACCATAGAGCCCCGGGTGTCAAAGGCAAGAACAGAAGAGCAGCAATCCCTGAATAATGCAGGCAAATATCCAACAGCCCATATGCAGTCCTAAGCAAGCCAGTCTTATCTCATAGCTAACCCTGTGGGGAGCAGGAGGTCAGATAGAGAACTCCTGAGGTCCCTTCCAACCCGAATCATCCTATGGTCCCATGATCCAGAGAGGACCAAGGGCACTTGGCTGCCAGGCCAACACCCTTGAAGGCAAGGAGCTCTGGCAGGAAGCTACTGGGGGAAAACGGGCATCAGCTCTGGGAAAGCCGTCACTGCAGAGGCACAAGGTCTCTGCAGAGAGGCCAGCCTTTCACTGAGATGTCCTGCAGCCTTACCACCAGGAAACAATAAACCTCTCAGGAACTCTTGTAGAGAATTCCCTCTTTCTTCAGCGCTTCTGTGGGACCAGCAGTTGGATCCGTCACTTCTATTCAGCCTTTACACCACTTAATCATATGCCTTCCTCCAGCCAACCCCTGCCCCGAGCAGCTTCACACAGCTCTGGGGTAAGAAGTTATTCACCCATATCTCACCAGTTTGCCAGCTCAGATGCCAGTGTGAACAGCCCCCAGCCCACTTCAGCTGGAACAAGTCCAGTCAGTTTTAACTTTTTCCACAAAAGGCTTTTTAGCTCATCTGGTCTTGAGTTCTGCAAGTTAGGGAATGATGACAGGAGCTCATCCCACTGATCTCACCAAGGAAATAGCTTCCAAGGGGATCAATGACAGTCAGTTAAGAGCCTCTTCCACTAGAAAAGCAACAATTAGATGAACATACATAGGCAAGCCCCTTAGTCCGTGGATGAGTTTTTCCGAGCTGGAAATTGGGTAAGAATTTTCTCTGGAACTGGTCCAACAAGTGATAAGGGACTTGAACAAAAGGTAACTTGCCATGTCCCTATCAACATCACCACTCAGTTGCTCCCGTAACCCCCAAGTCTCCACTCACATGCTGAGAACTGAGCTAAGCCCATCCTTACAACCACTTCCGCTGAAGATTTGCATCAGAGACAAACAGTGCAAGTTCATCCCTGTCTGTGTTTGACAACACTTTCTTCAGTTGCCCTCTGCCAGGGGTGAGTCTGGGCCCCAGGAGCTGTAATCCTTCCTTCTCAGGTGCAATCCCACTCTGAAAGGGGTGAAAAAACAAAACAGGCTCTGTGGGATGCAGGGGGAAGAGAAGCATGTTGACAGCTAATGGCAAGACACTGCTTTTGGGTAGCAGAGACTGAAGCTACAAACAGTGGTGGGAGCTTTCTGCTTCTGGCGTATCCTGGAGGACAGTCAATCACTAGCTCTGCCAATGCCTCAGAAAGGAATGAAATATGAAGGAGCAAGATCTGTTCTCCAGGTAGCCACCTTAGTTCCCTGTTGAAAAAAGGGGTACATTAGAAAAGGGGACATTAGAAAAAACAAGATAATTGTATAGTTCGGTATGAATACCTTTTTTAAGAACTCTTGCTTTTGGAGACCGTGGAGTGGAATTAAACCTGTAGTGAATTGTTTACTGATAAGATCTGCCTTTGACCAGACCCGTAAGAAGGAGTCAAGTTCTTTGCTGTTGTAACTTCACTGATTTTACACCAGTGCTTAAATTTAGCAAGTTGCCTTGATAATAAAGTCATCTAGGAGAATGTTAAGGATGTAATAAGGAATCTTGATTATTATTAAATCATGACAATAGCAAAATCTGTAGATGTCCAGCACCCATCATACAGGGTGCTGTACCTAGACAAGACATGCTGTAGGCTGATGATGACTCCTGCCAGTGACCTTCCTGTTGGCCAGAACACTTTAGGCTTAAACTCCAAAATTAGCTTTATTTTCCAATAAGGGACTGGGGCAACTCCACGCAAAAGAAAACAATTCTGCCCTTCTGCAAATTAGGCAGCTGGACCCCTCAGGGAAACAGTTCCTTCACATGACAAGTAGCTCCTGTCTGAGCCCTCCTTTACCTTCCTGAGCAGGAAACCTTTTAAATCTGTGATCTGGGAATGAGCCCATCTCCCTCCTCCTCCCTCAGCCTCTGCCTTCCCCCAGGGCTCATTCCCATTACTTTTACCTACTTATCCTAGCAAATAGGGTCAACTGTCTTCATGGGTCCTGAAAGAGCCCCTACCCTCTGCTGCAGTGAGATTATAATTAACTTCACAAAAGATAGTCAGGGAAACAGAGACAAGGAGGTCCTCAGCACAGCCAGGAATGCAGCCCCTGGTCCCAGCCTTGTGTACCCTCCACCTTGCTGCTGCCTTGTTCTCTCCCACCTTCTTTAGCCTTATCTTGGGCTGCACTCCTGGGCATGCCATGTTTCACATCTCTGTAATTTTAAGCTTATAATAAAGACAGGGCAGCATAACCCAAGAAGTCTACAGTCAAGCCATTCTAGCTCTTCGGTTGGACTCTCCAGTACTCTGCCACATGACAACACTGGAGCATGCAGGAATATGTTGCTCCACACAGCTCTAAAAGCTGTCAAGACATCTGTATAACCTGACTATAAAAATAAGAGATGCATCTAACAGCCTTGCCTGCCATGTCCTTACTGGATTCAGTTCAACCCAACCAGTGTTTAGGGACTTTTTGGTTCTTCTGGAATGAGACCATGGTTGCTATTCAAGGCTGTAGCCCATGACTGAACAGCTGGATGGTCAAAACAGAACAGGACCTCAATAAACATGTTAGGAATCCTTAACATAAAACACAGTCAAACATGTGCTCGCCTTCTTAATGTATTTGCCTTTCCCTCAGATTTTGATTTGGAAAACTCCATCCAGAAAGATTCATAAAGTGCTGGAGGTGCTTGACATATACTTAAAAGCTCCAGGCCAGATCTTGCAGCTGATATAAATCACTGTCAGCTCCAGCAGCTTCAGTGGCTCAGGCCCTGCCTCCGAATACAGCAAGAGCTGGTGAGAATAAATCAGTGAATTTATCAGTATGTCCCCTTCTCCTTAAACCCAAACACACTTGAACTGATGGATTGGTCCTTTCATATCCCTGCATTATTGTGTCTCAATTGCATACATTTGTGCTCTCTCCACTGTATAATAGATACAAATAATGAACAGCTGTAAGAATGCAAATATAGGTGGCACACTTGTGTGTAGTCATCTACGCACACACACATATGCTATCTGCAGCCAGCAGCTCTACCCTGTGGGTCTGTTGACCCTGCACTCCAGTTGAGGATTTGATTTATTCCTGGGGGGGGAAAAATCCTCCTTTTATTTATTTTCATATTAATAATGATGAAAAAGGTTCCAGTGCACCATTTCTAATACAATTAAGTATATTCAAGATCACAAAATAGTATTACAATAACCAGACAACATATACATAAAGAACTCACTTTAATCCAACAGTACAGAGCTATGGCTGGAATTAATGCATTATCTGTGCCCATTGTGGCTAAGTATTAAAAGCTATAACCTGCCAGCGGAGGAGAGAGCAACAACTGAGCATCCATCTTACATTACACCTCCCCAGGTCCTCCAGGATCGTGTCAACAGCACGATGTTCAGAATTTTTGTGCTGATGCTTCATTTCAGGAAAGCACCTGCTCTCTTTGCACTACTGGGTCCAGCTCTTCATCTCAAGAGTTCCTAAGCCTGATTCATGGCTGTTAGGAGCCTCACTTCTCCATACTCCACTACATATTTCTCACCTGGGCTCTGGCTCTCACCTGCATGTGTTTGTACCTCTACTTCCACTGCCATGTGACATGTGGTGATGGTACCTTAGCATGTGGGGCTGGTGAGGGTGGAAAGAGATGAACCTTGCCTAGCTCTGTCATTCACAAGGTCAATTTTCTTTTCACTAGTGAATGGGGAGACAACTGAAAATCCCAAAAAGGGAAATAATTGAGATCAGTGTTAATGCTGGGTCATAAGAACACCCATCCTATGAGCATGTTGATGTGACCTCACCTGAAAGTCTGTGCACCTCATGTTATAGGCAGAGTGGACCTTCCACAGGGGAGCAAGGAAAGGTGCTAGAAGAGTCACAGGGCACATCTGAGGTACAGGTCACTAGATCTGGCCTAGTTACCCAGCTTGAAAAAGATACACTCATAAGAGAGGGGAAAGAGCCAAGCCAAAACTCAGCTGGGACACATTCACACACATTTTCTTCGCTGGACTCCAGAGCCAGGACAAGCATTTGTTACGGTTTAACCCGGCAGGCAGTTAAACACCACAGAGCCACTCGGTCACTTCCGCCTGTCCAGTGGGATGGGGGAGAGAATTGGGGAAAAAAAATAAAATTTGTGGGTGGAGATAAAGACAATTTAATAGGACAGAAAAGGAAGGGAAAATAATAATAATAATAATAATAATAATAGAATTAGAATATACAAAACAAGTGATGCACAATGCAGTTACTCACCACCCACTGACCGATGCCCAGTCAGTTCCCTGGACCACTTTCCCCCCAGTTCATATACTGAGCATGAGGTCATATGGTCTGGGACATCCGTTTGGCCAGTTTGGATCAGCTGTCCTGTCTGTGTCCCCTCCCAGCTCCTTGTGTACCCCCATCCTACTCACTGGTGAGGTGGGGTGAGAAGCTGAAAAGGCCTGGAGTTAGTGTAAGCACTGCTTAGCAGTAACTAAAACATCAGTGTGTTATCAACATTATTCTCATCCCAAATCCAAAGCACCGCACTATACCAGCTACTAGGAAATAAATTAACTCTATCCGAGACAAAACCAGGACAGCATTTCAACAAGACCTATAGTGCATGGGTAGACACTTGCCCATGAGAAACATGAACAGAAGAGAGGGAATGGCTGTCATAGGAAAAGGATCTGGTTTAATTGCAGGACCAAATGAGAAAGAAGGAATACAGCTGCAGAGGAGAGACAGAGTCCATGGTCTGGAAGAAAGAAGCCCTGAATGCCTGGGAAAATTCTGACTGGCTATATATAAAATTATATCTTTTCTTTGTGCTGCCTAAAGTAACGAGTGTTATGTTCCCCAGGACCCTCTAAAAAGCCTTCTCATCCATTTGCTTCTAGAGCCATGTGTTTCTAGGTTCACTGTAGGCCAAGGTGTCTCTGATGATAAAACACAGAGGATGGTCCCAGTTTAGCAAAAGGTTAAGAGTCGATGAACTTGCATGTGCATCAAGAGTTCTAAAAAAGACACTGTTTTTCCCTCCATGGGCCAAAAAAGGCATATCTAGGCCGCAAAGCCTGGTATTGAGAAGATGTTTTCTAGAGGTATAGTAGAGCCTGATTGGTATCATTTACATGTGAGCTGGCTCTGCCCTTCTTCAGCATAAAGGTTGGACAGCAGCTCATCTTTGGCCTCTCTCTCTCACATAGAGCCCAGAAAAAAAAGTGCTCCTCAGTTCTCAAGGATTTTTTTTTAAAGTTGCAAAATCACCAAAAATCTTAGTGCCAAAGTGCATTCCTTGCAAAACCTGTTGAGCACATTGTTTCCTCAGTTTGACTTCATGTTGGTGATTTCAGCGATGACACTCCATATTTATCCATTTATAACTGAGAGAAGAATTGGGGCCCAGACTTAAAACTGGAGCATGCAGCAATCAGCAGGAGGCACAGCAATTGCAAACACATCCAAGCAAATTTTTAAAATGCAAATCAGCATTCCCATAAGTCACTGCCAAGGTCTTTGGGGTAGATACACATTTAGGTGATTTAAAAAACGATCATTATTTACCCAGTAAGCTGTGGCAACTCCTTCAGCAGCTGCCATGCTCGACTGACTTAATACATATTTAGAGTACGCAGAGTAAGAGTGGGCAATGCAAAACAGAGCTGAAACATCTCAGTATTAGATACCTCGGGGGGATGTTTCTCCATATGCCAAATTAGACAATATTGTGGATTAGTCACTTGCCAAATTCCTTTTCTTTTTTTTCCTCCTTCTTCTCTCTTTTTTTTTTCTAATTTTTTAATCCAAGCTGTTTGAAGTAAATAAGAGCCAAAAAATATAAGCATCTTCATCCAGGAGAGACATCTTTGCAGCAACAATTGCATACATTTCTTTCTAAAGCAATGCATTGCTCCATCGTCATGTTGGAGGGAGCAGGAGGAAATGCAGCCCCACACCTGACACTTTGGTGTGTCAAATTTTAGGCCAAAGCAAATCTTTGCTCTCAAACTCTAGCCCTTCCAGGGGCAAATGCCCCTTCCAGTCCCAACATTAAGCTTCAACAGAGTGCTGGCAGTGACAGCCACTGCAATATCATGCCTGGTGCTTAGCAAGAAGGATGCAACCCTTGCTTCCTTTTGATTGTTTCTTATGTAGGATGAATCCAGATTAAAGCCTAATTTCTTTGAGTTTGCTGGGTTTGGAGCCTGTCTCTTACTCTGGCTTTGTTGTGCAGTGAGGTAGAGTGTAATTTTCTGACTCTTCCCAACTCCTTAGTTTGAGACAATAATCCACTCTGTCTCCTCTTAATTAAAGTAAATAACCCAGGCTCACAATAGCAGTTCAGAAAAGGGCCTTAAGTCTCGTCATTCCCTCAGTGCAAGGAGCTAATTGATTTTCAAATGATAATGTTGTTTACATTAGAAAGCCCACATCCCTCCCTCCCCCTTCCTTTTCTCTTCTTAAACCTTCTTCATCTCATGAATATCAAATGGTCAGGATCCCTCCATTGTGGCTGCCAGCTCCTAATGTACCTGGTGTCACTCCAAAACGCTTAACAAGCTAATGGAGTGATTTCTGATTTACATGCCCGCCTCTTGTGTCCTGTTTGTTATCCACACACGGAGGACCTTCAGGAATGTCCATTTTTTTGCCTTCCTCACCCCATTGTCTGGGGATACAGAGGCCACAGTTATAGGCCTGGAGGCAGGACTAGTTTTCGGTTGGGTGGAATTTTAAGGGTGAATAGGAAAGGTCACTTAAACCACAAGATGGAAATACATGAAAATGGGAAAGAGCAGCCAACATAGCAGAAAGAGAAATGAAATCAAACCTGCAACTGCACCAGCTGAAGTGCAAATGAGGATGCCCAAAAAGACTGAATGGGATATGAAAAGTGTTAGTTTCACAGTAATTTAGAAAAACATCCAGCTACAACTTCATAAATCCAGAATGTAAATATATGCTGCCTATCTAATGTCTCTGTGTAAAGAGATGCAAAAAAAAAGTACATCAAACAACTCTAACTCAGATCTCCAAGTCAAGTATCCAACACTTTGGAAGTTCCTGGATTAAAGCTGTTATTCTGCACACATCCACTCTGCAAAAGAAATGCAAATACACACTCACTTATTCCTCTTCCTATAAAGCCTTAATCTGTGCAGAGGCTGGACAGAGCTCCCACAGTCATCTGGATTTTACTTTCTTCCCTATGTGATGCATGACCCTCAAGACAAATTTTTTTGCATGTTAGAACAGTTTTGCCCCAAGACAGAATGATTCATTCCCACGTGGGCTTTTCCTCAATGCCCATCACTTTAACGCCTGAAGGTGCTGCAAATATTTATACCTTTCTCTCTGTAACACCTCTGCCTGTTGAGAGGGTTTTCTTGGCCTCATTTCTTCAGAGACTGAAGTACAGAAGGGTTAAGGTAAAAAGTGGTTGCTAATTTATGTCAAGGAGAAAGCTGCTTTCCAGCATCCTTCTTAAGGATAAAACCGAGCTGTTTGGTGGAAGAGCTCAGCATCGCCAGGTTTCCTCCAAGATGGAAAAATCACAACAACTGGCCACTTATACCAAACGGACACAAAATGGTTCAGGTGGAAACTTTTGTCAGAAGCAGAGCCAGAATCCACTTCTGCAGTGCAAGAGCCCCTGATACTCACAAGGGCTGCAGATGAAACCCTCCTTCTGGAGGCTGTAACAGGGTCCCCATTGCCTGACCACACTCACCGCTGTGACAGGTCCCATGCCGTAACCAACACAGTCTGTGCAGAGGAAAGTGTATTATCTGTTGGGACTCTACCAGAACACATTTATCCCAGAGAGCTGAACCACAGGGGCAGAGGGAACTTTACTTCCCATCTAGAGGAATCAAATTTTCCATTTCATCAGATTTTTTTTTTCCTCTGACCTTTTTTCCACCTGGAATACAAACACTTTTATATTTTTTTCATCCCACAGAATAAATTCAAAAATTTGTTAACTTTGAAATATTTTAAATTTGGTATCAACCCCAATTCTTCCCAAAAGCTTATGTAAAAAATACATTTCACTTTGAAAAAAAAAAAATTTGAAATTAACAGAAAACAGTATTTTATTCTGCAAATGATCAAATGGGACATTCTGCCATTGCTTAAGTGCTTTTCTTTGAGCACAGCTTTTCAAAACATGAATTTCAAAGGAATATCTTTTTTTGTTAAAAATGATAACGAGAACTTCTAGATCATCTATATTTTCAGGCTGCGATGGTAGACCCACTCCGTACTTAGTCATATTATTTTAAGACAGGGCAGGGTGTGTGTGTGCATGTGTTATTATATATACATATAGATGTAGGTTAAACAAGTAAAACACTTTATGTGTATATATTTGTAAATAT
Source organism: Strix uralensis (assembly GCF_047716275.1). Lineage (NCBI taxonomy): Eukaryota > Metazoa > Chordata > Aves > Strigiformes > Strigidae > Strix > Strix uralensis. Next base: position 5,301,766 of record NC_133976.1, on the reverse strand, counting down.
ACACACATATACATACATGTTCTCCTTACAGTGACTTAATGGCAAAAGTTGTTATTTGGGCATTAGATTATAGGCTCAGCATTTTCTAAGACTAACTTGCTCTTTAAGTGGCTTGGGATGAAATAAGACATCCCCCGGAGCATCTCAGTTAAGACCAGTTGTTATTAGTCATTCAACAGCCTGGCTGTGAGAGACAAACTCACACACATCCCTTTCCCTCTCTCTTTCCCTCCCAAGCTCTTTCTTCTGTTTATTACGTTCCCTGTTGTATTAAAGACCCATCATAGTTATACAGGATGTAGGAACACAGGTTCAGCTCCTGCCTTTGACGCAGCCCACATGACCCTGAGTAACTTACTCAATACCTCCGAGTCCCAGTGCTCCACCTACAAAATAGGGAGAAAAAGTTCCTTTTTCCCATTCTTAATTCTGTCCATTAAAATGAAAAATCTTCAAAGCCAAAACTGTGCATTAATATGTGTTTCCTCAGCATAGCGTGATAAGGTTTGGATCTCAATTGGGCCCTGCATGTTATGCCACAGTACTAATAATGACACTAATTTTTTGGTGTGAGTGATCATTGCATTTTCATAAGCACTGCTGTTTTTTACAAAGTGGGAGCTATGATGGCAAGATCAGCCTGGGCCAGCGTCTTTTGCTGTTGCAGAGAAATTGAGCCTGAGGTATGAACTTCCTGACACTGAGATGTCTGACCTCTAGGAAATAAAATCATTTTCTAGCACATAGGAATGAAAAGAGATGAAGATGAGTCTATGAGTACTATTTTATCTGATGAGAAAAGAGAAGAGCAGCAGAGGAGCAGCTTCCCCTTAACAACACTTCTTAGCAGTGTGATGGTGACTGAAGTGACAAGCCACCACTGCCCTTTGCTTGGGCCTTGTTTCGTTCTGATATTGTCTGTTCTGTGGAGAATCCAACCTGAACTGCAGCCTCTTGCTTTCTCATCCCATCTGTGACACTGATTTAGTCTCTGGCCTCAGGCAAATCACTTAACCTTTCCCTGCCTTGTAAAACAGAGATGATCGTACACACTTCATCAGTCCTGCGCTGATTAATGCATTAAAGCATAATATACCTTCTATCACATAACATGGTGTTACCATCCATACACAGACTTTATAAATATTTATATGTGCATGTTTATATATATCATATTTTTCTAAATCCCTTTTCTCTCCAAAAACACCAGCAAAATCTAAAGGGATTTATAATCTAACACCAAACTTGCAGATGTCCCTTACAGGAACATTGATCCTATCTCTAGCAGACAGCCATGTCTCCCAGCCACTACCTCTGCCACTCCAACCACTGCAGTTCCAGCTGCCAGAGGACAAGATTTCTTCAAAGGGAATCTAAAGGATCTGGGGTTCAATTATATAAAGGATTTGCTTATAACTGATACACTATGGGATACAGAAGTCATTTATAGCTTTTCCTTGTAGTTCATTCCTATGCACTTTTAAGTATTGAGAGATGAGAGCGTTCCTCAACATTCTCCTACACCAAAGCTGCTATTTTTAATGCCAGAGAATAAGGTAAAGCAAGGGGTCACTTCCTCAGATAGGGCACATTTGCCTAGCTCTTTTGAAGTCGCAGCAAATTCGTAGAAGATCATCCTGTCTGAAGACAGTGTAACTCCACCAAATAGCCCCAGGTGCAGAGCAGGCACTTTCCAGGACACTGGGAAGGCAAAAAACCACCCATGGCTTCATCAGCTGGGTCTAAACTAGGAAAGCATGACATTGAAGCTGGATATACCCAAGGTATAAACTTTTTATTAAAAAAAAAAAAAAAAAAGGAGGCTTAAATTTTAAAACTGAGGGCTATTAAGCCTGGTTGTATAAATGTAGTTTCTGAAGATGTCTGCATCAGTGATTGCTAGAGGCACACACGGGTTGGTTTTTTTTTTTTTTTCTATGAGTAGTTTATTCTTCTCTTTAACCATTTACTTTTGACTGCTGTTGAAAACAGGATGCTGTACCAGCAGGGCCTTGTGGCTTGTCCTAGTATGGCCACTGTCACTCACTTCATGTTTAAAATCACATTAGGTAAAATGATGTTCTTATGATACAGCTAAAACTCTAATGTGAAAATATTGTCTTTTTAGAATGCATTAACTGGGATCTAACATCTAACATCTTTGAATCTCTCTAAGTCATTTACCCTAGAAAAAAATCATCTTTTCTTTATTTAGACCTCTAAAATGCAGATATTCACATAGCTGAGAGAGCCACTTCCAACTCCATCAACAGCCCTGAAGAGAAATGGGCATTTTTAAGAGGCAATTCCTCTGCAGATGTCCCTGCAGTGTGTCACCACTGCCCTTTGAAAGAGCTACAGCCAGGAATGAGCTGCCAGAGGCCTGTGTTGGACCACCCTCCTCTCCACATGTCCTTCCTCCATCCATGCCCAGAAGAAGGGCACATCTCCAGACCAAGATGTTGAACCTGTTTAGACTTTCCTCCTTCAGACAGCCTTGGTGCTTACATAGACCATGCATCTGAGTGCCTACCTACACACAAATGACATCAGCTGAAGGCAAACCTGGACACAGTTTGGGGCTTGCACCAGTTCCTCACCCATCAATGGAAAGCCGTGATGATTGATGACTGAATCTCGTTAAAAGTGGTGTGTGTCTGCGCTAAGGATCACCTGAGATATTTCAACATGTGATTTAGGATGAAGAAGCCACGGTGGGTTGCCAGAGGTGTCAGACTATTTTCTGCTGACCCAGACCTAGCTGGGTAGAGAGGGAAGCAAGGAGAAAAGCCAGCTGACCCTCTGCCCAAGCAGGGAGCCAAGAGAAAGAGCGTGAGAGACATATTTACTTATGTACTTACTGATGTAGTGGAGAGCGGCACTGCTGGAAGCTGGACCTTACCCATTACAAACAGACCCACCAAGCAAAACCCTTCTCCCAGCCACCCTAGAAATGCGGAGGGGAGGCTGGATGAAGGGAGCACAGCAAATGGGGAGAGAGAGGGAAAGGCAGGGAGCCTGCCAAGGAAGGACGAAGAGGACGGGAAAACCACAGAAACTTTGGGGGAAGGGGGGTGAGCGGGATAACAGCAAGAAGCAAACATTGGCCTTGGCGATTTTAAGAGACAGAGGAACTCAGAAGTAATTTTCATAAACTTTTAAATATAGCTTTAAATATTAGTAAAGCTTAAGCCAGTGCACACAAAGGCAAGTTCCCTTTGAAAGAGTTCCAGAAAACCATGAAATGCTGTTGATAAGACTGTGCCAATTTGTAAAGCCTGCCACAATCTCTGGCTCACGTTTTCTCTCTCTCTCTCTCCAGTTCTCTCTCTTTCTCTCTCCCCTCTATTTTTCTCATTCTTTCTCTCCTTCCAAAAGCTCACTGTGCTTTGTGAGTCAGAGGAGCTGCAATGACAACAACAACAACAACAAAAATCTTTATTTCTGAAGCCAGAGCATCTTCTCAGCAAGAAGGAGAATGCATGTAGTGTCCGCATTTGATTGATTCAGTAAAAATAATGTCAAAGTGGCATTTGCAGAGGCAGATAAAAGATTCTGATGGAAAGTGCCCAGTGGGGATAATGTAAGTAAACTCAACTCAGAGTTTCTTAGCTTTTATTAGCAAATTGTGTTCAGCCTTAATTATAGGTTTGCCAGGGCCTGACACTCGTCAGTGTATTTACATGGAAAGATTGAAACGCTGATAAGGGTCTTTTTGAACTGAAGGAAAAATAAGTTCAGCATGGAGGGGGATGGAAAATGTCCCTCAGAATGGGTTTTTGACACATTCTCTGTGTCTAGTTTGTTTTCAAGATTTTTTTTTTTTTTTTGATTGTGGCATTATTTAGAGGATATAGCTGGGAAGAAGGTTTCAGTGTGCTTGGTGCTGTATATAGAAAAAATTATTTACTAAGGCAGAATATAACTGAATAGGCAGTCAAAAGGCTGGAGGAACACAGACTGGAGGGACTCAAGGTCACACAACAGGACTATGTCACATCAGCGGCCTCAGTCCCAGTTTAGAGCTTTTCTGCCAGACCAGTCCTCATCTTACATCCCTCCTCCACAATCTCCTGGGAAATTTTGCTTCTGCTTTTACACCTCCTCTGCTGCCTTTCAGTCCCAGCATCAGGTTGGTTCCTGTCCCCTCAGATCACCCAGGTGATAAACCACGAAGAATGAAAAACAGATTAAAAATGTATTAAAATCCAATATAAGAAAGGCATTAACAAGAGGTGATTAAACTGAAGCTTGATCTTTCTGTGATATGAATTCCCATAATCTCTCTTCCCTGGGTGGGGTGGTGGGGTGTGCCGCAGACTGGGAATTCTTTTGTAAAACTGATTTTGTCAGCTCCTGGAAGCCAACCCTGCCCATGGCCCAAGGTCCATTTGAGCAAGTTGGTGGGCTTCAAACATTGCTAGAAAAACCTCTCAAGGTGATCAAAGCATTTCACCTTAACATGTTCAAAGACCAGGTTTGTACTTTTGCTGTTGGACCCAACTCTTTGGTGAAAAAAACAGAGTCAGAAAAATAAAAGTATTTGTTCAAACAAGAAAGCTGGACACAAAGGGAACTTTTTTAATTATGTGAACCAAAAACCCAACAAAACCTGATTTGTTTTGTGGAAATTTTGTGTGAATTTGATTTCATTCATTTCTGAGAGGTGACTGTACCATTAGTTCAACAATTGCAACATTTCTATGAGATGAACAGCCTCTCCACAGCCAGCTCAAGCATTAATCCTGGAATTAATTTTGGCTGCATGCAGCTACAGCCTGAACAAGTCAGTTCATCTGCAACAACACCTCAGCACCCGGACCACACATGGTGAGCTGGACCAGGCTAAGGGGGATTACAGCGCATCCATCTCTTCTCGCAAGAGCAAATCCTCTCCTATTATACCACAGTGACAACAGCTAAGTACAATCTGTTCATACAGAGGTCACAAATTTCCTATTTTATCCCATCTTTGCTTTTCCAAAGAGATCCTGAACCAGCATGGAGAAGGTGTCTCTGCAGGGTACACCAGCTCCTGCTGGTCCTTATTATGGAGACAAAGCTGGGAGGTGCAAAAAGGTGCTAAACTGGCCCATCTCTGGGAACAAAGGGACAAGATGCAGGTGAGACCTTGTCAGAGGATGAGTAAGGAAGGAATGGTGGAAACAGCTCTTCTCTGGGCAAGTGGTGGCAGACAGCTGAGTTAGCCTTTACCACACATAGCCAATGGGCTCCACATTCAGAAGAGACATCAGGTTGCTGCACGGCCACCCCAGGAGTCCCACTGCTCACCCTCTGGAGCCCTCTGAGAAAGCCAAAGCTCCCAGCACCCAGTTATGTCCCAGCCCCTTCCCCACCACAGTGCCCAACATGTCCTGCAGCCACACCATCCAGCCTCGACCCATGCCCAGGCAGGCTGACCCAGCCCCATTTGTCACGTAATGACTATCATTACACGACAAAGACGTCTAGAGGCAGCCACCTCCCCACCCCTGCATCACATGAAACTTCACACAATGGGTCAGGAGAAAGCACAGGAGCCTACCCTTTGCCTAAGGCTCCCAACTGTAATGTATAAGGTAATTATAAGGCTCCTTTCACACAATGTGGAAATCTGGTGTGCATCCGTACCCCTCCTCTCCTCTGAGGCAAATGCAGCAGCCTTTTAACAGCCAGCAGCAACACTCCCAGAAGATCACAGGCCCTCCAGAGAGGAACATTTTGTACCTGGCACAAAGCAAGAGTGAGAGCTGTGCATGGCACAGTGCAATAGCACAAGGGACCACCTGTGCTCAGAACTGCAAAAGATGTCAAAGATCCTTTTTAATCCCAGGAAATCATGTGCCAGACACAGTAGGCCTGGGTTTTGATGTCTCCTAAACAGCTACACGGACTTGTCCCAAAGGCAGGCTCAGCCCCATCTTCATAATAAGCCACCACTCCCTTCTATAACCTCCTCCTCATATAAAGATCTTTTATATCTTCTGTAACACCCAACACTGGCAAGGAGCCAGCTTCTCACGTGGGCTAAATGTATGCGACTCTAACCATGGGTGGTGTTATGCTGATTTACACCAGTGAAAGTGCCACATAGGCTTTGACCACTATAGTGTCCCTATCTATCACCTTTAGATTCCTGCAACTTGCAGGATATTAAAGGCCATTAAGTCTAGACACATTAGACATGTGCAGACATCTTCAGCACATAGTAGGTGTGATGCCTCCATCAAAGCAGTTGAGCTTGGTATGAAGTGATGAATGGCTTGGTCTCCTCACAGCTAACTTCAGACATTTAAATGACCAAGGCTATCTCCATCCAACTGCTCCTCTGGCCCTGCCTGTCTCCTCTGTTACCTAACCAAGAAGGTAAGGGCCTAAGCCTTGGATTTAGCTGTACTCATATAGTTATGCAATGGGCTTTTGTCTTGCAGATGGGCCAAAGTTATTCTGCTTCTGCAGCTTTTATTTCTCTCTGCTGATACATTGACTTTTATCCTCACCTCCTCCCCACAACACACACAGCGTCCACAGAAAGTTAGAAAAAAGAAATTATTACTGCGTAGAAAAGATGGCCTAATTACTTACTCTTGTGGGGTCAAAACATTTATGAGGAACTTTAGGACAATTTCATAAAAAGCACTGTAAAAGGGCACCAAACATTTAGAGTTCCTCTACCATCTCAGCAATGCCACGTTTCTAAAATCGGACATTTTTTTATGCTTGCTATAGGAAGTACTTAATTCCCATTGTACAGTCAAAGGGACAATAGTCTTCACCTAAGTAATAGCTGTTCTAGGAAAAGGTCTCTCCCTTCCCCCTTCAAAGTAGCCTTTTCTATTAGTACTAGAGATTGTATCAGTTACACCCTATGCTATTTTTGTGTGTGTATTTGGTTTGGACTTCACTCAGATATTTACCTAAGATCAGGGAGGCAAAAGGAAGACAAGGTTCAATGAACTTCAGCTACTTTTCTGAAGATAACTGCTTGCTCTTTTCTTTCTTTTTATCTTCCTTCCTTCCTTCCTTCCTTCCTTCCTTCCTTCCTTCCTTCCTTCCTTCCTTCCTTCCTTCCTTCCTTCCTTCCTTCCTTCCTTCCTTCCTTCCTTCCTTCCTTCCTTCCTTCCTTCCTTCCTTCCTTCCTTCCTTCCTTCTTCCTTTACAAAGTCTATGGAAAACCTCCTCAATGATGTTGTAAATCTTTGGATAATTGGTCCTTCGTCTGACATCTAAGGATACCCAGATGCCCATTTCTTATTGCAACTTTCTATTCCTGTTTTTCTATACCCAACAGAGCAAAGATACATAGGAACTTTGGTTGATTCAATATTTTATGGGCCCACACAGGGACTTCACAGTGCCATAGTCACAAGTAACAAAGTAAAGATGCAGGGAGTGCAGTCACTGCAGCCAAGAGGGCACCATGCAACAGGCACAGCTGAGTTACTCTTCAAAGTCCATTTGTATATAAATATAAATGTCTGAATCTGAAGCCAAACACCTTCCACTATGAACACCTCAAGCCCGAGCCTATGTTAAACCAAGACTTGCTTCATGGTCTAAGTTTAATCAGCAGCACATGTCTGTAGTACAGACATGATGGGCACAAATTGTTGTTTCTCCCATGGCAAAGTCACACAATTGCAGGCATGCAAATAAAATTATCTGAGGTCTTTCCAGGAAGGACCCAAGACCACATGCGGATGGTATCTGTAGGCATCCTGAGCAGCTCAGAGTGCTGCAGTACATAAAGGCATCTTGAGTCCACAAAGCTAGGTAGTGGAGGGCTGGCAACTTCAGTGTGCTCTCTGACTTATTTCCTGAGATACAAAATAGACGTAGCTAAAAAGAGCAGGAACAAAGGCCTGGCAGCTATCCAAAAATCCAACAGTAACGCTACTATTTAGTCATAAGCAATAGGAGAGAAATGGATGATGACTTTCACCCAACCACTAGCTTTCCCATTTCTCTTTCTTTCTCAAGGCACATACAAAGCAGAGAAAAGATTCAAGTTGCCTCATTCCAAGCATTTCTTTTCTGCAGTGTCAAAAAGTAAGATATGCCTGAACCACTGGTGCTTCCACTAGCAGAACATGTTTCCATGAAATACAGGTTCAGAGCCTGAAATTCCTTTCTGCAAAGCAAAACATGCCGGTCTCATGTTAAGGTATGCAGTAAACTGAAATGCAAAGGAGTATGCCAGGATTAGCACAGAGTTTAAGGTGCAGAGGTCATCAGTGCTTAACAATAACTTTCTCACAACAGTCAGCAAGGAAAAGTAGGTTGTGAAATAGAGGTAGGAACAAGTCATAAAAACTCAGAATTATTTATATTTCTCTAGTGTCCAACACAAGAAAGAAAATCTCAGATGGGAGTGTTCCTATAAAGAATATTTTATTATTGATCATGTTTATGGTATTGGTACAGCTTTCTAGGTGCTTATTTGCTGAAAAAGAATAGTGTCTGCCTGGAGGCATGTGATGTATGATTAAGTCTCTCTCTAGATTTGTAACAAAGGCCACCCACACCCTTCTCAGACCCAGGCAGGTATTCAGTGACCCAGCTCCTGCAGTCAAAAATGGCTGGATGTGATTGTAGGTTCCTCAGCCCACTATGTGGTCACTGGCTTCAAAATTTGTTCTCCAGAGATCATGCTGGTTGCACATGCCATCTATATATATGCCTTAGTGGTAATTTGAATTATCTGAATCAATTCAGATGATACACCAATACACAATTATTGAGTCATTAATCCTCATTTTTCCATAATCACACTTGATATATGAGAATGCATCTGTTATTCAAAAGAATTTGACCCAGTAGCTTATGTTAATAGATTTTAACCCATTGGTAATTATTACCTGTTCAACTGCATTATTTGCCAATTATGTTTGGCTTGGCATCTGGGTCAAGTGGTATTTTCTGTGTTGTCTAAGCACATGATGATGTGAAAATTTCAAAAAAAGTCATGAGGAAGTCATGAATGGCAAATGCTCTCACTTGTCTCGGGTGCTTTTGCTTAGTTTGATGGATGAGCAGTCAGAGGTATAGCACCCACTCTTTTTTTTTAAACCTCTGTGCTAATAAAAGCCATTGAGATATCCCATATAATCAAGCCTGGGACCAGTTTCTCCCACCTAAGGCACTAACAGGATCACCTAATTTAGGCAGGTAGTTGTTCTTCAGGTAAGATAGTGATAACCACAGAACAGTTCAGATATGAGATAATGTGAATCACCTTCATCAGGTGACTATTGAGCTCTGTTGACTATAGAGGAAATATAAAGTGACCATGCACCATGCTGCCGGTTTAAACACCTATAGTAAGAATTTGAAGTCTGAAGAATTTAGCTTGGGTCTAGAAGGATAATTCAAACCAACTATTTTTACAAGGGCTGTTCTGCTGCATGTAAACAGCTCTAGCAAAGGACTCTGCTGCCTAATATCATTTTTATGTAACACAGTAGCTGTCCTTTGGAGACAATCAGACTGGAGTCCTACCAGATGAACATTTACTCTGCATGTGATGCATAAGTGGACTAACGTAGAGAAGATGGGCTAATAAATTTATAAACACATAGTCAGTTTTTAGATGATTGGGAATAATAACTGGTTTGCAGTTCACTAGCAATTGCATAACCAGCTTTGTTCACCTGAAAGATTTATTGATGGCTTGCTAGTAACCTGGAAAATAAGCTTGAGCCAGAGGGAAATAAAATGCATGCAAGTTGACATCATAAATTGAAAAGATTATTAGTTCCATCATGAAGGACAGATTTCAGCATGAACTCGAGCACTCCTCTGAGATGCCTTTCTAATTCTGAAATCTTTGCTCTGGCAACCCCCCTTTTCAAATGTTTTGCCTGGTTATTGACATCAGTCTTCGACCATCTATTCTATGGGTTCAAAACACCAAAGAAAGGGAATTCCCTTATCCCTTCCATAGACAACAGAAACGAATGTCAAACTTTAGTCTTTCTGCCATCCTTGGGCTTCAGACTGAAGAGGTGGTAAAATCTGGAGACAGAAATATGTCTGTATTCCAGTGGCTTACTGCTTCTGCCAGATGACTATTCTGCATTTGGCTACAGAGCTTACACACACACACACACACGCATTGGGAAGCAGAAGATGTGAAGAGAACCAAGAAAGCTGAGAAATGGAAAGATCAATCGTTAATCCCCAGAAAGTACCGTTTGTGGGCAGCATGGCTAAGTTTAGAAATCAAAACCTATTTCTCATAAAATAATCGTCACTAGAACAAAAAAGCCTGCAGCATAAATTATTTCCTTTGGACCCTATAATGCAGAAATGCTATTTTTTAACTCTAATGTATCACTCGTGTTTTCAAACTGTGTCAAAGTCCTTCATATCAACACAGTATTAGATAGAGGTTATTCCTCTCACTGTGGAGCTAGCTGCAGATATAGTATCTACGTCGACATCATGGTTTCTACCTAGTAAATTAATTCAGAGCATGTCGACAGTGCGTAATTTTTTCCTCCTTTCTTCTCTCATATTTTCTTTGTGTTTATTTCTGATTCAGTTATCACTAAAATACACATTTTAATTGTATTGTACAAGATTCAAACTTCCCCAGCTTTGAACATTCACATAAACATTTTTCACTCAACTTACCTTCACACTGCCTGAAATCCTTGCCGAATGTTTGACTGCCTGTCTGCATTATACAACACAGAGGATTTTTCCAAATATACACACAGATTTCTAATGCACATACACCACACAGACATGCTACACACACACACATTTATAATATATAGATACAGAGATATCTATATATATTAATGTAGAGATATATCAATAGGCGGTATAGACATACATACATATTGAATAACCACATAGATCTAAAGAGTAATAAAGAAGTCCAGCTGCAACAGCAGGGGCTCTTTGCCTGTGAGACCTGTAACTGGTATCTGTGTATACCTGGGTATGCAAGCCATCACACAAAGTAATAAAAATCTACTACAGATATACCTATTCTTTTACTTTTACTCTTCAAATGTGCCCTAGAGAGAAACTTTACAAAGACCCAGGATCAAAGCCTGTCCAAGTCTCATTTATTTCACTGGGCATTGAGTTAAACATAGAGGTTCTGATATTGGGGGGAAAAAAGACTTCTGTATGTATTTATTATTAAAGTAATTGCCCCCAAATCAGCAGTTTAAGAGATCCTTTATGACAAGGTGGAAGTCAGGTGAGTTGATAGGTAGATAGACAGGCACACAGTGTTTCCTCCAGCTACTCTACCACCCGATTTGTTATTTATTGATTTTCACTCAAGCAATGTTACAGCAGTGTTCAGTACAGTATGGAAGCACAAAGTATCAATTCATCCATCTATCTATCTATCTATCTATCTATCTATCTATCTATCTATCTATCTATCTATCTACCTACCTACCTACCTACCTATTCTTTAATCTACTTATTATTTTATGTGTATGCATATAAATATGTTGCACTGAGACACGATATTACCTGCATGTAAAATCAATAGCTATATGACAAGCAGATGATAGATTAGCTGAGGACAGGAGGATTTAAACTTTAAAAGCTAAGAACAGAAGAGCTGGCTTAACCTGGCTTTAGCTGGCCCTGCTCCACCTTCCTTTTCTGACTCCTGAGCTACCTCTCGCCTCCTGGGGCCAGACTTCCCACAGCGTCCCTAGGCTGATGCCTTAAAAGCACCTTTCAAATAAATCTGGTGTCAGTCATCCCTGTTTCTTCCCTGCAGCGTTATGCGGCAGCACTTCCCTCGGAGGGAAGGAGAGGATGCGTGTGTGGGACAGGGAGGGGAGGGGGAGAGGGGTGTACAACTTCAAAAGTAACCCAATTCAGAGCACTCAGCCTAAAGCAAAGAAATTAAGGTCTGTGCTTCTCCTGGCTGATTGGTAGAGGAGATGAAATCCATATGGTGGTCTCAGCACACTTCCTAGCGGCCAGGTGCCTGTATGGTAAATAATGTAGACAGCATCCCGTGTAGTCTGTCCCAAACCCACCAGAACCCGAATGTGGCACCCGTGCATGGAGTAACCCTGAAGGAGACACCTACAACACAGACATCATCCAGACTGGAAAAGCAGAATTACTGCATTTTCCCGCTGTTCTTGGTTGAACAACAAGGGCCAAAGCCTAGTCATGGAGAAATCGTTTGGTCTGTCAGTGTCTTTAGGCGGAGATGGGTTTGCATATGGAGGACATGGATATGGCACTTCTTACCACACGACAAATTTGTAAATTTAACCCTTGCATGGTGCTCCTTGGTAATCATCCCCCACTTGTATGTGAGGTGTCAGAGTTTTTCTAAAAAGTCCCAGAAAAAATAAATTGTATTCAAAACCAAAACAAGTCATGGAGGCAAGAGAAAAGAAACCAGACACCTTTCATATCAGTGCAACTTGAATCTCCTCCTAGTTTTCCAGTCAGCAGCTGGGTACACTCTGATGTCTGGAAGGGTTTAGGGGCAGGGTTGGACTGCAACCCACTACATGGACACAGGCAGGAGCTGCAGAGCTTACACCCTACACCTTATTATTTGGGAACATCTGAGGAATGACCATCACTCACTGCAGAGGAGAAGAAGGACCTCTCTTGTTCAAATCATGGCTTGCTCAAGGCTGACCTGGGACTCTTACCCCACGGCAGAGGTTCTGTAATATGTTCTCACCACCAGGTCACATCCACATCTCACCTTTTGGTTCTACCACCTCCATAGAAAAATCTACCCAACCCAAGGAACACCACAACTCCACAACTCTTTTGGCTTTGAGGGAGTTGTCATAGTCAGTATGATCTGATGACCTACCTCCAAGGTATCGTCACCATCTTTAAATGCTAAGAAATACATTATTATTACACATTATTACATATGCTCTTTAAAATCCATTCCTTTGAAGGTGTCCCTAGACAGTCTTCCCTGAAGGAGGCAAGGCTTCCTATTGACTGAAGCACGCTTGGAAGCAGGCCTACGATCAATGACACTGAGCTAGAAATGTTACTGCTTTTCTTGACTTTTATCTGCAAAAGCAACACACAGCTTCTCCCCAGGAACGCCAAGGAGAAAGACTTCCTCATGGTAGGAGAGGGACTAGAAGGAGGGCCCAGGGATTAGCCTTGCAGTTCCTGTAGCTGCAGGAGCTGGCAGTCTTTCTCAGGGGTTGCAACATTCATGCATTCTTGCCCTTTCTTTGCCAGACTGCTTTTGCGTAGGCAAAGCAGTTTGCGAGCCCATGGCCATTTTGCCAGTCATGGCAACTTGCTATCCTAAGCAACCCCTGACATTTTCATGTTAGAGCCAGCCTTAGCTTCCTATTGCATACAGGTAGGATACATGGCACTGTGACTGGCTGATGCTCTCACTGCCACACATTTTGCACATTGTTTCTGCAACCACAGATAAATAAGATATCCTAATAGTAAGATTAACACTTGCGATACAGCTCTCTCACTGCCCTTTCTGGTGATGCGTTGCCAGCTGACTACGTATTGCTGCTCCAGTCACTGAAAGGTAATGTTAGCTCAATGAGTCAGATTCACAGGAAGTTTCACAGCCTGTCATATATATTTTTTTTCATTGCTTTGGAGCTGAACGGTGTTTAATAACACTACCTTTCTCCCACCCACACGAGTGAAAAAGGCTAACTCATTCTTCCTCTCTCCTACCCGTTCTACCAGCTTTACACATCCTCTCTGCTTTGGCTCGGGTCCACAGCGTCTGACATCCTCTACTTTTGCTACAATCCTTCCTGCTTAAGTAAAGACAATGAGAAAAGGTGGTTTGTTGGATTGAATGCTGTCTATCAGTTCAGTTTCTAACTCATGATGAAAATGTCAGTGGAAGTTAAGCTTCTCTGGCATGTGCTCTCTTTTAATTTCAGTGTTGAGAAGCTCTGAAATTATATTTGCAGCAATTCAAAGTCACATGCAACAGCTGCCAGATTGATGCTGAGCCTTTATTCTGGGACTAGCTTTGCTAGTCCTGATGACACCATATGGAAACACACTACAAAAATATAGCCTAGGACGGTACCATAGTTCCTCTCCCACTTAGAAAACTCAGATGATCAAACACTAAGTGTTAGTGACCAGCTGATCTTTGCCAAGAAACCAGACTCATCCAAACTGCCCAGGTGCCACTGCCCCCACAGACAAATGCATCCACTGCACCTTTACATTTTCCTTAATCGTGGGTTAAACTGCCTCCAGGTACAGAACAAAAGAGCAAGAAGGCTGCTCCACCTCGCACCAGCTGAAAAAAAAAAAATATCCCCAGCCACTATTCAGCCAGCTGAGAAGGGGGAATACATCATTTTCTTTCTCCAGGAGAGCTCCTCCTGCCCCTACAGATCTCCTTACTATTCAACACTGAGCCAAAGCTGTTCCCAGCAGCAGAGAAATGTTATCCAACAGCCCCCACAGCCAGCTGTGCATTTCCCTCATAATAAGCTAGGTAATAACTGTAGGTCTGGCCTTGCGTGGTGAAGGATGCTGACCTCAGAAAATTCTTTGCAAGCCAACCTGTACAATGGCAGTGATGTATTGCTGGAAGTGCAGTTTTGTGTTCAAGAGGAAGTCGTGTCTAGTAAAAGCTCTGACACCTGATTTGCCTGCAAACAATGCAGCTCCTTCTGCAAGAAATGTCCCCGCGCCTGGGCTGGGAGAGGAGAAAGACAGTGAGAGAGCTGTGACACGGTGAGCGAGCTGAGGAAACCAGCAAGGAAACTGAGAGCTGGAGCGTGAAAGAGTTTGAACAAAGAACAAGGGCTGGGCAAAATGCCTTCAGATTCGTCAAAACCAGGCAGCCCCACAGGACTTCTCAGGCTCAGATTCAATTTGGGAAACCATCATTTCAATGTATTTTCATTTTTTTGTTCTTCTCTTTTCATTTTCAGATGGGGTTTTCCTTTCAAACTGGACTCAGACATTAATTTGTTATTGTTATTAAATTTAGCATTCAATTATTTAGTATAAATACATTGAAAAGTTTTCTCATTCTCAGACTGTGTGCTTGTGGGTTGAACAGCTATGTACTTTTGCTTTTCAGTTCCTTTTATCTCATTGACAAAAAGCACTGAATGTTTTTGTTTCAGATCAACTGAAGGCAATTCTTAAAACAATTTGGCTTATCCTCCTACCCAAAATCCTTTATTCATACATTTTTGGTAAGAATTTCTGGAGGCCTCAGAAGCCATAACCTTTGCTCTGAGTATCTGTATCATCTACTTCTAGGAAAGCTGACTGTAAACTACTACTAGACAGATCACAATCAGATGTTTCCTTCTCTGGTGTTTCTTCTTTATGTTTCTTACAGAACCAGTAATGCTGCTTCCTTTTGGGTCTGTGTACTGAAGAAGCAACACATCTATGAGAACCTGTGATTTCAGAAAAGGAAGTGAAAACTGTTTCTAGTCTGTAAACCTGGATCTGAGCAGGGTAATGAAAAGAGGACACAACAGACTATAAAGAAATAGTTAATAGTACTCTGATTAATTTGGGATGTTAATATGAATAGTTCGTGATGTTAATAGGAATAAAGGTTTTGGTGATGTATGCAAATAATTGTGAATTGTCCAGAAATCTTTCTTCTTTGTTCATTAAGTAGAAATTTGCTTATGCCATCAATTTTTATAATCTTTCTAAATTTATTCCCTGTCCACCTAACTGTATGTTCACTTTGTTTCAGACAATAATAAGTGCTTTATAAGAAGTTATGGTCCCTTATCTGATAGTTACTATTTTTCCACTGAGAAAATATTAACTGAGATCTGGTGGCTTAGAATAGTCCCATTTCTTTCCCATATTCAAGGAATTTCAATTGAATTTCTTTCCTTATTCAAGGAATATGGATCTTAGTCTCCAGGAGGAATAGGGTTGGGATAAGAAGTCCAGCATCCATCCCATCACATTGATATCATGTGACAATACACTGTAGAGAATACTTTTTTCCCATCTATTTTAAACTTTCTGCCGTTTTGGTTTTTTTTTTTGCTGAAAGTCCCCTTGTTTTACTGTTGTGATAGAGGATGGTAGTCCAGTGGATTTTGGTACTCCAGCACCCATCAGGCATGTTTGCATCTGGTACTTGACAGATGGATGAGGATGCATGAGTGGATAATGTCCAGGACTATGCAACCAGAGAGCTCATGGCATAAAGGAGGAGAGACAAATAGGAGAAAGTAGATTCACATGTGACCATCCAAACCCATGACCAAAGACAGACAGATGCAGCTGGCTGGTGGAACGTGTCTTTGGGTCAAGGATGAAGGGAGCTCGCAGCTGCATGCCACAACACTGTGAGCTCTGGCTTTGGCTGGGGGAAGATATGAATCTGGACATTTATGTGGTTATGATCCTCACAGGACTTTCTTTGTGAAACTGCATCTGAGAACACAAGTTCTCATCTGAGAATGCAAGAGAATGTCTGGGCACTGCAGAAGGTCAAGCACAGAACTTATTCTAATAAAAAAAACAAGCCAGTGATTATGAGCCAGTCCCAGTTTCACTCTGAAGCCTAGAAACATACTGGAACACATTATTGACTGAACTATTTGTAAGCAAGCCAGGGAGTAATAAGATGAAACATGAATTTGTGAAGAGGAAATCATGTCGAATCAATCTAATTCCCCTTAATGCCAGGATAGTTGGTATAATGGATGGAGGAAACAGGAAAATCTGATCTAAGAAAACTATTCTAAGGTTTGTAGCACATTCCCATAAGTCATTCTTATCAGCAGAGCTTCTGAGGCCTGGGTATGATCACTGAAAA
The DNA here is from genome assembly GCF_047716275.1 of Strix uralensis. Classification (NCBI taxonomy): domain Eukaryota; kingdom Metazoa; phylum Chordata; class Aves; order Strigiformes; family Strigidae; genus Strix; species Strix uralensis. The sequence continues at coordinate 5,284,980 of NC_133976.1, read as the reverse complement.
GCAGGTGCAGGACTACTTGTAAAAAATACTCAAAGAAACACTATCAACAGCCTGAAGAGGTAGTAGATTTGCTGTGTGCAGTATGGCAGAGATGACCCCAGAGTTGAAAACCACTCAATGGCATACCGGGCAGTACCTATATGGAATCAGCATATGATGCTATCAAGAGAGAGTTTTCAGAAACTCCAGAAAAGATTAGGATTCATGTTTTCTTGGTAAACTGGAGAAATGGTCAGAAATCCAAGGAAATTATGTTTAGCCCAGGTGAGCATAGAAATATATACTTGGGAACTCAGTGACATAAATGCCTAATAGGTGGGAGCTTTCTAACATCAGGGACACAGATGTATTGGAGATATGCTAGTAGAAAACATGACCTGCAAGGAAAGGTTTCAGAAACTAGATTTGTTTGGTCTAGAAAGGCGGTGGTTCAGTGAGGATAATCAAGCTTTCCTCCCATGCATAAAAGGTTGTATTAGAAGTGATAGCAACAACTGTTCCCACGTGGCACTGAGGATAGGACAGGGGAAAAAATGGTTCAGTCTGCAGCAGGAAGGATTTAGGTTATCTATTCAGAGGGCATGCTGAACAGCAAGACCCTTAATCACAGAGTCTAGATATTAAGGGAGGTTGTGGAATCTTGTCCCACAGCCTTTAAGACCATGGTAGATGAATATCAGTAACAACTGCCTAGGTATGCCTAGATCCCACTTTAGAGCAGAGCGGGACTAATGTCATCTTGTCTGCTTGGACAAAAACATAAAACCTCTACATGAATGGAAAACAATGCACCCTGTATTTAAGATGTGTAATTTTTCCCAGGATGGAGATGAGACTTTGCTTCAGATTTCTGTAATATTATAACAGCTTCCATATTCATTTCCCTCATATTTATCTCATAAGTTGTGCTTGTCTTTTGGATTTTTACTTAGAAGTGGTGGAAAAAGTAGAGAAAGCAGGGCTCTTACAGAACAGATTCACATATAAACTCTTTTGAACATTAGAAGGGACTTTTCATTGCTCCTATCTGATTTCCCGTATAGACCTGGGATAAATCCACCTTAGCACTGAGGCCGAGCTGGTTAAGTGAATCATAGATTTCAGAAATGTATCTAACCCTATTATGAAGAAGAAAAAAAATACTTTATCAGTTTAGTAATTTGTCCTGAAGTTGATCTCGCTGACTAAAACACAAGCGAAATTTGTGAGGCTTCATTTTCCAACTGTGGCTTTTTCTTATGCTTTTCTCTGCTGGATTACAGATGCCTTCAGAACTAGAAAATTTTTTTCATTACAGTCAAATTCACCTAGGAATCTACTAAGAAGAATAAGTCCTCCAGACTCTGACGGTCTGGGATAAGAACTACTGCAACTGCAGAAGTAGTTACATTGATTTTTCATTCTTGGCCAAGGTTCGATCTAAGTTATAGTCGCTAGAGGCAAGTTTAATTCCCTCCATATGTTCAATGAAAAGAATCCATTGGAAGACCGTCACTCCCTTGGCATATGACTTCTTTTTCAGTCTGTGGTACCATGAGGTCTTTTGTTCCATTTCACTTTACAGTGTTCCCATTGAGGAGTTGTGATTTATTGGCACAGGGAAACACAATATGAATAAAGCCTTTATGCTTTCTCATCTGAGATGTAACTGAAATGTTTGATATGGTACTTAGAAATTCTACATTTTCACTCTAGATCACCCAACAGAATGTTCCCATAAAATGTTAGAATGTTATATAAGGTGAGTCAGTATAAAAATAAAACCAAATATCCCAGGCATGGGTGAAATGCAAAAGGGAAGGGGGGGGGGGGGGGGGGGGGGGAGGGGAGAAGAAGAGGAGAAGAGAAGAGAAGAGAAGAGAAGAGAAGAGAAGAGAAGAGAAGAGAAGAGAAGAGAAGAGAAGAGAAGAGAAGAGAAGAGAAGAGAAGAGAAGAGAAGAGAAGAGAAGAGAAGAGAAGAGAAGAGAAGAGAAGAGAAGAGAAGAGAAGAGAAGAGAAGAGAAGAGAAGAGAAGAGAAGAGAAGAGAAGAGAAGAGAAGAGAAGAGAAGAGAAGAGAAGAGAAGAGAAGAGAAGAGAAGAGAAGAGAAGAGAAGAGAAGAGAAGAGAAGAAGATCCAGGATAAAGCACACCTCTGTCCATTTCAGATTGGAAATGTGCTGAAAAAACACTGATCTGAGAAATGAAAGAGTTACAACATTGCAAACATTGGGAAGAGTATCTGAAGAGCAAGAATACAGGTTAATTTTGCAAGAAGAGAAGGAAGAGAAATGGCAGCACCAGCAAAGGATTTTAAAAACATCCAGTGAAGATTTAGAAAACAAGTTCATATCCTTGCTTTAAGCTTCTCTTTCTTAGCAGCAGCCTGAGACCTAGAGACGGGAACTAGAAATGATATCAGCTGTCTAAAAGTGAGTTGGAAACTCACAATAGAGCAGAGTCACCTTCCAAAAGATGTAGATTCACTGTTCAAGCTGTATCCATTAGAAGGACCAAAACAGGGCTGTATTCAGAGCCAGATGCTGACCAGATGTGACACATGCATTTGCAAAGGTTACTCCTGGACCTGTGTTTCGGATCTGCTCTGCGCAGAGCTTTTGTAATTTACGAGTCACACACATCTCTGGGAATACAACTTGTGTTAAACCAGAATGAACCTAAACAGATTTGCTTCCATCAGGCACTGGTCTCAGTAAGCAGAAGGCCTTAATCTCTGTGAATCCATGTGTCTTTGGAAGAAACAGTGAGACAACAACCTGCTGAAACCAAATATTTGACTTGGCATCACACAAGCAACCTATCACAGCCACACCCAGCATGCCCACATGAAGACAAATTTTCTTGAAAGGGGTAATGGAGGATCGTTCCCACCCTCTCCATCAGAAAGTTAGGAAGATCTGTTTTCGTTTCTATTATTTTATTCTCCCCAGATGAACTGAGTTGCAATAACTCAGTCAGATAGCCTAGAAAGAGTTCATCAAAACACAGAAGGACTTCTGATACAAGCCAGTCCTCAGACTAGATATTACCTTACAGCATTTTCCTGAGAATCTGATAATTTAGCTGAAAAGCATAAAGCAACATTAAGGGTTATAATGACACAGCCTTTGGGGTCTTTTGGCATAACAACCTGCCACACAGATTTCACCACCCTCCTCAGAAGTACCTGATACTTGGCAACAGAAATAATGGGATACCAAATATTTAATATTGTCTATATTCTGCCATACTGACCCAAGCTGATTTATATCTGTGCAAACAGATTAAGATTACAGGAGACGGTGAGACTTTGCATTCAATGTACTGATATACTTTCTATCCTTATTTGTGGCATAACATTCAACAAGTCACTACCTTGTTCTGTGCTTTAGGTTCCCCATCTCTATGACAGGGACCTGACGCTTTATTGAGATCATTTCAGACTCACTGCTAATCAAATTAGCATTACTAATATTGTTCCCTGGCATCTCTATTATGTCCCCATAAAGAACAGACTCAACTTGTGTGCACTTTCTGAAGTATATTCTCAACTTTTGAGGACTTTTCTTGGCAAAATTATTATCAAGAATGACGAAAGGTTTTCCACACAGAAAAATACTTGGTTTTCCAGTTTCAATGCAAGTGAGGAAAGTGTCTATGATTAGAGCAGCAAGCAAAGTTCATTCAGGAGCATCAAAGGTGGCCTAAAGGGATTGAAGAATGAAGTAGAAACATCCTTTCAAAAATTCAGAATGGATACAGAAAGTGCACAAAAAGGAGCCAAGAGGTGGAGGCAATGACAGTATCGAAGGAAGAAAGAAAGAAAAGAAAAAGATTGCTGTATGCACTCTTTCATTTAAGTTTCATTTTCCCGATTACTCTATTCATGGAGTTACTGAAAGACTATATCAGACAAATAACAAGTATGCTGTTGCCAGAAGTAAATGTCCAGCACATCTGTTAATGCAGATTGGGCTGGAGAACAGCAGCAGGAGAAAAAAATCAGTTGTCCTGGAAATAGCAAAGACTTTTGAGATGTCAAAGACCTCTGTTAGGAATACATCTTGTGTAAGACATTGTACAAAGTTCTCTTACATTAACTAAACTGACCACTGTGCAAAACATCAATTTGTGCAATGAAATACAGATTTTGCATTGTCTATTAAAAAGATGACCTTTTGTGTTCTCTGTGGATATTATAGATACACGATAGCATACATATATGAGATGGCTACTATATATAAAATCTGGATGCCTGTAACATACAAATCATACTTGTGATGTGTAATCAATATGTAATCAATATGTCATTTGAATTTAACTTCTCTGAGACACAGCATCAATGTCTCCAGAACCCAGGGGATCCCACCATGTTTTGATGGAGTCACTGCATTATAGTGTGGTATCTTAAGGACAAAAGTCTGGACTGGGGACAGTAGGAAGAATGAGCCCACTAAAGATTCCCAGAAATGTGATATATTATCTATGATAGACGCATACTGCTTCCTTGAACTTAAAAGCTTTAAGCAAAAAAAAATCAATTCATCCTGGAAGAACTAATAATAAGGGGCAAATCTGTTCTTTCTTTCTGGTACTGTTTCTGTGGTACATGTGTCCCAGTTATATATCTGTGTCATTCCTGGACTGTGAAATTGAGAGCATGAAGCTATTAGTTTGGTGGCCTGTGTATCAGGAAAGGGATGAAAGCTGTCTGATAACTGCCCAGAAAATTAGCCTCTTTCACTATGTGTTTGTTTGGAGAGAGGAATTTGAGAAAGAAAACAAAATCCCAGACTACCAATGAAATAAAAGCTTAAAATCAAGATGCACTCACTGCTAATCAGGGTGAAGCACACTCATTTTATTCTCCCATGGCAGTAGGGGTTTGGAAATGTGAGTGAGACCTGAGCATCTTTGGAAAAAAAGGAGTGGTAAAAATAAGGAGGGAGGAGGAGGGAAGCGATAGTTGGGGAAAGGAAAAATCCTGCAAGAGTTAAACTCAGACTGGCTGACAAAGCAAGGGTGTCCACTGATGTGGTCCTACAACGTTCACTGTAGGATGCACAGTTGTTTTCCACCGAGACACGGGAGGCAGTGGTCCCAGCTCTGCCCTCTGCCACACCACCCAATGATTTAATACAAGAGACAAGAAATGACCTACTGGCCTGCAAGAGGATTCATTTTAAAATAAAGTATTTCAAATGCTGACTTGTATTTCTGGTCAAAACAGAAGCGTTGAATTGTGAGTAACAACTCAGCTCTGTTTGGATCATGAAATGCCTCTGTCAGAGATATGGAGGGGTCCAGAAATCAAAGATATTATGATCCTTGGCTGGACCAGCTCACCTGGGGAATGAGAGGGATGTCTACACTCCACACAACAGGGGCTATGCCTAAAGTCCTGTGCTGCAGACCAATTCCTAAAAGCCTCTTTGCAATGCAAAGGGCTCAGTCTCCCTAGGACACCTCAAGAGAGCTGGATCCTGGAGCCAGATCTCTGTGTACTTCACACAGGGAGAGGCAGACTCAGACTCTCAGCAATTTAAAATACAGAAACAACCCCAGGAGCCTGGCTAGCCTTGGCTTCTGAGCGTCCTTCAGAGATGGGGACCTTAATGCTTGCTCTAAATCTTCTGGTACTACAGTCTTTAATCTCTGTGGGTCTCATTTTCCCACCCATCAGATGAGGATACCTTTGCTCTTCAGCTCATCTATTTAAAATTGAGCCCTAATGTAGCTCTATTGCCTGCCCTGGAATTAGTTTCATTTTATGCCAGAGTTAGAAGGTAATTAAACTCTACCTGTCTTTGTCTGGCTGTTTATGTATATCAAATACATATCCCTCAAGGAAAACTTGACATCTTCTGTTCTCCTCACTACTAGTCAAACTAAGGAACAAAAATACTTTCCATATTTCTGTCTCTTTTCTTTTAATTCTAAGTAACAAACAAAGAAAAGAGGAAATTATGACATTCATCCCTTCAGAAAAGGAATTCCAGACAAATAAGCATTTCCCGCCTCAGAAATTCACCTTCTTCACAAGTTCTGTTTAAGCACCCGTATAACAGCCGTGAGTTGCTTACATAAAACAGAAGAGTTGGAAGAAACAAACGTTTCCTTAGCCTTTAGCAGTGTGGTATTAATATGTGAGAAAAAATATATGTGGTCATTTATATTGACACAAAAACTGCAATTTCCCTGTTACCAAATGACAGAAAAAAATTGTATTCTGAAATACAGTAAGTGACAGAAAAGTGTCCTTACTCAATGATTCTTAGTTGGTTTTGAGTCATAAATATATACTGGTAAAGTTTAAAAAAGGGTCACCCTTAATTCAGATACAAGAAAATAAACTAGGTACCTTTTTATTTTTGTTTTTCTATCAAAATGACTAAGAAAGAAGAAATATTTGGGTCTTAAACACTGGGTTTGGTACAGAGTAATGTTAACACAATCACCTGGAATTATTCCCTAATGAGTCTTGGCTGTGTAGTAAGTATTCATCTGACCTCAATTTCTTAAAACAGCCTGCCAAAAGAAGAGACAATGACAACTGTAAAGTAACACTGATATGTAACTACCATTAGTGTCAAGGGAAGCTATACAAACGAGGGGAGAATGAAGCTCATATTATCTTGGCTTTCATCTCCTGTCTGATAAAAAGAAACATAACTACCAACAAGGCAAGCTACCAGCAAAAGATCTTTCCCTAGTCTTATATCCATAGTGCCTTGATTAACCAGTGATGGTGAAAACAATACCAGCAGCAGAGCTGGTGAGGTATGATCCCTTTGTACTCAGCAGAGCCTTAATGAAAAGCTGGAATGACATCTCTGATCATAACAACTTTATCACTTCTCCAGCAGAAATTTGCCTCCTTCCCTGAAGACATACACATTTCCCATTGTTTATCCCCTCCAGCACTTTATAAGATAGATGAAAATGTGGACATTACATGGTAAATTTACAGTCTTTGGTTGATCTATAATTTAGTTATCTAGTCAAAATCAATTGTGTGGGATCTGTCTATACTTAAAGGAAGAAAAGGTCATTCATCCTATCAGTAGGTGTTTTCCCTGGGAGAAAGAATTTCCCTACTGAAGTGTCTGAATGCAGAAGCTTAATCTCCCTGCTGAAGAGCTTGACTGTGGGAGACAAATACCTTTGGACAGTTTTGTGTAGCGAGAGCCTAAGAAGACACTGTATGGTTCAAAACTAAGGCCCAAATCCTTTGATTTAAACCCATATTTCATGGGTCCTCTAACTTGAATCAGTTAATCAGAGGCGGATATGAGTAGGGAAAACACAATGATGACACTGCACAGTTTTTGTCACCAGCACAAAGGTGGTGAATTGACAAGAATCATTACTGCAGTGTAAGCAGTGCATGAAACACACCATCCTACAGCAATATACAGTACCGATGTCTCAAACATAGGTTCCGATACTTTTCATATGTGTTGATTAGGATTTCATGGAGTTCATAATAAAATGCTGTATGTTTCATGCTAAGACATCCTAATTTCTTTTCAACCATTATTATTACTAGTTCTGCAACAAGTTTTTCAGAATCCTTACCCATTTAGACTTTCAGGTCTAGGGTTCCCTTGAGGTTGGATTTATCTCCCTATCTTGAAGCATCTATAACACAGATGCCTACATCTAAGCTAGTCACCTCAGTTCCCTTTGCAGTCAATAGAGAGGAAAAGGCATCTAGAGAAGGTGATTCATCTCATCCTAATATAGGTATCAAACAAGTATCAGATTAATTGCTCTCTGGAGATATCTCTTTATCTCTATTGACAATAAAAGGAGCCTAGAGTGACTAACTCAGACTTACCAGTCTATATTTTGGTTGCCTACAGTTAACTGAGATAAATCCCAGCCAGAGCTTCCTTTGATCAAGCAGTTCAACCACTATCACTAAATGAAAAGGATAAGAAGGGCAAGAGTGGATGAACGGGAAGGACAGAGTAATTGTGTGTTACCTGATCAGAAATAAACACACCAGTGGAGAGATTCATAATCTTCCACTAGCCCAAAGATATCTTGCTTTCTGTTTGTCCAGACTGGACCTGAGGGAAAGACTGTATTTGTCCTCAGGAAGATGCTCGTATCTCTTCATGGTGGCCTCTGTTGATAGATCAGAACTGGGGATCCCCAGAGCTGACTGGACTCATCAAAGCCAATATCAGCAAGTGTGAACACTACGAATTACACCCACCTGAAGATTTAGACCCGGACCTTCTGTTTCATGACTTGATTGATTTATGCTTGGGTCTCAGATTTTCATTTATGATCCAGCTTCACTGTGCTGCTACTCAGATGGGGAAAAAAAGAAAGTTTTCTGAAACATGAAAGTCAAATTGGGGTTTCTCTTTCTAAGCTTGTTGTTACATCACTATTTGTCCCTACCACAACTTGAAAACAATGCTGCACTGAGAGAAGATGGAGCTAATCCCCAGCTTTATATGCAGTACCTAAGGGACAAACTTACAGGTCATTCTGTCCAGTCTTGGATTAAAAGAGATCCAACAGTGAGCATCTCTACCTCAAGTGAAAATCTGTTGTTTACCCGCCTTTTCTAGTCTTTGATTATTTTCTTCAATTTTTTCTCATCCTACTAGAAACAAGACTCTGTTGACTGTTTGAAAGAGGGGAGAAGGAATAAGTCTGGTTTCAAAAAGTTTTCACAGTTGGCATGGTAATGAGCCCATTCCGACTAAAATGACCTCATTGCTGCTCATTTTTCCTGGCTACCAATCGATTTATGAACCTCTTTTAACATCTAGAGAAGTGTTAATGAATCAAGTGTTTAAAAATAACATACACCAGGAGGTTGTAAATTATAGTCCCAGTATCCTTTGAATGAATTCACGGCCCACATTTCCAACACCCACCTGGTACCCGTCTGCTGCGACATGGGTGTTCATTCACAGTCTGAATTTATTATCCACAAATATGTGTTTGGGGTTTCACCAAGTCTTGACTCGTCAGCATCCAGCTCGACTGTCAGTTCTGACACAGCGGAAGAAGGGGGAAAGAAAAGAGTGGTCAAGAGGGGATGTCAGTGCTTGAAGTAGAGGAAGTAAATGGAGAACCAAGGCCAGCTCTAGCCATCCTGAAGACAGCAGTGTCAAAGGAGTGGCACACAGTGGTCAGTGCATCAATGTGCCTCATGCTTTTCAGGCTCTGTCTTGAGCAACCAATTAGACCAAGTACCACTTAGTGCGGTTAGTTAAAGCACTACCACTGACAATGTGGTATGAACTGCTTGCGGGAGCCAAAATTGGTAGAGTGAGCTCTCAGGCTGGACTTCAGTTTTTCCAGGTGTCAGGTATGCAAACTTAAGAAGCAGAGGATCAGCTCACAGACTAAGATGGCAGTAACCTGATATTGTAGCAGAAAAAATGTATGTTTTTCTGGACATCAGCATGCATGTTGTGTGTAACTTAAAGAAGCAAGCTATGCAACCATACTTGGGACGCTAGACTTGGGTTTATGCATTATTTAAAAATAATGCAGACAAACTGGAATGAGTCAAGAGGAGAACAAGAAAGGTTAAGAGAACGTCACCCATAAACAAAGGCTAATGGGGCTGGGTTTCTAAGGCTGAGAGTAGTCTTTTCACCTATTCCCACTGTAGTTATGACATGGAGCAGTAAGCTTATGTTTGAGCTGTTTTAAGTAAAGTAGCTCAGATAGTCTAGGCACAGCAACGCAGAACACATCTGCTTCAATATGCTTCTCAGAGGACTTTTCAGAAAGCAAACTTTGTAAACAGCCAGTGTCATACTTGAAAGCTAACCCAGGTATGCCTATCTTTCTGTTCCATCAAACTAGACAAATCTTATGGATTCAGCCCAGCCAAATGTAAGGATAAATCAGGACTGGAAAACTATTCTGCGGGAGTCCTGGGAACGATCAAATCAATCCTTCTCCTAATGATGTCAATGGTAAAGCTTGCACTGACTGAGGTGGCAAGGAACTAGGCTTTAAATCTCTTTAATTAGAATATAAGAGTAATTTTTCTTAACACTTTGCTGAGTGGTGTATATATATATATAAAAATATCTACTTCTTACTGAAGTGGTTGGATTCTCATTTGAAACCAACACACTGCCAGTCAGGAAAGCAGGCTACACTAGAAGCTTTATCATGGGGAAAAAGAAAAGAAAGAAAGAAAAAAAAAATAGAAACAGCTGTATTTTGTGATTCAGTGATAACAATTACACTCCTTATCTCTTGGCCTGATAAACTAATGCTTTTGCTCTCACTGTGCACTATGTCCATTCCTTCCAGTCACCTTTTTGTTCCATCATAAAATCATATAGCAACCAATGTGTTGAAGCAAAAGGTCATCTCACACTCACCTGAGTCTTCCATTGGCCGCAGAAAAAAGTTTATGCTGTTGAAATATTCAGAGGATCTAGGTTTACACATAAATGAGTGAGGAGCACATTGCCATTGGGGTAACACCACCACCTCAAAACATGAGAGGCATCAATTCATACCTGAAAATCTCCTGGTTTCAGACTGTGAGCAGAATTCTTCTACTTCCTAAAATGGAAAAGACAACAGTCCTATGAAAACCAGGAGAGACTAGATTTCATGAAAAGTGTTATAACAGATTTTGTTTCTGCCCAAAGGTAACCTTCTGCCTTCACACAAGTAGATGCAAATGTTGAAAAATTCTCTCAATTTTCATGATTTTACTCCAGATTTACAATGGTGTAATCAAGGACTGGATTTAACTCACTGCGTTATTATTTTTTAATCCACTGTGTTATTATTTTTTAATCCACTGTGTTATTATTTTTTAATCCAAACCACCTCTTAGTAAAATAAATTCGTTGAAAGTCTCACTGTGGGACCAACAGCACCTGTCAACCGAAGGGGTTTTCTGAAGAGTAAAAAAAGGGACTTACATTTTTAACTAAAGTCGACAAAATTTAAGTCTTTAGTTAAAATGCCAAAATTTCTTCGATAACACATTTACACACCTATAAAAACAAAAGTTCACTCAAAAATTCCAATAAATGGTCCTTAGGTTGTATAAGAGCCATACAGCTGCAAAAACATCAAATATGTCTCTGATAGATTTTAAAGCAACAGTCAAAGAAAATTCTTGTATACAACTTTAAACTCAGTTTTATTTTATTCTTTTAAATTTGAACTTCTCGTTAAATAAAAAGCAAATGGTTGGAGTTGTAAGGAGAGACACCGCTCTGTCTTCAGTCTGAAGTTTCCATGTGTATCACAAGGTGTGCCCAACAGAATTTCTTCTTTAGCTAGACAAATATGGGACAGAAAGAAAGAAGAATTAAAAGAGGAAAAATAACTGTGGGTGAAAATGGCCCAAAATCCCATCCTCATCTGATGTAAATCTGCCTAGCACTAATGAAGTGTGCAGGGTTACATCAGCTGAGGGATTAATCCAGGTCTCACACTGAACGCAAAATGAAAGCTGAGAAATGCCAAAGCTGAGAAATGCCAAATGCCATCATGATATAAACACACTGAGAAAATAAAAAGGTAAACTGGAATAATGAGGGAAATCAGCTCTCCACATTAAACAAGGCCCCATCATACACTCAGTGAAATCCAAGTCAAATAATGGATTCCAAAACAGCTTGTTAGGAGTACAACGATTTTCCAAACGTTTACATTCATATTTTACTGGACAATGTATGGCCTGAGTTTCTATTAAGCCATTATTACATTTTGCAGACGTCATTTTGACACATTTTTGAACAGGCTGGAAGCCCTTGTTTATTCAGCTTTCCCCTTGGGCACTTCAAGAAGTTATTCTCCTGTAACTCCAGTTCTGCTTCACCTAGGTATACCTTTAACAGTCCTTGTTTTGTTATTAGCTCAATGACTGACTGACAGAGGTGACTGGATTTTGAAACCTTGCCATCAAAGCCACTCTGTCAACACAGTGGTGACATAAGAGTCCATATAAGGGAAGTTTAAAGGGAACAAAAGACTTTTCAAGCAGGGAAAAAAAAAATGCCAGGACCTTCAAAACTAACTTTTTGCCAAAACAACATAAAAAGCCTGTAGTTGAGCTACCAAGAAACCCAGCATCATCTGTGTTCCCACATCGGCAATACATTTTCTGTCCTTGGTGTTTCTTTGTGTATAATAGCTACGGACAGACCATCAAAGAGCACCTGTCTTCTATAGACCGTAGTTAGATTAGACTTCATGGTGTTTAAAGCATTGATAATCATTCAGAAGACTTACTGTCATCAGTTATAACTCAGATAGACTTACCATACAAGTAGGTTGTCTGGAATGGATGATGACAAAGTAAGGTGTCATTTAAGGTTATAAAAGTTCAACTAATTTTGGCATATGTATACAAGAAAAAAGTCTTGTTGAAGACAAAGCCAAGAACATAAGAATGGCAATATCATGTGAAGCCAAAGATTTAGCTGGCGTTAACCTTGTGTTCAGCAAAGAACAACAGTAAGTGCCAGGCATAAGATATAACCATAGGAATAGGAAAAGTAGAAACCTATATTCTTAGAAGGCTGTTTTCTATGCTTCTAACAAACTCCCGAGCTAGAAGTGAGGTCTTTGCATTAAATAACCTCAGAAAGATTTCTCTTTGATCAGTTTGTGTGGCTACCATCTGCAAGATCCCGTGGAGAAGACTCCCATAGTTTTGTCACATATTATAAGAGTAACTTTCTCTTTTTTTTTTTGTCTTGTGGTTGGGACTAACTAGTTTCATTTGATGTACTCCTTTTATTGGAAAAAAAAGAGAGGAAAAAACATTCCCTATTTGCCTTCTCCAGGAATGGAGAAGGAACCGCTATCATGTCATCTCTTTTGAAATGTGAAGAGTTTTTTTCTTTTAGTCATTACTTGTACAGAAACTGTTCCCTGGTCTTCTGTGTACTTTTTCCAGTTCCATAATATCTTATTTGAAACAAGGAAAACCAGCACTGCACAAAATATTCAAAGTGTGGGAGCACTATGGATTTATTTGGAGATATAGTGATGTTTTCTAATTTGTTCTCTATTCCTTTCTTAGTAGCTACCAAAACCTAATTCACTTTTTGACCTCTATCAAGCATTGATCTGATGTTTCCATCAACATATAACTCCAAGTTTATATTCCTGAGTAATAAAAATCAGCTTCAAGGTGGAACTTGAATATAAATTCTCATCATATCCCAAGACCTGCTCTGAATTTCACAGAGGAACCATCTCTGCCTCCAGAGACAGAAACCCAAAATCCCAGATACAAAGCTCAACAAATTGGTGACCAAATGTAAGATCTGCAGAGCTCCGGATCTTGATTTGAAAGCTCTTGTCATTATTTAAAAATTATTACTTCTTGCCTGTTGTAAACTAAGACACAGGATTAATATTCACCTAATGCCTGCCAAAATTTTTATTTCCCCTTAACAAAATTTAAGAAGAAATTGCCTAAAGTTTCAGAGTGTACAATTAACCTTTCACCTATATTTTTAATCCCCTCTGAGCAAAGTCATAGAGAGAAACTCCTGACTGACCTTGTTCCACAGGAAGATTCCAGCTTCCAGGAAGGATTGTTAGAGCCTGTTGCCACCTATGCTGCAAACTCTGGGCTCAGTCACCATTCACACTATGTCTTCTTTGATATGTGTCTGTAAGAAGGTCTTGGACTGGGTGTAAACCTGATGGAATATTTTCCTTTCAGGCTGAAGACTGTGCAAGGCAGACTTAGGAGCAGCTAAATCAGGGAATTTAACGTTTTGGGCTTTTGTTCTGGATTACATAGCAATACTTATTCTTTAGAAAAAGGATAAATAAAACACTTTGATCTTATGTGCCATCAAGCCTATTTAAAAGTAGGTGTAAAATTTCACTTACCATTGCTTAAAGAGATTAAGAAGAAACTAGTTCCTTATGCTATGATACATTTTACTCTAAAATTGGTCAAGTTTTGCTGGCTGAAGTGGTATAAACTTATAAGTGGAACTATCCTGGATAGTGCATATTCACTTTGATATCAAGGTAGAAAGATAAAGATGGCAAAAGACCCTGAAACATGAAATAAAAGGACTAAGATCAGAAGTAGGCTTCATGTGACCAAAAGAAAATGTCTGTGGCATACATATCTACAGCTGATCTAAAGTGTCTAGACTCACTAGTAAGTCAATGAAGAGTATGAGGCACTTCCAGGCTGCAATTCATTTCATAATCCTGAATGAAGAGTCTAAAATTAGTGACATGAATCATGCTCTAAAAATTACTATTTTTTCTCCAGTCTATATAAAGAATATGAGGGATGAGCTCAGATGAGGACCTCTACACAGTAAATATTTTAGGTTAACTGGCGTGATTCCAGTTCCTCTTTCTTTGCTCACTTAAAATATTTTAGATCAGCAGTATCCCGATTAAAGGAGTTAAGCAAATAAAATATTCATGAAAGACAGTGTGGTAACATCCATCTAAGTCATTGGAATTGCTGCTATTGACTTTAAAGGGACATGAGTTTTACCTAGGATAGAGTCTCTCCCTCCTCAATGTAGCTATCTAAAATTTCAGTATTAAGCAAAACTAGTTGTCAAGATCCCTAGGAAATGGAGAGTCAATGGAAAAGCTGTCGACAGTAAGTGGGATGAATATGCAACTGCTAGTGCTCATCTCTCCCCACCAACCACAGTGTGAATCCAGAGACTAGTTTAAACCAGACTCCTACTTTTTAGAAAGATAAAGTTAATTGTGATGAATCCATTTCCTCTTTATTCTAGTTTTAGAGAAAATACAGTAATAACAGTTGTAATATTTGAAAAAGAATCAGAAAATATTTCTCTTTTTCCATCGAGTTAGAAGAGTGAAACTAAACCAAAAAATCTCTATGACTGCTAATTTATGCCATGTTTCCCACTGGGCTAGAATGTCACCCATCAAAGATACTCTCTCATTTCAAGTGACCTTTAAAATTCTTTGTCATAAATAACATTCCATCCCAGTGCAGTGCCTGGTTCAGAAATCTTGATTAGACATGTACACCTCTACAAATCACTTACGCTTCTTCCCCAAGCCATGAACACATTTAAAGAGCTCTGCTTCAGAAAGAAGTATGACCAAGCTGCAAGATAGATATTCCTTTTTTTTTCTATTTTTTTTTCCTGTTTTATTAGTGTAAGTTTTGAGCAAAACCTGGAGGATAACATACACTCCATGTGGTATTTAGTCATTTTGTTTTCTCCCCTCAGATAATATATTCAACAAAGTATTTCTTCCTTATTTGCAGCCTTTCTCAGTCTCTAAAGGAACAATATTTTCACCAACTCTTAAAGTATTGTTTTTCCCTAAAATCACTGGCAAAACTAAAGTTCCCTCAGGACTGCTTGGGACACTATGAAAATTTTTATTATTTTTATGTTATGAATATACTTCATTTAGTATTCTGATCTATTTCAAGAAAAATTTCAAGGTTTAGTGCAGAGAGGGAAGAGGGGAGTATCACTATAAAAGTGCAGTTTTTACTGAGAAAATATGTATTTTCCTTTTTTTTTTTTAATTCAGTGGGAAGGCTTGTCAGCCCTTCCCAAAGACTGTTGCTTAAAATTCATAGAAAATGTTTTAATGACACTAATTTCCTTTCTTTAAGCTCCTCAAGCGAAAATGAAAACCAACAAACAAAAAAATCAGAGTTCAATAAGAAGCAATGATAAGTGAATTTAGCTCCACAGTACCTTCCATGAGAACGTTGTGGCATCGACCCAGAAGGCTGTGGATGAAGCATTCATTTTCAGCCTCACCACAGACCATTTATCTCTTTTTATAAAATGAGGATAAGTATTCTTTGGTGCTTCTCGGAACATGAAGTTAGCAGTTTGCTCAAGTATTCTAGTGATGAAGAGGACGTGACTTAGATTTGAGCTATTCAAGGATTTTCCATTGAAATGATCTTCTGATGGAAGATGCATGTCTTGCTAATGTTGAAACATCACAGTTTCCTTGGGAAACAAAATTCCAAGTTTCTTCTGACTTTATTTTAGATGGATGCCAACCTACATTTTGGTCCCTGGCTCCCTTTTCAGTGGTTTCTAACAGATCAGTTAAGCAGTTGTATTCAATATATAAGGAGCTTGAATTCCTACTCAACATGCTTAAACACAGCAGACTTGTTTTTACAGTTCACCACCTAAGACAGCTGGTTTCTCTACCATTCTTGGTTAGAAGGCCATTTTTTAGTTAAAATAATCCAGAATAAACCCTTTTACAGATGGAATGACCAGCAATATCAAAAATCCTTTCAATAAATACCAAACTGAAGTAATATTGCACCTTCCCAGGTCTGTAAGTATAAGCAACTGGAATGTTATAGCTAAGTAGCCATTGATGAAAATGATGGAAACATTTCCTTTGAGCAGACCCCATGAAGCCTCTAGTACAATGCAAGCAGCTACTTCTCCTCGAACCTTTCCATGCTTAAAATAAGGACTGAGCCATCCCAGAAAAGTAGTTTCATGTTAAAATCACAAGACCACCTCTACAGTCCCTACAGACTGGAAACACACTGGGTCAAATGTTCTTATTGGCCTCATTTTATTACAGTCAATGGAGAAATGCCAAAAGGAGAATTTGGCCTAGGAACATAAGCATATGGCATTGTTCTATTACACTCGCACAAATCACTGGATATTATTACTGAGAACATACTGGGCCCTTATTTGAGTGCTGGAGGAGAAAGGGTTTGAGCACAGGGCTATAAGCCAAGAATGCCTGAGTTCAATGCTGGGGTCTATCAAATAAGCCATGCTATTGCTGTTTCCTTGTGTGTGAAATACAGGGATAGGAGGATGAGAGTGACCACATTATTCACAACATTAAATATGGACTAGCAAAACCATCTCCCTGGACTTTTTCCATATTCTTTGGAGAAAGACAGACTCCACCATAGCAGGCTCAGAGAATTACCAGGTGTTGATATACCTGCAGTGATCAAAAGAAAGGATCCTGCAAAGGAACATATCTGTCCTATCTGGCTAACTTTGAAAACTGATAGCATTCATGTTCAAAGAGTCAGAATGGCAGGATTTATATACCAGCACATTTTCCACCATAGCTTAAAGCTAGAATTGCTGTGAGAATGTGTAGGTGATCTTGCTAGTAGAGACGGTATGAAAGTTCGCTTGAAATTTGTACAGCTCTTGAAAGACTGGGAACATTACTTAATGTCAGAATTACTGTAGCCACACATAGGATATTCATAGAGGTCACGTAGGATAGTGAGTGATGGAGCATTAGCCAACATATTCAAGAGGTTTCCAAGTGCTTAAGGCCAAACAGAACCACTAGAAGGGCTTGTGGAGTCTCATTTCTTGCATCTTTCTCAGTTTTTTACAGTTGCCATAATTAAGGCAGATTCCAGCCTAGAGGGCCAAAGGATGCTGCAGGTAACGTTGCATACAACCAGCCAGTGAATGTCATGTTTGACTCACAGGTCGGATTCCCCATTGCTCCCAGCGTCTGATGCGGCGAAGCTCAGAGATGGCAAAGGAAGCAGTTGAAATTTCCAGCCTCAGACACCTGCACCATCCCCGGCCCCGGGTGCAATATTGCAGCAGCTCTGACGTGGTGTGGGTGGAATAGTAAATAGCAGGAGAGAAGGGGGTGAGGCAGAATCTGCTGAATTTAAGAGTATTTCATTTGAGCAGGCCTGGACACCTACCCCAGGAGTCTTACAGGAACAAGCTAAAGAACTTTTTGAACTACCAGTGCTATTTTTTAAGAAGTCTGAGAAAACTCCAAAGGCTCAGATAGCCGGTAATGTAGCTCTAACATCCTTTAGAAGATCTGGTATTTTTCTACATAAGGCTTTTGGAAAGTTGCTGGCAGAGGCTCAAAGGCCCGTTTATGCAGGTGTCAAGGGGATAGTCATATTCTGTGAAGTCCAAAATAAAAATCCTCTTCCTTTATGGGTCATGGGTAGTGTAAAATTTTCTACTTTGCCCTAAACATGTCACCAGCTTTTAAAGGTGATCACAAGGTAAAGAATCAAAGGTCAGTTTGCATGGTTTCAGTTAGCTGCCCCAAATAGTCATGAAGGATTGAAATCCCCACCTTTTCTCTCCTTCATCTAAGACAGATGGCAGAAGTTACCCTCTGAAAATATCTATCTTTCTCCAAAAGACTAGAAGGTCTAACCCAGATGTAGACAGCTCATCTACAGACCACTCAAGTTAGGTGCCAGGACAGCCACCGCTCAGCCCTTCTGACATGTCCTCAGGTTTCCTCTCCCAGTCTTCATTGCAGTGCATTTCCCAACTAGTGAGGATGAATGAATTGAAAACACTGCTCCATGCAAAGGCTGAGAAGAAATGTGCTGACTCGTACTTTTGCATTCACCAGCCTGGGCATTGCTGGTATGGGCCAAACATGTCCAACAAACACCACAGATGATGGGTCTCAAGTGTTGAGGCCCTGTTCGGTTTATTACAATAGCTTTCACCATACAGTGTGTAAGGACAGTGTTAGGGGAAACAAAGAGGAGCACAAGGTTTCTAACCATCCAGAGAGCCTCTCCTATTTATCTCACCTCTGTATTTTCCCCTTGAGAGCTTGATCCTGTTGAGAGTGAGGTAGGGGCTACTGGGCCAGCCATGAGGGCAGCCGAGACACAGGGCAGGTCAGGAGCAGAAGAAACCTGAAACACCAGCTGGTTTCATTATAAGATATGGGCTCCCTTTCATCCTGGGAGAAGATTCAATTCACCCTAACTCAAACCACGCACACCTGGCGAGCTCCCAGCTTGGTCTTCACCAGGGTACCCCCAACTCCCACACTATGCCTTACTAGGCAGTTTCGCTGCTGCAAACTATCTGATAAGCTTTCCTGATCTTCCCACATGCTCCCGCACAGATTCAAGTCCGAGAAACAGCTGCCGAGGTGCTCCATCTGCCCTCTCTGGCTCCCTGCCTGCCCAAGGGAGGCATCTGCAAGCAGCGAGAAGAGTTCGGAGCACCTGGGGATGGGTAGGTCTCCATACAGCGTTTCTTCTGTTATTCCTAGACCACCATGTCCTCCCCTCGGTTACCCTGCACACTGCTCTCCAGCTCAGCCTTCTCAATCTCCTGTGGCTCTTCTCCAATTGTGTTATATCTGTGTATTTGAGGGGTTCAAGAAATTCAAACCTTTGAGTCTTGTTTTTTCTCAGAGGTGGGTGAGTTGCAGCATCCCCACCCAGGATCATGGCAGCACGGTGACCTTCCCACTGCTATCTGCAGGTGCCCGAGAAAACATCTCCCCCACTGCCCGCCCCATTCCCCGCTCACTCCAAGACCAGGCAAAATTCCCCAAATTCCCACTGAAGCCAACAGGAACATTGCCTGAGTGAGGGATATAGGGCTTGATTAATAGTTTGTTAATTGCTGTGGAAGGCACTGGGGTGACGGATAACTATCCGTAAGTGGGATGAAGGTTGCATTTTTTCCTGTGGTCTTCCACAGCTTTGTGAGACAGCTCAGATGCCCCAAATGTCAGCCTAGCCTCCAACAATGGGATTTGTGAGATCCCTTTGTTGTCTAAATTCCCTTAAGTGGAAATATGTTTTCTAACAGCACAGAAACTCTCCCCAAGGCTTCTGTTGTACCAGGTTAATCAACCATACATGACAGCAGAATTAGAGGTGCTAGTATTTTATGTTCTGCATCTAAAGTATGTTTCTTCGTGTGTACTTAACAGGCTTTAATTTTATAAAACATTGCGCAACAAGGCACCTTGGGGAAGAGCAATTAACTCAGATTATGTTTTCGTTTCAGTGAATACCAAATGAGAAACTGAAATACTGATTTATGTAGCCACAAAGTCAAATCATGCTCCTTAATACTGCCTGATTTTTCAATGTGGCCATCTTTGGTCACAGCCAATCCTTTTAGTCCTGACATGCAATTAAGAAGTTGCTCAAACTGAACTCTCCCTTACAAATATATCAAGATATTTTTATAATCACGATACACAGACAACCAGTCCTGTTTGAAGTTAATTGTGAGACTCCTATCATCTTCAGTGAGAGCAGGAATACCTACTGAGGACATTTTGTATAATTTTCCTGTTGATGACTATCACAGCCAGTTTATGTTAATTATGGATGGGGATAGGCACTGCAAAACAATTTGAAGGATGAAGGTACTAATTTAGGATCCAATCTAGCTCTCATTAAAGTCAATGGAAAGATTCCTATTGACTCCAATGGAAGCTGGTTCAAGCCCATAAAGACCGAATGAGCTCATGTGAACCTTCTCATCCAATTTCTTACTACAGAAAAGAAGTGATGCATCAGCACCTGAACCACTATTCATGCAGAGGGCTTAATTTGGTCACTTTGAGTCACACACACCATCTCTTTACTGTACTGGCCGTTCCCTTGAGATCAAGAGGTCTGTGGACAAGATGTAGTGATTTGGGCTGATTCAGGATCCTGCCATCTGAAGGATTTTCCAGTTGGAAATGCTCTTCTTTGAGTTGCAAGAAGGGATGGGAAGGAACAAGAACTGAAGGCAGGACAGGAAAGGAAAAAGGACAGGACGGAAAGGAAAAAGGACAGGACAGGACAGGACAGGACAGGAAAGGAAAGGAAAGGAAAGGAAAGGAAAGGAAAGGAAAGGAAAGGAAAGGAAAGGAAAGGAAAGGAAAGGAAAGGAAAGGAAAGGAAAGGAAAGGAAAGGAAAGGAAAGGAAAGGAAAGGAAAGGAAAGGAAAGGAAAGGAAAGGAAAGGAAAGGAAAGGAAAGGAAAGGAAAGGAAAGGAAAGGAAAGGAAAGGAAAGGAAAGGAAAGGGGAAAGGAAATAAATTTCCATCATGAACCCAGAAACAAAATCAGTTGCCATTTTCAAGGCTTTCAGGTGGGATGCAAGGACCAAGCCCCTCACATTTTTTCCCAAGGGCATCACATCTGCTCCTCCCCAGCTCTGCTGTGGGAAGCCAACCTCATCCTGGCAGCATGGAAGGTGGGGAGTCATGGACTCTGCTACTTCCCGATCCCCTCTCAGAGGCAGTCCAGCCTCCTCTGCTCCTGCAATGACTGATTCCCCTTCTCCCTCACTGGCATCTGCCTGCCTGGCAGACTGAATCAGGGAGAGCAAACAGAGGTTGAGGCCAGACAAAGTAGAAAACAGAGAATTCAGCCTCCCTGCCTGCAAGGTTCCTCTCAAAAGTCAGGCAGCCAGCGAGCCAGAACCTTCCATCCAATTCTCCCAAAAAGGATGTGTTAGAAAATCCCTTCCTGTGCAAAAACCAGCTTCTTTTATTATCTTTTCTTCTATGTTATATATCCACTATAAATCCTATGTAGTTTTCATAGGTTTTATTTCTACTCTTCACATGATCCACCATACACCACCACCAAGAAAAATTTATCGATGAGCTGTTTTTTTTTCCCTACGTTAGGAAAAGAATTCATTCTTTCTGGCCCAATCAGTAGAAAAATGTTATTCAATGTAAATAAGGTTGTCATTACTGTCTATTAAGAGATATGATTTCTTTAGACACAAATATATTTAGTCTGTGAAAAGTTCATGAAAATTGAAATTTGATTCCATCAAACAGAAGTAGAGATATTCTTTCACAGCATTTTCCAGGACACCTAATTCTTATGCATGTCCTACTGTGACAGATAACTCTTTAATAATGACACCCTATTACCTGTGTTCATTGCTCTAGGTTTTTTTTTCCTTTTGCCTACCCCACTCATTAATAAATATTATACTAGTTTTAGTTAGCATGCCAGTGTCAGTGCAGCCAGGGAAAAGAAGTCTGCTGTACTTACACAGGAATCATTAACTAATTTCCAGTTGCAAATTTCTACCTACTAATAATGTTCAAGCCACAAGGAAATGGGATCGAATTTCAGATTCCAGCCTGAATCTCTGAGAATAATAATGGTAAAAAAATAACATTTTTGGTACCAAGGAGTTTTGATGTAGACTTTGAAAGGTAATGGGTCTGATTCAGGTTCTTTCAGGACAGACCTGATGTTTAAACACAAAATAGAAAATTTTTTGGGTCTTCACACTCTGGTCTTCCAGGTGCAAAAAAAAAAAAAAAAACAACCCTGCTATATCATTAATACTTACTTCTCTGCGACAGGATATGAAGTGTCAGCCAACCAGCCCATCAGATATCTTGGCTTGCCGTCTCTGGGCCAGGAATTAAGATTCCTATGGCCCTTAGTCAGCACTGCTACTAGGGAAGGCAGTGAGAGCCCTCCCCTCTTGCCAAGACAGTAGCAGTGTTGGTGAGCTCGTCTCTGACAGAAGTCACTCTTTGCATATCTTCCACCCATCAGTCTGGGAATTAAAAGATAAGAAGCATTTCCGTACATAAATAACCTCTGAGCTGTCTTTGAAAATAGAGCTCTGCATTTTTCAGTTTACCACTGGCGATGGCATTCCTGCTTATGCAAGGCTAGTTCATCATAGCCCTGACTCAACATTGCAAGAAACATCATGAAGGCTACCCTGGACCCCTGTGCTGCCAAGGTGACTAGATCCCTGGGCAGAAACCTGTCCTGCTCCTCCCTCTCCCAGGAAAATGCAGAAGAGTCTGCATTTTCTGCTTTCCCCAAGGGGTTGGGGTCAGGGCTGCTCCCTGAGGATGGGTAATTTTGGCTGCGGGATCAGTTCAGATCCTCCCATGCTGGCTGAAAAAAATCTCCATGTCCATCTGGCTTGTCATGGTCCCCCTGTCCTATGGGTGTTTCCTTCTTTGATCGGCTGACTGTGAACACTCTCGTCTGCTCCAGCCTGGATAACACCTGCTATTTTAGCTGCTGCACCAACCTCACTCAGGAAGCACCCACATGGATGGTTTGGCCAGCACGTCATATGGGGCTGTCACCAAAGCGAGCAGAACAAAGAAATGGCAACCTGGTGTCCATGTACAGCTGCTTGCAGCTGTCTACACCCATGACGATCCCCCCCAAGAACACCAGCTGAGCTCTGGGATGCTCCATGCAGGCAG
Organism: Strix uralensis; assembly: GCF_047716275.1. Lineage (NCBI taxonomy): Eukaryota > Metazoa > Chordata > Aves > Strigiformes > Strigidae > Strix > Strix uralensis. Next base: position 5,262,030 of record NC_133976.1, on the reverse strand, counting down.
GAGGGGCCATCTGGAGGTGCAAGCACAAGGCACTGCCTAGCTGCAGCCTTGAGCATGCAGTGGTCACACTGGGGAAGCAAAATGCAGAGCCATGATGGAACTGTAAGTCTTTTTGGCACAGAGGGTGCCAAACCCCTTTCCATAGCCCTCCCATAGACCCTCTCTCCTTCCCACAGTGCTTATTCCCAGATTCCAGATTTGCTGGATGGAAAGAGCTACAAGCAGAGGAAGGATTCAGGCATATTTGCTTTCAGTTAGTGTATCCCACTGCATGTGAAAAGCCGCTGTGTAGTTAGAGCACCATTCTGACCTCCTCCTTATCACAGCCCTGTGGCACTTGCACAGAGACACCAGCAAGAGAGACCAGAGAAAAGGACCTAATCTACAATCCTGCAAACTCGTTGAGAACACCAGCCAGAAAAACTCAGCTATCTTTTCTCTCTCCGATTTCCCCCAGCTCTTTCCAATATAACATTCATAGAGTAGCTGTTACCCCCCGAAATTGCTGGAGATTTTCTTCTGATCTCTGTTGTTTCTCATCTACACCCAACTCTGCTGCCTGTAAGGCAGCCTGGTCTTGCATTGTGATGAGACAAGAGCAGCATACCAATCTTCACTCAAACCCCCACTCAGGTCACAGTGTCCTTTCTTATTCTTACATCCCAGTTTTTCAGACCTCATTCCCACAATTCCCTTCACACAAAACTATTTTGAAATCCTTGGACAAATGCAATAACTTTTCTTTGTTTTTACCCAGAAGGATTCCTGCCCTGCACTCTGGGCAAACATGGGCTTCTGCAGCCAGCCATCTCTTCAGCTGCATCGCACCCTCCTGACATCCCACCAGTTCACACTGGCCAAGGTTTTTCTTCTCATCTTTGTGGCCTTCATTCTCTGACACATACAGATCTTGCCATGCCATCACAGGCCTTACCTTGAATAAAGCAGTTATGGAAAAATTAAATGCTTTCTCTGCTTTTAATCTGTCCCCTCTCAAGCCTCACTCAGCTACTCCAGTGCATGGGTTTTCAGTCCTCTCCCCTTCCCAGTCCATTCTGAAAGGTCATCTCTGTCTAGAAAGGCCAACATATATAGATTTCTTGAAGTAGGCAGGACCTTTTCTACTGCCTTCTGCAGGAGTAAGGACAGACAGTTGAGGGTCCACTGACAGCTTTCACTGAAGCTTTCAATGGTGATTAGAAAACTGTTCAAAACACTCACGTTCATCAAAAACTAGAGCTGATCTCAGTGTAGTGTATTGGGCCAAAGACAGATAATTGGCCTTAAGCACTCTAGAAATCTCATAAAATATGCTCATGTTCAAAGAAATCCCAAGAAAAATTCTTGCCTTGGGGAATCTCATCTCTCCTGTGCTCCTACGCTACTCTCAAGAAGAAATAATTTTTTCTGTCCTAAAGAGAATACTATTTTCTTCCTGCCTCACCCTCACTCAGCCATGTTTTCCCATGCCCTCTGTTCTTCTTTTGGGAAGAAACATCTTTGTAGAGAAACACTAACCCAGGTGCATCCCATTCAATTTCCACATCCTAAGAGAGATACTTTGGTTAGAAACAAGAGAGGGAGTTCCCACTGAAGGGTAGCTTAGATCTTAGTTTTATTGACTTACGTGACACTTTCAATCCACTGGCAATGGAGGGATCGGAAGATAACTAGCACCTCAGTGGGTACTTGGTTTTCATGGCTGAAGGCACTCCAAGACCATGATGAATGCCAGTGAATTTCTATTCCAGCTTTTGACTTTGGTGAGCAAGGGGAATTTCCAGTTCTATTCCAAGCTGAAAATTACATAAAATACTGTTTTCTATAGAACAGGTAAAACGGAAACTCAGGGCACAAAATGCAGAGGCATTTATAATCTGAATTTAGACTCCACCTCTATCACTTGAAGGTAGAATCAATATTTCTCTGCCTCTCCCACCCAACTCCCTGAAATCCCTTTGACTTCAGTAGGTATTTTCAGCTCTAACTGAGGCATATTTTGGGGCAGTATTATTTGCCTCAGCAAAAAAATTATTTCTCCCAAAGTATTAGTGTATTCCCTTTCTTTCATACAACACTGCTTGTCACAGATTTTGTTCTCCACAATTTCCATTCCACAGTACTAGGCAATCCCAACACAGCTGAGGAACTGGACTTGGTCACGCAGGCAAAGCTGTAACTATAGCATGTTCCCAGCTAAGAACAGAAACCAACATTTAGGCTTTAAAGCAATCTTGTCAGAGAGGCAGATCAAATAATGATGGCTAACACAGCAACATCTCTGCCCACAAGAGACACAACACACAGTGAGTGTTTGCGAAAAGATCTCCCACTGACTCCCATAGATATGCATCATCACAGCCAGAGCATGGGTGGGGTGAGAAGGACAAGCCACATGAGGGTAAATATGTCCAAACGTGCTATCTATCTCCTACTACCACCATCATCTGGGATAAAAGAACTGGGATCATGAAGGGAGGTGGAGGCTGAAAGGAGTGTTGTGAGAAGGATAGAAAATAAGGGAGACAGACAATGTGATTGATAGATGCTTCTCACTGTTGTTCTGGACATCCTTGGCTGCAAGTCTCCAACCTGCCCTGGGGCTTTCTGTTATTTCACAATTTATCATTCCTGAATAATTTTGATAGGTTTCCCTGACTTTTCTGTCTTTCAGATCATACCATGGGCACAGGTGAACATACATCTCCTGTCCATCACACACCAGTGTGGAAAGGAGAAACATTTCAACACCACAGGCAGAGTGGGAGAGATACCACAGGTCTACCAGCCAGGAGGGCAGGTTGCATGGAGAGATTAGCTCACAAGTAGCGTGACACAGTGCACTGGGCAATAAGAAGGACTTTTCATAACTTTCCCAGAAAGAATTTCATCACTTTCAACTGCAAAAGATTCATGGCAATAACATTTGTTTTCCCACAAAGGTGCACTGTTCCAGTTTTCTTGGGTCATTTCTCTCTAAAGCCACCAATAAAAAGGCTCAGGAGGAGATCTTCTTTAATGGATGGGCACCTCAGGACAAAATCTCACTGTGGACTTCTTCAAATGGTTTAATTTCTGGCCTAGTTCTGCTCCTAATTAATCACTAGGAATAACTGCCAGTCAATTTGATAGTGGAGTTCAGCCAACATTGAGTGCTTTGGAAAATCCCAGCCCAAAACACTGTCAGGTATAAGGGATGGGCTGAGAGCAGATCAGATGATGCTTCCTGAAGAGTTAACTTCATCCGTGACCTTGGGAGATATCATTGAGTGCTCTGCTTTAGAAAATCAGGTCTTTTAACATATTTTTTCACATACCTGTGCACACCAATTGTGCCCTCATGTCACAAGCATATTCACTGAGCAATGTATAAACAAAAATCTGCTGTTTCTGCTGTAGATTATGATTGGAAATGTTTTGGCAGTCTTTACACTGACAAATGTAATATTCCACATCCAAAATCTTGAAAGTTCTCAGGGCCAAGAAATCTCCATGGAGAACAGCACTAAGGACTTTTTGTTATTTTTATGCATTTCTAAATATGGATTCAGGATCCTAAATTTAAGTCCCCACTTGAAAACAAAATTCCTGATTCAAGTGGTTTCAAAAACACATTCATGTAAGAAGCCCAAGGGAAAAAAAAAAAAAAAAGTAACGCAGACCCACACTGGAAGCAGGAGATGGCCATTCCGCGCCTTTGAGTTTTGCAATCTTTACTTGTGGCTAAAAGGAAAGCCAATTAAAGTAAACAGGAATCTGGAATCTGTTGTTGACACCAAGGTCTTGGAACAAGGATTTCAGCCAAACCTTTACACTGAATCAAAGTCTCAGGGACTATTTTCAGTGGGAATAAAAAAAGAAGAGGATTCTTAACTTGCATGGTCAACCAGAATCAGTAAAGCAAACATGAAAAAGTGGTTCCTCTAGACACTCCCAGAAACAAATTCTGGAAACAAAGCAGCTCCATCTCTATCTAGACTGTCTGTAACAGAGTGATTCTCACAAGCCTTTCCCGTAATCAAACTCTTGGTGAAGACTTCCAATATGAGCTGGAATTCTCCATTTGAATCTACTTCTACTTCTGAACTGATCAAAGATAAGGGCATTTTGAGATCAACTCTAATTAGTAATTTGTGTTCAGCATCCAAGTCCCCTCTATGCTTTAATCTGTTCCTTCTAACTTTAATCTAGTTAAAAACAAAGTTACTATGCCTATATGGCATTTTTTGTCTGAATTAGCTAACTCAAGTAAGTCAATACAAGAACAAGAAGTACTTCGTGTAATCCTACCTCTGCTTTATCAAAGTATTTACATATGATCCCGTCTTTAAGCTCAACTATAAGTGTATTTATATGCTTTCAGGAACTGAGACATACTGTTTTAATGACATGAAATCAGAGACTTCTTCCTATCTGAAATAGCACCTCTACCTTCCCCTGAGCATTAGAGTTTAAACAGTAAATGACTTTGATCTCAGCTACCCTTCATTTTGGTTGTGGAGTTGCAAAATGAAAACCCACATGACAAGGCTATGCCAAACAAATTAACACACCGCTTTGCCCGTCTCTGCTGAACCCCCAGCCTGTGAATATTAGATAGAGATTTAGAATAGCCTAAGTTCTACTGAAAGTTAAAATACATTAAATCAAATAGAATATTGTGGACCCAGGTCTAGTGGGACTTTTTTATTTTTGGTGTTTTGGTACAATCTTACTTTACAGGGCCAATGAGTCATTTCCAAAAGGACAATTGGAGAAAAAGGTCTGAAGTTCTTTCCGCATACAGTGCTACCCAAAGTAAAATGTAACATAGACTCATTTTCAGTAGAGATAGCAAAGTCAACCATGGAAGTAAAGATTGTAGAAACAATGTGCAATTATGTGTTGAGTAGATCTCCCTATGAGTTTGTTTCTTACCAAGTTATGCTTGCTGTATCAAACTGGAGAATGACATGATTCACTCCTAGGTGACCAGCCCTGATGCACGGCTTGGGCTGGGACATTTCAAGTATAAGTTTTCCTAAGTATGTCATGCATCTAGCAGATGTTAGCTATCCTGTATATAAGCCGGAAAGTTGGTTGGAGGTTGGTCTTCAGCACAGCATGCTTCATGACACTAGCACTTTTCTGTTGACTGTGTGCAATGAATGGGGCTCACCTCAATCACATCTGTGACCTCCTCTCATTCCCATCATGTCTCCCTGGCTGACACTGGATCTCATGCTGACACATTGCTGAAAAGAAAATGCTTTATTTTTTATTTGGGGCTTTTTGTTTGTTTTTTTTCTTTTTTTTTTTGTCAAGACAGTTTATGGCCAAATCAATTCCCTGATCTGAATCACCATGCAGACCCATGAGCAAGCCCAAAGGGAATGAGTGGCTGTAGGAGAAAGGGGACTCAAAGGACCCTTCCAGTAACTATTTCCAGCAGATTTTTCAAGAGCTATGCCAGATTAAAGCAATGTCTTAACCACAGCATTAAACAGTCAGCCTTTACTCAGGCAAATTTTCCATTATCAAAGGACCATTTATGTTAGTGGGAAAAATCCCTATTCTCAAAGGACTCTGGAAGTGCAGTGACAAGAGCAGTGCTAGTATTTACAAAATTTATCCCAGAATCTGGTTTGTACCAAAAAATATGGTCAACTGCATCTTGATTTAGATTTAATGGCCCCAGAGCTGTCACCTGTGTACCTGTTTTATACACCATTCTCATAGCAAGAAATGTATCTTTCCCAGAAGGTTTTCCCAGGGCTGCTATGTAATATGGCCTCCCAGAGAAGAGAATCAGACCCATAAAAATCTGTCACATGCTGTGAACCATTTCAGATTCATTCTCAGAAAGGCTCCCAGCCCATCAAATGCAAGACCAAGATAAATGGGAGAGTGGCTTTTCCTTACGCCCCCAGTGAAGTGTTTTGTGCCATCTCCGACAAGCTGCGTGTAATCTCAGGGCAAGCGAGTGTCATGGGACAAGAGGCTGTTTATGCCCCAGGACCATACACACTGAACTCAACCAAGGGGAAACTTCCCCACAACAGAGGCAGCTTTTTTGTGGAAACAACAAAACAAAAGGGAGTGCTGGGACAAGCTGCCCCCTCGATTGGAGGAGTGAAGAGTGTTGTTTATAGCAATCCACCTGCGTGTTCATATCTGTCTCATTTGCATGTGTTTGTTTAAGCCTTTTAATTAACAGAGGGCCAGATCCTGATTACATACACACGCGGGTACAACTCAATTGATCCCAATGCTGGCCCATCTTGCTGACCTTACAAACCATCTACCAACACCTTTCATTCAGGCGAGAGACAGAAGACACGTATCAGGCACATCAGAGAATGAAGGGAGGGAGAGCAGCAGGAGTGGTTCACCGAGGAGATAACAACAGTTTTCCTTCGTCTCTCTGCACCACTGTGGGATGGGATGGGGCTGGGCATGACCCGGCAAGTCCTGCTGATTTGCTTCATCCCACAGATTACCCAGCAGCCCTACATCGGTGCAGTCCCACTGCCGATCACATGATATCACCCCAGCATAAATGCACTTAAATTGCTCAAGAGCCATATGCAGCCCAAGAGCCCCCATGGGTATAAAGTATCTCGTTTTCCCATGCAGCGAGATCAGAATCAGGTGCAGTATTGGGTTAGGGAGCGGCAATAGTTGTTCCATAATTAACTCTGAAACTGGGTTCTCATTAGACCTTGCTTTTCATAAACACCCTTCCCTCCACGTATGCCTAATTTCCTACTACTCATCAAGGAGGTTAATAGGGACTGAAGTCAGTAGTAAAGCTCCCATGGGTTCACTAAGGCAGATTCACACCCACATAAGAAAGGGCACTGAACTGGGTGCATCTCTTTAACTATCTTCTTTTTTCCTAGATATATGTGCAGCACCTTGCAGATCGAGCAGGGCTGCTGCTGCCAATGAATGTTAAATATACGTCACAGTGACACGCTGAAAGGGCAGGATATTATATCACCCTCCACATTGTGTGAAGTGTTTGCTCAGTGTCAGCTCTATTCAAAAGTACTGTCACATCTCTTTTAGATTTTTTTTATTGTCCTTCACTGCTGTTGTTCCCTGGGAACATGCACGTGCCGTCATTCATTCACAGCACCCCGTATTTGCAATGCAATAGATGTGGGCAGATGTCTAGACCCACACAGAGCAGACCCTTTCTTATATGTCAGGATCAGGCCCATCTTATCTCGCTCTGGAATGGGAGCTTTGCCAAAGAGAAGAGGCAGAGAAGGACAGATGCAGCTAAGGTGGAGGTGCCTGTCCCTTCTCTCTGTCTGGAGAAGGTGCTATGACCCATCTAGTTTACCCCAGATGTCTAACATCAACCTGTTCAATATTAGGCAAGCTACATCCCACCTCTGGTGCCAGCCCCAGCACTAAGGTGCTACCCACAGGCGGGGAGGAGGCAGGAGGCAAGGAGAACACAGTTATGCTCCTAGTGATTCTCCCCCTCCACCCCGGCCATGTAAATTCACACTTCCTTACATTTGCTCATCAAGGCGGAGGGGAATCATATTTTTTGAGCCTCTTGAAATTAATTAACCCTCCACAACCTGAGCAAATTTTAGCTGAGGGATGGCTTCTTAGCTGACTTCCAGCCTAAGGAATCAGTGAAGGGGGTTAACATGCAGTTTGAGAGCTCAGCACGAAGCAGGGATGCTCTGATGAATGGAGAGGGATATCCAAGGCAGCATTTCTAAGTCCTTTGGTCACTCAGCTCATGACCCTAGAAGAGGAAAGGACCTTGCACCTATAATGTCTCTATTCACTAGGATTCCCCATCCCAGGGTTGGGACTTCCAGATGATCCCATCTTTCATCTCCCCCATCTTCTGAGAAGCCTTTCTCCTTCTCCACCTCCGCTATTCTCCACCTTGGCCCCCCTGCTCCCAAGCTGCCTCCCCTCCCATTGGTCTGAAAACCGACCACAAAAATGCAAGGAAAGTTTCTGTGCCTAGATGGTGATGAACAACACAGCCAAGCGATTGTCTGGCTATGGAGGGTAGAAATTTAATTGGAGAGAGGCTTAGCAATCCCTCCTGCCAAAAGAGTGAAAGGCAAATTTCAACAGAGCTATCTCAGAGCAATGAGCTCCGGCCGGTTCAAGCAGATGCCAGCTGCTGGCGAAAGCATGGTCCCAACTGGGGACATGACAGGGTAAAAGAGCCCTTTCAGCTAGCAGTAGTCTCTCCAATATGTAGAGGGAGGGTGATCTCCCCACCAACACAATGTACTCAATGAGGGCAGAGAGGAAGGAGAAACAGAGGTGAAATTACATGCCCTAGGCCATTTGGCGAGCAAGTGGCAGAGTCCAGAAAAGCACCAGAAACTGCTGTACAGTCACTGCTAGCGTCCCCAATACCCTCTAGATAGTCAGCTGGGAAATCCCCAAGAGTGAAGCTCCTACAGACCTCAGGGACTTCTTGACCCAAAGACCCCAAGCCCAGTATCTCACCCATGGATGCTGCAACAGTCATGAGTAGGTGTGTTTCCGTTGGGCATGGTGAAGCTCCTGTCTCCCAGGACATCCCCGATTTATGCAGTCAAGCAAGGATGGCAGAACTCTTTGCACATACAAGGAAATGATTGCAGTGTTTAACTTTTGATGGGAACAATTGCTTGGTGAGAAGATATAAACTATTCCCCTTTTATTTTTGGACCAGAGAGCTAAGGTGGTTCATTAGCTGTGCTCCACAGGTCAGCCCAGAACCTGCGTTTTAGAGAAGTGCTGGACCTGAGAACTGGTCCCAGTATGTATGTAAAGATTCCTTTGGACCAGAAACCTCCAGCTGTGGGGTAGCCCCACAGCCAGCTGTCTGTCACCCCCTGCCAGCTCCCTCCTGCCTTGGCAGGAAAGCCTGCCATGAAATGCCACAATTTCCAGCCAGCATCATACCCGAAGGGCCATCGCAACTAGTCTGGACAAGTCAGAGCAACCCTAAGGCTGCTTGATGGCATGTTTGCTGAGTCCCACACTGCAGAGAGCCAAGAAGACAGAGTGGTGGTTTAAAGCATCCCTGGAGTGGGCTAACTCTGGACTATGGCACTGTAGTGTGTGTGCACATGTATGTGTGTGAGCACGTGTGTCAATGTGAAGTATGGTTAATAAATGTGAATGAGTTCAGAGCCAACATTACAGCTTCAAGGGAGCCAATCCAACATTGTTACTCATCTAATTCCAAAGAGCAGTTATTCCTTTTAGTCAAAGTTTTATTTTTATTTCAAATGTGATGTGGTTACAAACTCATTCCCTTGTATAATTTTGCTTTCCAAGTTAATTACAAGATGTTCTAATTAATTATATTTAATGATTAACGTACAAACTCACAAGGAATGAACATAGCTTAGAGAACATTTGCTCTCAAAAGATATGTCTAGACTAGTTTGGTTTATCAGGAAAAGGCTGAAAAAATTAAAATGAGAACAAGCCAGGGAGAGAGAGCAAAAATACACTGTGTAAGAAAAAATAACAATAAAAAAAGAAACCCAATTATGTCCAAACAAGAGCATATTTTTCTTTGGAGTTCAAACACCACCTTTAACCATCTCCCCACCCAGGATCTGATTACTTTTAATGGGACTCTGCTTGTGATTTAAGTTGTTGTTCATTTGTACAGTAATTAAGTTGAGTTGAGTTGGTGTCTATTACATCATGGTTTATATTATGAATTCACACTGCAATTATGTGCGTGTGTGCAAGGGTAAGTGAGCAGAAAAAGGACCTTCTAGTTAAGATCACAACTGATAACTCCAGCAGGCTGGGTTTATCTAAGCTCTGCCACGCACTCTTTCTCCAACCTCAGCCATGTCACCTACAGACACCCAAATGGCACATACAGGAGTGGGCATATTGCCTCCAGATGTCCTAGTAACGCATATACCAGAGTGAAATGCCCATGAGGAAGCAGGATCCTGAAAAGAGACTGTGAGGCTAACCCTTTACCCCTTGGGCTGCTGACACCTGGGCACTAGTCACTGAACACTGAAGCATCTAGCCCAACAGGACTGTGATTTTAAACAGGGTCTCCATTGCCACAGGAATCAGGGATTATAACATGAAGCATCCATCCAGGGATAAAGACTACACATACATATCTATTACACACACCTCTGCTTGTAATACACACCATAGTATGTGCATGTATAATAGACACCTAATTTCTAATGCAAGAAACTTAGAATTTATATAGGCAGAAATTGGAGTGGATTAAGCCAAAATATGTTGCAAAGTCAGAACTTAAAGGCTTCTTCTTCTTTTCCCTTTTGCAGCTATATTGTCCAATTCAGCAAATTATCAATGGTCTGAGAAACACCCCTAAATATTAATGCCAAGATGACTGCAACAAAGATTTTCAGGCAGCATGTTCAGAGCCCACCAGTTTGAAGCATGTGGATGCTCTGCTGGGTTTAGTGCTTGCGGTGTCATGTTGCTTGGTGAGCTGGCTGGGGACAAGGACACCCCTCCATGAAGTGCTGCACAAACACAGGCTCTATTGTTCACCCAGACGGCTGAGTGCTCGTGTCAAGGGATACAGATATGCCAGCTTTCATTTTGTGCTGTGAGAACAGGCCAGCGTCATCTCCCAGATTTATTCTCACCAGCACAAATGCTGAAGTCTCATTACCACCTTCCACCAAATATTGCACTGGCGCAGACTGGAGGAAAAGAAAAATCTTGTCTCACCAGCTTATGACAGAGACGTCAGACAATTCTGGCAAGAACCTTAAGGAAAGCACCTGAACACATTGTTCCTGCTAAAAACTTCTCTTCTGTTCCGATATTAAATAACCCTGACTTGCTACCCCAGTTGTCCATCTTCAAGACTTATACTGTTGAGAGATCTGGGAAGTGGCCATAAGTGGATTGTGAGGGTTCAAGAGAATAAAGACAGCAGAAAAGGACAATGAGGAATCTGGTCCCTCTGGGGTCTTCTGGAAATGAAGCTGCACAAAGCAGATCTGTGGGAAGGAATGAGTTAATATTTGGGTAAACCAAGCACCACTTCTATCCCTCTTTCTTTTCCAGTTCTAGGATCCCAGCTATGCTCCCAAGTCCCTATTTAGCATCTCAGGCTACATTCTTGAAAGCATTTAACTTCATCTATTCTAGTAAATAAAACATGCATGGGGCTGTTCTTTGGCCCAGAGGCCAATTGGCATGGACCAACTTGCGTCCGTGCTGATAAGCATCTTTCCTTCCAAAACTGGGGGGCTGCATCTGAACCGCCTGTGGTGATGCTCCTTGGCCCAGGCTGTCCCTGGACTGTGCCCAGGCATTGTCTAGGAGATTGCTAGTTGGAACAGGACAAAACCATCGCCAGGGACCATGCTAAGGGTTGGATAGTTTGGGAGATCATGTGCCAGTACCTGGGCTTGAGCCCTGGCCTTGTTTAGTTTATCAACACAGCCATAGCTTTAGGTGTTTAACTGTAATTATTTAGGGACCTAATTCCCATGGATCTCCCTGTAGAATGCACCTAAAAACAGGTTTCATAGCAGTCTGCCATAGCATGGCTCAGGAGCCTGCCTGAACTAACCAACAGAGAACACCAAGGGGAAAAACGAAAAAATTAAATGTTTTAAATCCTGCCTCCCTCTAGGATGTAGGTACCATATTCTGAGTGGCAAGAGGACATCTTCCTTCCCAGAGGATTCATGGCCCTGACCCCTTTCCTGGAGTTAAGCAAAGATTTTTCCCTCAGAAACCCAAGGAAGGGGCATGCACTTTCCTCTTCCACACTTCTTTTATCCCTCTTCTGAAGGACCCCGCAGTGATGTGTAAGTACTGGGTGTGCTCATTCTTTCATCTGAAAGGATTTGAATCATCTTTCCAGGAGAGTGCGTGAAAAAGGGTGGATAGAAGAAGGTCTGAGATGCTGAAGGAAGAGGAGGACAAATAGTGTTGAGAGATGCTAGCTAAAACGGGTTGTTATTGCCATGTAAGTTACTATTATTAAGCAATCGGGAGCAGGAGGGAGAAAAATAAAACGAAAGAAAGATTGGAAGACAATCTAAAATACTGTAGCAAAACAAAACTTTGGTTTACTGCTAATCCCACTGAAGTCTCTAGCTTGGTGTTGTCTCAGCAGAACATATTCTGTGAGCAACTTGGGAAGTAATTTGAGCGTCTCTGAAGTGCTTTGTCTTTCATTGGCTCATCCAGTATTAAATCATCTGGCAATGAAGAAAAGTGTTTAAAGTTAACTTCCATACAGAACAAATTCCTCTGGAAAACTCTTGTCATTCAGCCCGGTTTACCCGAAGTCTGGTAGCATTGATTAGACTGGGGTTGGGTTTGAATTTTGTGTTTTCATTTTTTCTATTTTTTTTTTTTTTAAAAAAGGCAATTGAAAAAGAGTACTTCTAACTTCTTTGGACTTAGCCACTTGCTGGAAAACTTAGAAGGCAGATGTCTGAGTTGAGGAAAAGAAAGCTGGTGTTAGGCTTCTGACATGTTTGTGTGTCATCTCTGGACAATGAAATTGCAGTTGTAGCTCCCCCAGGACACTGGGGATTAAAAGCCTTGTGTAGGTGACACTGCAGACCCAGGGAAGCAAGGTGCATCCCTTCTCGCTACCACTTGCTGACCAAGGGCTTTGCAGTTAAGCATGGTGCTAAAAGCAGCCCAGTGTCCCTGCTCAGGAGTGGTCTAACAGGTTCCCTCGACCTCCGATTCCACGCACAGGTTTTTTGCATCCACGCTAGTCTTTTCTTCTTTACTTTCTAAATCACAGAGAGATATTGAAGACTTTGGTGTTCCCAGGCGCCCTGCTTCAGTGTGCTTCTCTGCACACATCCACCAGTGCTTGGCCAACCCAGGGAGCTCCTCATCTGCAGGCAGCTTGACATGTCCTCCCAAAGAACCAGCATCATGCCTCCACCCATCCACCTGCTCCTAGCTGGTCCCATAGGTGACTTGACACCTGCCACTTGCTCCCAGCTGCCTCCATCCCCTTCAACCCTCAGGTCACTTCAGCTTTTTTCCCTTGTTTCCAAGCTGATTCCCCGTTCTCACTAACTACACTGACAGTCCTGCTCATCTCTTCCTACCCGCAGGCTTGGGAAGCTGAAACACCCCCGTCAAGTAACACACCTAGTTAACTGTGTAATGCTGTACCTATGGGGCAATTCCATCCCAGCACCTGCAGGGATCCTGATTACACTCTAAAACATGATATTTCAATTTCATTATCTGATCGGGCATTAGCAACGAGCACCACTAATGAGTATATTAGTCAGTTCCTTTATTAAACTAGCGGCAGCATTTGATGCAATGACCTCCTGATGTAGCTCTTTGATGCCATGTGATTTGATTTTTATTTCTTTTTTTTTTTTTTTAATTGAGAAAGATACAGCAAGGCAAATGGAAAAATGGTGAAGGGAAGAATTAGCACATTGGCAGTGCAGGCAAATACATGTTCAGCGAAGAGAATGAGTTTTATAGGAGCTGCTGAAAAGGCAAGCGGCGAGCTCTAGCTAGCTAGCTAGCTAATATTTGAATATACCCATTCATTATTCCTGTCATTATTATTATGAATTTGTTGTTGTTGTTATTCTATTACACAGCTAGTCCTGCGGACTGGTTTTGCCATCTATAACCTGGCGATCTCTCACCCTTAGCAATTGTTGTTTGGCCGTATTACCACAGGGCTCATTGTGCAAGAGGCTGTGCAAGCCCAGAACAAAAAGGGGATGCCAGCCCCAGGGCATTTCCAGTGTAAGTGTCAGATGAGTGACAACAGACAGACACAGATGGACAGAGAAGTAAGAGGAAACAGGGACACATGTGTGGGTGATTCAGGGGTGAAGGTTTGGAGCACAGCTTTGTGCTTTGCCAGCTACCAACTCCATCAGGGAAGCATTGTGTTCAGGCACATAAATTCCCATGTCCTGGCAAAACTTCAGGCTGGGGAATAATACAGAACATCCTACCGAAACTCCCATTGTAGTTTTCACTAGAAAAATCATTGCACTTTTCCTTCCAAGATACTCCGGTAGTGCGGTCACAGCCCTGAATGACTCCAACCATGAATGACTTTCCAACCATGACAACATTTTCACAGATTCCATCTCAGGTCCAGTTCCAACCTGATAGTTAATCATGATAGTGTTCAGGGCTCCTTCAGATAATTACTGGAGGTATTAAGGTAGCCCAAACTGAAGCATTAGGTGCTTTGCACCCATGCAAATGGCTTGCATGGGCTTACATAAGAAGCATTTGCACTGGCCATAGACCATTTGTGGCACTGCTCTGGCATGCTGACATGTGAAACACCATTGTACAATCCACCTGGCTTTGGGACTTTGAGGCTGCTGGAAGTAAGATGCTGAATACACAGGAGATCTTAACGAAATTAATTCTGCAGTCATTTTCCTCCAGGAGGCCAAGAAGCAGCAAAACAATCTGGAAACACGAGGGGGAAAAGTAACTGTTGGTTTGGCAGACGTTGGAATACCCAACCTGCCTACTTGCTACATGACCTTGGATCCAACAGCTTAAAATACTATTGCCACTGTGCCGAGAATGTCGTCTAAACCTTATAGTCAAGCGTCACTGAGGTGTGGTCTTCTCCCCCATCACAATTAAAGCCCTCTGCTCCCTGCTGCCATGGAGGATGGTGCCTGCACTGGCCCTACAAATAGTCACCCAAGCAGGAGTTTGTCCTGGGTCCAGAGGGTAGGTTCAGATTTCTTTTCAGGGTAAAGAGGGTCCTACATTGACGTTCAGGGTCAAAATACTGCCCAGAAATACTGCCCAACCCTCAGATAACTGCAGCAAGGGGCCCGTGACTTCCCTTGACCAGGACTGGCAAGTGGGCACTTCACTACCCACCATCACATTAGCTGGGAACTGGGCATTTTTGGGGTATACCTACAGAAGGCCAGATGGGAGCTGGGGCCCCCTCCTCCCTGTATGCTGGAGTAGCTCAGCCAAATGGGTCCCTTTTATGTTTTTTAGCAGACTCTCTGCTGCAAACCACCCAGCCGAACCACATGTCCATGCATCCCCGGCAGCCCTCCAAAGTCGAACCTCAGCACACCCCAATCTGTAATGGGCCTGCTTCCATCTGACTGCCCAGTTAACATCCTCCTGCTGCCTCCTTAATTATAATTCTTTTATTTTATCTAACCCCAATTGTAACAGTTGGTGAGTCACCAGGCTCCATAACAAGACGATCAGGACACATTTCATATTACACTGCAGTTTTCATTCCAGGGCGTGGGCTGAAGGCGTTGTTTATTTATTTTAATTTGGTTCGGTTTGGGGTTTTCTCACATGTGATGGAGTACAGAGATTTAAGCAGGGGGTAGAAGGGTGGAAGGGGTAAAAAACAAAAACAACCTCAATCCATCTGGATCAATTAAATCTTGTTGAAAAGTTTTCAACCCCAGGGTTGCCTGAGGTAGGTCTAATAGTCACACTCTTTGGCATTTAATGAAAATGCTAATGATTTCTCCTTTGGAATATATTTTCACTTCTAGTTTGAACAAGATGCATCTCTCCTCCAATCAATTCCACAAGCTCTTTTTTTTTCCTTCCCATTTTTGCGCGTGCCCCTTCAGGGCAAATTAAGAAATTATTGCCTCTATCCAAAAAGTAGCTGAAATGTGCAGCCTTATGTTTCACGTCACAGGGGTGGGGAGGAAAAAACTTTGCATGGAAGCAAGGATCCTGTTTGTGTTTGACTTGCGTAGGAAAAAATGGCGTCAAACTGTTCTCACCCTGGTGCACCAGGGAAAGCTGCGGGCTCAGGTCTCAGCTGGTGAAAATCACCGTCGAGCCAACAGAGCTGGCTTTAGATTTACAGGTGCTGAAGACCTCACCTACAACGTTCAATTTTCTGGTTAGTAGTTCACTGTAGCAAGAAGAAGTGAGAAAGTTAAAGAAGGATGTTTAAATATAGGATGAGACTTTTTTCCCCCAACTTCTAAGGGATCGGAATGGAGATCAGAGCTTCAGGTCATCCATACACAGTGGAGAGAGACAGATTCATGCCATCTCAAATTAGGCACTGAACTTTTTGATTGGTGAAGTACGATGGCTGAAACAAATGCGCCAAGGACAAGAATTGCCACAAGTCAAACCCAGTAAGAATTTGCAAAGGAAATTCAAACAAATCACAAAAGTTTCCAATAAAGGATGCGAATACTGAACACGAGCTTAGAGGCATAAAGGCTAATGGGAAAGAGGGATTGGGAGTAGGAAGTGCCTCCTTGAAATTGCCATCACCTCAAGGGGAAACTAAAGTATCTCCCAGCAGAGGTCTGAGAAAAAAGGCACAAAGAATCATTAGTTTTGCCTATACTAGTATATTAAACAAGACCAGGGCATGTGATTGCCCTGCTCTTAGCTGAGTCCCTAGCAAGTTTTGTCCTGTGGCACCTGGCATGCTGAGGCATGGTTCAGAAGACATCATGTGCCAGGCATCGTTCCTAGTACCCATGGGACCATTCTTTTTTGGTGGGGAGGTGAATTTTGGAGTTTAGGTGTACCATCTCAAGCCATGCCCTGCCTTTTGTCTTTGGGATCAGAGAATGAGCCCTGGACCATTTTATTTACTTGTCTAAACATAGGCACAAAGTCTGACTGTGAATAATTTTAAGAGGTCTATCAAGTCCTAGGTTGAAGGAGTTGATCCAGAAAATGTGGGCTGGCATCAGCAATAAGTCAGACTTTGGAACACCTTCGGCAGTAAAGAATAATTAAAGACATGGATGTAAATTAAAATTGCAATAAAACACAGCAAGTTTTCTGACAAAGATATATCATTCTGAACTGACCTGATAGTTTGCTTTGATAGCATCACTGATTTTCTAATAAAAGGAAATACAGTAGATTTAATCTCTCTGGACATCAGAAAAGCATTTGTTATGGTACCTCATAGGAAATTATTAAGCAGTAAAGTATGGAGATTAGCAGAAGAATTTTTGTATGGAAAAGGGAGTCACTACAGATGAAATGACAACATGGTATTGAGAGAGGAAGTATTGAGCTGGAAGGAATTTGTGACTGCAGTTCTTCAGAAATCAGTTTGGGGACTAATTTTATTTAATATTTTGACAAATGTCCTTGTCACAAAAAGTGGGGAATTGTTATTAAAATTTACCGCTAACAGAAACTCAGAAGGTACTGCTGTCAGTGCCTAAGAGCATAAAGTTATCGTGTAAGATGAACTGCATGTCCTTGAGAACTGGAGATTCAGTACTGAAGGGGTCATGCATCTCACCTAACTTTAGCTATGTTGAACATGTAGTCCAAAGCAGATGGCTAAATTCCTGCTATACTCAAGTAGATAAATCAGGCTCCAAGGATGTCTTTTATAGACACTTATAGTAGGATATGATACCTATTTTCTCTCCTGTGTCTGTGGAGGAACCATAGGTGATTAACATAGGCTACACAACAATCAAGATGGATGCTGGATGGATGCATTAATAGATTAGGTACTAATGAGAGTTTTTGAAGCTATTCCATTAAAAAAGGTCTGAAAAGTGGATACATGGATCAACCATCAAAAGAGAACATGTGACATGGCTGTCAAAAATGTGTCTTACAAGGTATTTTCAATAAGGATAGGGAAATTTCTATCCTGATCTGCACAAAACACATGGAGGACAACCTCCAAAGCACCAGAAAAATTCCAGGGTAGAGAACAATCCTAGTTGCCTATATTTAGGAGAAAAGAACTCAGAGTACAAAGCTGAAGTACTGGGATGTGTCAGGAAATGGTGAAGCCATGTCATGAGAAGAGAATATATGTTTTGACTTGTTTAGCTGAACAAAGTGAAGACTGAGACAACAGCACTAATTTATATAAATACATCAGGAGAGTAAATAGGGAAAAAAAAAAAAAAAAAGATCTGTTTAAACTAAAAGACAACATGGGCACAATAAATGACATAAACTGAAACTAAATAAACAGGCTGGTGGAAGAAAGACTAGGGTGAAGGATCTGAACAGCTTCTAGTTAGCATAATGGGAGGAAAAACACACAGACAAGAAACTTCCTTCCCCATGAATCCTTTTCAGCTCATGGAAGAGATTAAAGGAGAGAAGAGTTACGACTTATAGACTCAAGAGGTGCCCTCCATTTTTATGTCTGTATGAGAGAAAGACTGAGTAAACTTTTAGAAAAGGGAAAATCCTGTCTGGTATTGCTATACTGAAAACTGTATGGTTGTCCTTTTAGCACCTGGTACTTCCTTCTCACAAGGCTGCTGGTGTTTCACTTTACTTGTAACAATACAGTAATTGAATAGCACATTGACAGATTTGCATGCCACAGTCCTCCCGCTTCTGATTTCTTTGTTGCATTTGTGTACATCTAAGCCTGGAGAAAAGAAAAAAAAAGACAACACCAACACCTAGCAGGAGAAGCAAAACAAACACACATGCACACAGCACTTCCAAACTGGTCTTGAGAGCAAACAATAGTAGGAAGGGATAAACTACCACTCTCAGGGCTCTCAGATGGTCGGGTCAAGAAAGCAGACACAGGAAAAGGGGTTTCAAGAAACAAATAATACCTGTGCTTGAAATGGGAGCTTTGCTGTAAAGAGAAAAGAAACATATGCTCTTCAGCTAGAGTGGATTTCTTACATTGCTCAGAAGTGACTGTCTCATCCTCAGTGTAAAGGACTGGTGTTGTATTAACTGTTCTGTATCAGTTTCTCTTCCAAGTCCCCTGTCAGAGCCATTGAGTTATTTCATATCTGACAGGCAGGACAAACAGGAGACTAGGGTAACTCAAGTCCCTTACGCTGCTGAGCAGACATCCATCTGGGGACACATATATATACCCTTTCAGGACTGGATGTGGCTGAACAGCATTGGTCAGGAGCTGGGACAGGTGGTGGCAGTGGACTGACAGATGCAAGTCCCTAGTTTTCACCGGGTACTACATTATCTTGAGGTACTTGCTAGGATGCCTGATGTCCTGCTCCTTCTTCTCTGCAAGCTGTCCTTGGCCAAAAGGGAACCATGAGTCACAGCATCCTTCTCGCTTTGCTCACTGGGAGCGGCACATCCCCCGGGAACGCGTGGACCCAAGAGAGCTCTGGAAGACCCCTGATTCTCAAAGCACAGGACAAATGTGCACTCTGCAAGTATTTTGGGTCCATCAGCATTCTCCCTGTTCTCATGTGGTCTCGCTTATGCTTAAACCAGCATTCTGAAACAGGCACTGCCAGGTTCTGCATCATAACAGCTACAGAGTTGGCTCTTTTATTATGTATCCGTCCTAACTGAAAAAAAGGCATTTGCCCCCAGGGGAAGAAGGAGGTGAGCTACCGTCTGAGCTCTTCTCTGTACCACCCTCTACCTCACAGGGCTTCAGAGCCAATATATACAAAGTTTCCTTTGCCTCCAACCTACCTACCTGAACACAGTCCCACTCCCAACTGTTCCCTCCGTGCAGTTGTTTTCCCACTTCTCAGAGTTATATTTCAGCTGTATATGGCCTGGATCCAGTGGAGAAAAAGGATGTCCCAGCACAAATGCCGTTGTTTGCCATAGACCAGGATTCTCTTGGTACAGGAGCATTCACTTCCTTGATAGACCAAGACTCACAGCTGAAAGTTAGGAGATTTCCCCAGAACTAGAGGTGGGAATTACCCCCAAACCTTATATTTAAGCAGAATAACGTCAGGGGAATCTGGACCTCCTTTGATCTTTATAGCATCAGCCCCTCTCTCTCTCCAAGCTCAAAGCAAGGCAGATTGTGGCTTGCCATCTTGGCCCAAATGAACATCAAGATACATGATGAAGACTTCTTTGTTCCTTGAATGTCAACTGTAAGTGTGAGTCATTGTGGCTTGAAGAAGGAGGGAACCTCTCAGACGAGGTCTTTCTGAGGGAGAGATGGGAATTGATAGCTGATGCAGAAGATCCAGTTTTAAAGATATGAAGCTAGATTCTCAAGGGTACTTGTCTCCCATTGATTCCTAAGTCCTTATAAGATCCCATCATAGTGACTAAATCTGCAAAGAATTAATTTTGAGAGAACCTGAGTGCTTCATTCCACCTTGTTGCACTGTTTAATAAAACAAAATATCCATATATTACCTAGATAACAGCTTAAAGCTCAGCTGTACTCTTTATCTCTTGATGAGTGGTCCCTTTCTTCACAGTCAGATCCACTCTCTTGGGCTGCAAGGTGGGATTGTTCACCTCTCAATACAGCTCCATGTCTTTTTCTCATTAGGGGAATTCAATGGGATTTCTTACATGAGGGTGGAGTAACTTAACAATGAACAACTTGGCAAAATTGGGCTTTATGTAATTACTTGAGGATTTGGCCCAACATACTGGTACAACATGAGATGTATCTCATGATCTTTCACTTGCGTAACCCTCTTCCTCTTGTTGTTTATTGTCATCCCTTGCTGGGTTAGTTCCTTGGGGCAGAGACCTTTTATTTAATTAGTCTGGAAAGGGCCTGGCACACCTACAGAGCCATATTAATAATGAGAAACAGTACTAACCTACCCACAAGAAGATATGAGCTTCCTTGCAAGATATGTGACAGGGTACGACCACAGTGATCAGTTGTGCTCTGACCCAATAGGGCTCATCGTGGTTTGTCTTGGGTGGGAAACTTATCACCAATATGTCCCCAGGCTTTTTCTCCTCTTATGTTTGGAGAAATGTCATTATGATAGATCACCTGCTGATTAGATTTACCTCAAATAATAAGCTAATAAGTGTTTCTTCCAGCCTCTGGAACTCCCTTTCCAAGACACTGGAAGAGAGAAAAAATATCAAATGGACAGCAGGTCTCATGAAGCTTGTCTCCAAGTGATTTTTATCTGATGGTTTATTGAATTCAAATGGGGTAGCACTAAGGTTGCAACAGGAGGAAAGAAAAGAAAAGAAAAGAAAAGAAAAGAAAAGAAAAGAAAAGAAAAGAAAAGAAAAGAAAAGAAAAGAAAAGAAAAGAAAAGAAAAGAAAAGAAAAGAAAAGAAAAGAAAAGAAAAGAAAAGAAAAGAAAAGAAAAGAAAAGAAAAGAAAAGAAAAGAAAAGAAAAGAAAAGAAAAGAAAAGAAAAGAAAAGAAAAGAAAAGAGAGAAAGAAAAAAGAAAACAAAAAAAAAAAAAAAAGGAAAGAAAGCTTAAGCATGTGTTTGTGACTTATTAGATGCCACAGAGAAAACAGAATCAAGCAGTGATTTTTGTGGTGTCTGATAGGCCATAAACTGATTAAAGCTGTTCCTACAGGTAGGGCATTCAAAACATCTTTCCTGTGTGGATTCTCTAATGTCTAATGAAGGCAGACCTCACATTGTTGCCTTTCTTTCAACAAAATCTCCAGCTCCAGCCAGTTACCTGTTTTCTGACAACTTACAGGAATTGCATATCTTTAAATCTCTAGTTCTGCTGTCAAGTGTAATTGAATTTGGCTAATGGCTTCCAAAGTTACCAGGTGGACAGACACACAGACATGCACACACATCCCTGCACAGAGCATGATCTCATGAGCCAAATTTCCATCAGAAAGGAAGCCTAACAAGAGCAACATGGCCAACTCCCCCTTGCTTACATCCCAGCTGTGAAACACTGATCCGCATCCACACTGAAGATCAGACCTCGCAAAGAGCCCAGCAACAGGCAGCCCAAAAGCCTTCATTTAGCCTGTGTGTCATACCTTGCCAAAAGCAGCATACTTTTCTTTGTCACTGCTTGAGGAAGAGTCTAGCTTGAATCAAAAGGTGTCATTGACTTTCCCTTTTTGTCCCATCCAACAAAGCCAGCATGTTAAAACAGAACAGGAAGAGCACACTACATGTGTGGCTTTTTGCTGTTTATACAGGACAGCCTGAATTTCAGAGGCCATGTTTTGGAGGCTCTCTCTACTCTTAGCTAGGAGAAATGTAGGCAACTCCAAAAGGTAATTCAGATGTTATATGGACTGAACACAGGCTTCTCAGTCAGATGCCAGAAGGAAAGAGGGTTGAATCCATCTCAGAATGTGGTTTTTTTCCTTTCTTTTTAAGTTGAAAAGGGCCCCAAAGTCATCAAGCCTTACCACCTTCCTCAGTTCACCTGACTCATTTGATAGCTCCCAGGCTGTGGATGTTAGCTTTTATCAGAGACAAAAGACAATCTGAATGGCAACACAACTACACTGGGAATAAAACCAGTCTATTTAAAAAAAAAAAAAAAAAAAAAAAAAAGATTAAAAAAAGCAACAATGCACACTAAAATATTCCATATGCTCTTATGGTGGGTTGCCCTCGGCACATAGAGAAAGATTGTAACTAGGCACAATCTGATAAGGCAGAATGCAACTGCTAGCTACTAGGCAACCACCAAAAAAAGGGAAAAAAAGGACAGAATCAACATACACACAAGAAAGAAAAAAAGAGAAGAGGGAGGTGAAGCTGAGTTTCTGTGCATAAAATATCGCTATTCATGGAGGAGCAGATGTTAATAAAACTTAGCAAGGGTTTCCAAGTGAGGCTGTGAATGACGCTGCATTTTGGAGGCCGCACAAGGATGCCTGTTGTAGTCTAGCTGGTTTTCTTTCCCTTTTTGTTGCATGGTGGAGAAACACACACTAACCGCATAATCACAAGACACCCTCGGCACCTCCTTCTCCCTCTCTTTGTAGGTCTCAACCCATTGTCAAGCCTTGTCATTAATTGAGGCCTTGATCCTGCAATATGAAGCACGCATGGGGTGGCTGGTTCTCACACAGCGAGCTGCTCTTCACATGGAGAGCAGTTTTGTACCGGGATGCCAGGGAAGGGTGTTGTGTTGCGAAGATTTCGGCCAAGGTCTGAAAAGTTAGTTTTGTTTCCAACTTACAGCTTCCTAACAAAACCTGTAGACACTAGCACATAATTAAACTCTGATGGATCTAGGTCTGAGATGGCGAAGGACAATTACTGTTTCCTAGCACAAGAGTTCTGATCACTGATTAGGAATTCGACGCACTACTACAATGAATATTAATGATAATAATAATAATAGTGCAGTAGATCTAAACTTGCAGCTCTGGTTCAAGCAGACTTCCTACTGAAATTAGTCAGGCCTCCACACATCCTGAGAAAGTGTGTCTCCTTACAAAATGGAAATGTGATCCTGCAGTCCTACCCCATGGTAGCAGTCAGGCCCAGGAGCAGCGCCAAACAGCTCAGCAAGATGAGCCTGTACAAGGGCCATTTTACATAAAGGAGGAGCAATCATGGAAACACGGCTCTCTGGATTTGAACCAAGCCCCTGAGTCACAGAGTGGGACCCCCCTGTTGTAGTTTCTGTAGAAACCAAGAGCAACGTGGGAACATGGCCTCGTGTGAAGAGACGAAGGGCAAAATCCCTTATTCTGGGTTTTTAAGGCAAGCTCTTTCACATCAACCTGCTGTTTGGCTTTGAGCAAATCGCTTTGCTTGCTTAAGTTTGTTTTTTTTTTAAATTAATACTGAAAATGGATTTCGACACATTTTTCCTCACGGGGGTGTTGGGTGGCTGAGTTAATAAATGCTTGCCAAGCGGCAGGAGATTCTCAGATGAATCTCACTTCCCCTGGATGTGTACCATGCTCGTTGCGGCCGTGTCTGAACGCTTACGCATGTATAATTAAGAAGGACCATGATAACAGAAAGTGCAAAGCACTGCTCCTTTCTCACTGCATAATCATGTCTTGGAGGTGGGTGGCCCAAGAGAAAAGCATTGCATCAGGTGCAACACAGTTTGCTGCTGAGGTATGTTCTGAGAACAGTCAGTTTTTGTCTTTCACCGAATTGGGGCTAGGTATAACCTTTAGATTTTTCACTATATGCTAATTAAACCTTCCCTGGGCATTCAACTATTCCCTCCAGCCCCTGCTTGCTTTCTGTGCACAAACCCTCTACAAGCCTACACAAGCACCCATCAACTTTCATTTTAATTTACCTGCAAAATCCACACACTCCTGCTTTCATGTAAAAAAAAAAAAAAAAAACCAAACCTAAGATATAAAAACCATCGTGAAAGCCAGTGAAATAATCTGTTGCCTACAAATCAGGCCTGGGATGGTAGGAATTAGACCTCCCACATCACGTTAGCTTGGAGGGTTCTCCCTTCCCCTTAGCCTGCAGTGGAATTCCCATTCCTACCGCCACGGTGGAAGCCAGCCCTGGCCCGGTGTCTGCATACCACCCTTCCTGTAGCTGCAGCATGTTTACTTCAGGATTAAAAAAATCAGGGGGGGAAATGATTGTGAACTAACAGCCGTCTCTTTGTTGTGTGTGGTATAGGCAGGGCAAGTGGAAGAATCCTGCCTTGGTCGGAGGCCAGGTTGCATGGCCTCCCCGATCTATTGTCACTGAGATCTGGGTGATCTCAGGTGAGGTAACATGTTAGAAAGAGGGAAAAGGCAGACTGGGTCAGGCAGGCGGACGTGGTGGGATTGTTACATTCCCAGCCTTAAACACTCTATATGACATCGTCCCCACTTTTCTATGATAACTACTTTACTGTCCATAAGGTCTCACAGCAAAGAAGGTCCTTTCTGATACGTAGGTTCAACCTGAGCTCAACTTTGTCCCATCGTTAGTTGTTATAATACATAGCCACGGCACTGTATTATCTCATTGCTGTTGGTTCCACACTTTGTATTGCCAAAGAGAACCCTGCTCACATGTAGACTGCTCTAGATGGTTAC
Source organism: Strix uralensis (assembly GCF_047716275.1). Classification (NCBI taxonomy): domain Eukaryota; kingdom Metazoa; phylum Chordata; class Aves; order Strigiformes; family Strigidae; genus Strix; species Strix uralensis. The sequence continues at coordinate 5,237,364 of NC_133976.1, read as the reverse complement.
CACGTCACGTCTGAAAAGTGGAGATATCTCCTAGCCAAGTGGTATGATTCAAGCCCATGATGTCCTCTCAAAGATGAGGGCCTCGCATGGTCCAGTGGCCATCCCAATGCTGGGAGGAGCACTGGATTGCTCTTGTCAACTGGGTGTTGTTCTCCTTTCCCCACTTGTGTCTCACCCTGACAACCAAGATGGTCTCCATCATGATGGCTTCCATCAGCACTCTGCAGTCATGCACCAGCATCCTTGATGAAAAGAGGAAGGAGAAGGAGAAGGAGGACCGCGAGCAGAGCCAGTGCTCCAGGTTCCACCATCTGCAAAATTGAGGGCTTGAAAATACTGACTCAAGTCAGTGGGTGCCAACTCACCGAAGCCTGTACCGCACCCTCTCTTTTTGGCATACCTGAAGCAAACACTGAGGAGCCTTCAAAATGAGGGCTGTACAATCGTTAAGATCTACAAAATGGCTTGCAGGACTCTGCCAAACTGGGTGCTGCAGCAAGAGCTTGGGGAAGGATAGAGTCGGCAGGATGTTTTTGGAGAAGAGATGCCATAGAATCTCAGATATTTGGGCATTTCACCCACTGACGTTTCCAAGAGAGTATGACAAGGACTAAGTGGATGGACAGACAAGAAATAGTCTAATCAGCTTCAGACTCCCTGAGCTAAGCGGGGACCCCCCTCAATGAGGAACAGGCCATGCAGAGATGCAGGTTCTCATACAGAGCCATCAAGGACTTTCCTAGGGACTTTAAAGGGATTTTGGATAACATGCTACAAAAGGGGTTACAACTCTACTGAGACCTGTTGTGTTCATTAGTGCAGTAGTTAATTAGGGAATTATTTCAAAGAATCAGAAAGGATGTCAACAGGGATATTAATGTAATACACTAAAATCAGTAGATTTGGGTTTTCTCACTGCACACATTCACATCACGGTGAGGAGGACAATACACCACCACCACATCCGGGAGAAAAACAAGCAAGTGGACAGGCCACATCTCCTTGGGAGCTCCTAAGCAGAGAGGATATACAGAACTTCAACATGCAGAAAGCCACTTATAGAAATGGGAGACACTCATGTCTCTTGGATATGCAAGCGAAGACTCCTGTTAGCTTCTTTTTCATAACTAATGAATTTGGTAAATATGCTTATGAAGAGTCTAAAGCAATATCCATAGACCTGTCAACAAGGCAAAGTCTTACAGTTCTTCCCACTGAAGATCCAAGTCCTCACTCAGCCTACACCCACATTCAGAGCTCATATCTCATCACCTCTCACTGGATATCCCATGTGGTAGAAGGCCAGAGGGCTGCCAATGCCCAGTGGAAAAGCAGCAACCCCAGTGATGTATCTAGGTTCATGAACCCCTTTGATAGCTGCATATGTTTTCCTTGTGGTTTGCCAGCAAAGGAGATACCTTCTCAGCCATTCCCAGCTATAAAATGGTTGGCAGTTCTCTGACAAATTGAGCGCCTCGCTCATGATCCTCCCCTTTCAGTTATCCAAAAGTCAGATCGTTATTTTCCATAATGGGTAATGGCTGTTTGCCCGAGGGGCAACTTGTGATCTTCTGGGCTTGCCATGTAACTAATAAGTAATTGGTGGTTTAGGAATACTATGAAGTCTTGTGTTTTTCCTTGGAGAAATCAGACAAGATGAGAGAAATTATTTCTAATGGTGAGTGTATTAATCGCAGGAAGAGGAGGTTTTAAGAACTGCTGACAAATATCAGCTCATAAGGAGTATAGCTGAACCTGTCTTCAGACACCTCCGAGGTCAGAGCAAGGGATTGACTTCACTCACCCCTAAAGTTCCTTCTCATGCTATTTACTGCATTTACCACTTTTCCAGGAAAACGTTATATTTACTTCCATTTTGCTCTCTACAGGTCCCAGTACCACCTCCCTCCAGAGGTCTTCAGACTCCTTTCAGTAATTCTGGAAGGATCATGACCAATATCTCCCCATTCAGTGGCATCAGCCAGAAGCAAGCCAAAGGCAGGCAGCAGAGGCAATAGCCTTCATAGATACTCAGCTCAGCAACCTGGGGGGCTCACAAAACCTCTGGCTGGAAACATTGCAATGTTTCTGAGCCACCCAGGACCTCGTCTACAGGGACCAGTTTGCTGTGGTCTCTTGCCACCTAGCTGACTGTTTAAAGACATAATCAAACAGATTCCTGAAAACAATCCCTGACTGTAAAGTTTCACTACAACCCCTAACACACCTGCTAATGCAGCTATTGCCTGGCTGTGTGCTATCAAAGGTGTAATAACACGGCCGTATCCTGCTAAAGCTCCAGGGGAAAACTTGAACAGAAAAGCCTTCATAGTCTTAAGGCAAGGAAAATATTATTGCACTTCCACAAAGCAGCTTCCCTTCCTCCAGAACAACCACCTCAGGTCTTTCATCTCAGTGAGCTCTTGGCATTTATTATTTTAGAGCTTTTTCGCATCAAGAAATGATTGGTTTTTTTCTTGCTCCAAGATCACTCCTTATTGTTAGTTAAATAAATCAAATTGGTGGAGAAAATAGCAAATGCTTAGCAAAAGTGTCTTTCGTCAAACTGTATGATCCTGGGGATCCCAGGTATTTATTCAACATGGAAAACCTACTCAGCTGGATTTATATATATATATGCACACATATATATGTACACATACACATATATATCTCTCTCATAGGTGTGTGTACATTCATGGCTAATATCAAGTCTCTCTTCACTGCTGGAGGTGATCATGTTTCTTGAGTACAGACCTAAAGACTGACTCTTTCATAGGTAACAAAGAGGGAAAGTCCCAGAGACTTCCATTGATTTCATTTCCCTTGGGAAATTTAAGTTCTGTCTGCAAGAGTGGCAAGCACTTCACTGGGAAAGGAAAGGAAATGAGATCGTGTTCCCATCTGCCTCACTCTGTGTTTCTCCAGCAAAACTTCTCTGCCAAACTCTGGGAAGGCTGATACGGATGGTGAACCCTGAAAAAATTAATAATCCCAGGTTTCTGGCGGACCTGGGAAATCCTGCACACATCCCTGGCTATACCATCACTTCTGAAGCATCCCTTAGTGCCAGGTGGCTCCCTGTTGCCTTTCAAATGCAAGGGCTGTGGTTTCATGGAGCAGAAGAATATTTGCTTTTTATTCACCCTTTGATCAAGACCAACTCCAGCAGCAGCCAGTGGGCTCTGCCGGCTTCCCTTTTGGATCTGACCCATTTTGGGTACTGATTTCTGCAGTAACCATCCGTGCATGCTTTAAGGCATGTTTTTGTTTCTCATCTATCTATTCACGTAACAAATTAGCACAGCCTAGTCTTATGCAAATTGGAGGTTCGATTTCCTTGTGTACATTGAAACTCTTCCTCTGCCTTTACCAGCCAATGTGCAGCTACTGTTATTTCCCTACTAGGATGTGTTTTCATTGTTTGCTGCAGGCTGTAGAAGTTAATACATGTGAATACAATCCAAGTAAGCTAAGCATCTGTTTTACTATATACAGAGAGTAAAACATGGGGACAACAGAAAGAGAAGGGATGGGGGGTAGAAGAGAAATGGTCAGATTCATTTTCTTTCAGATGACAGAAAGCAAAAAATAAATAGAAAAAATAAACCCCTTAAAATTTAATAGTTTGAGGGGAGAGAGTATAACTAATTACCTGCACTGAGCTCAAATGCAAAATGGCAGCTCCCCCTTAGGTGCTTTTAGAGAGATGGAGAGTACCTCACACATGTGAGGGCAGACCATGGGGAAAACAAGATGTCATTCCCTTTTAGTAGCACCTAGAGATCATAGAATCATTTATGTTGGAAAAGACCTTTAAGATCATTGACCTAACACTGTCAAGTCCACTAAACTATGTCTCTAAGTGCCACATCTACATGTGCCACAAAGCCCATGGGCCAATTTACTAGGCAAAAAAATAGAGACCTGTTTATAATGTCCACAGCAGGCCCAGAGAGTGCAGAATTGAGAAAAAGGAGGAAAACTTTATGAGGTCAGGAGAGAGATTGCAAGGAAGCAGTCCCACAGCAAACTGTGGATTAGATCCTACAGCTCCTAAACCTCAACTCCAGACCCTAACAACTGGACAATAAAACTTGCCACCCAACTGCTGTTTACTTGATTTCAGTCAAGTTAAACTGGGGCCTGATTTCCATGCAACTGTAATTTTGTCAGGGGAATTGTAATGTGTCCTTTGCCAGCACAGTTAGAACACCATAATAGATGCTATTCTGATGACAGCCATCAAAATAAGTAGATAGATTAACTGACAGATAGACAGAAAGAGTTTGAAATAAGCAAGATATATACAGAGAGAGAGTGAGAGAGATGGATAGATAGATGAGCAGGAAGAGCTGGGAATATAAAAGATTTTATAGATAGATAGACAGATCTTGGCATAAAGCACTCACATCAAGGTGCAGTTGGCAGCCTTGATTTAATGCATCATTTGTTCAAAGTGCTCATCTCCCTCCCTTTAAGTAAAACGAAGATGTTTGTTATGTGTTACGGAACAAATCTGTGTGTGGGCTCCCTCAGGGTCATAGGATTGCATGAGGTGAAGGGCCCCATCCTGCCAAGTTCCCAGCACCCTCACCCCCCCTGAAATGCAGGGCGAAGGGATGATGCCCAGCATCGGCACCCAAAATGCCGAATGCCCTGGCAGCCCCGGCCAGTGCTGAAAGGAGCGCCAGGACACAGGGAGGAAGGAAGGAGGGTGGATTATGACTTACCCACATCATCTCATAACCTGCCTCAAGATGTATTTAAATTATAAATAAGTAGTAAGATTCTTTCTGTCAACACATTTCAATTTAGGACTTCTGGTTTGGCAAACAGTTTCACAAGAAAGCTCCTTACAATACCCAAGATGGTGTGAACACAGAGGACTCATGGCCACTCTTCTGCATCACAGAGCACCCTTTCCAATTTCACCTGAGAAATACTTTTTGTAATTTGTTTAAACTTTGAGGCTCTCAGGAGGCTGCCTACCCTTGATTTTCATTTAAAGCAACTATACCTTGTTTCTGTGCTGCATTAAACCCCAGCATAAATGCCTTTTTGTCAATCCAATACCATAGCCCAACATGATGGTATAACAAAGACAGCTTTATGCAAAGCTTGAAGCTGAGGAAAAGAAACAATGCAAATAAAAGACTGTAATTCTCCTATTAAATAATCTTGCTTTATTCTCCCTGACTCCTCTGCTGCCAGTCTCTATCTGCTGGTCCACTTCTGCTCTGTTTCAAGGTAAGGGTAAAATTCATCCTGATTTCAATGAAAGCTGAAATTTTTGCAGCCTCAATAGGGACTTGACTAGTGACAGGACTCAACTGCAAAATTGGTTTAGGAGTGAAGATTTTATTTTACATCCGTAAGCCAGGATCATTCTCAGTCACCCAGAACAAAGATTCAACTTTTACACTTAAGATGGCGAGACTGGGTGAAGGTTTCAACTCACGGGAAAAGCCCCACCTCCAAACCTGCTCATGAACAAGAGCCATCCTGAGCTCTGCAGAAGTGTGCTGGAAGCCTACCCAGACCAGACAGCCTTTTGTGGTATTTCAGCACATCCTGCTTCTTGTCCTACCTTGGAGGAGTGAAAATGAAAATATGAATATATTTTCCAAAACCTCAACATAGTTTTGGTGCAAGGGTGGGGAAGGCAAAACTGTGGTTTTGTTTGCATTGCACATCCACAGAAAGTTCAAACTCTTTTTTTTTTTTTTTGCATCAGTGCCTGATTGCCCTTTGTGAAATGTCCCATACAAGGCTACAGTGAGGCTTGGAACATGTAATTTAACCATAGAAAAAAACCACCATTTCTTAGCCAATTTTACCTAGCTGTTGCAATGGCTGTGTTCTTGACCACTTTACATGGACAGATAACCCCAGCAGTGATGCTGAATTGCCTACCATGGTTTGAGGAGGAAACACTCCAAGAATCTCAGGTTTTCTCCTTGCTTGGAAAAATGATGGTCCTGATATCTTCAGCCAGGTCACATAAAATCCTGCATTCATTTTATGGTAATAGCTTTTTCCCTCAGCACTGTGTGGCAATGCTTAATTAAAAAAATACTCAGACCTGAGGAAAGACATGAAAGATTGGAGATGTTTGAGGTGTATCACCAAAAGTATTTTCAAAGAGGTCACCAGTGGTGATTCACTTCAGTGAATTACTGCATTTTCCAGTGGCGTGGCCAAGCATAATAAGCGCAGAGGGAAAAAAAATGACAAGAGTCAAAGCAAAGCAAAATGGGAAGTTTGAAGGTTTTCATTTGGTTTTGATGAAACAAACAAAAAAAAAATCATTTGAGTCAGCCCAAAACATTTTCTTCATCTGAAAACGAAATGCTGAGTATCATTTGGAAGTAATTTAAAACTTTTTTTTCTTTCTTATCTTTTTTTTTCTAAATTAGGTCAGTCCTTCAAAGAAAATACCATTTGGAAATGAAAAATGCAAGAAGCTTCAGTTTTAAAAAGTAAAATCAAATTGTTATTTCTATAAAGGAAACATTTTACCCTAAAAATACCTACATGTCATGATTTTTAAACACTTCCCTTATTTGTTTTGGTCAACAATTTCTTCAGCAAATTGAACCAGCGTTTTGGTCCTTGGTAAAAGTGTACTATTTATTAAAAAATATACATTCCCCTCCACACCATACAGTATAAAATATTAATTGCTCATTACCAAAAGCTGAATTTAGTAAGTAAGCATGAGACAAGACAGTGTTCCAAATCATCACCAGTGATCTGATAAAAATACTCAGCAATAACAGACTCTGTATCAAACCAGACCATAACTAGAGTGGTTTTTGTGGCCATTATCCTAAGGAAGGGGCTCACAGACAGCATGATGCCCACAGGCAGAAATTCAAAATAATTGAATTAAAAAATAAGACCTGAGATTGTACAGGTCAACAATAATGTTTGCACACCTAAAAGCTGGTCAAGTGTCAAGAAACAGACTACTGCCCATGACCCTCACATTTTCCCTAGTGGTCCTCATAGCAGAAAGTTTGGAAATGTGACAAAACATCACTCCTCCCATGGTCATTTGGACATTTTTCCTAATAGAAGCAGCTCTCAGCTTGGTATCTGGGTGTTTGCTTCCCTAAAACAGTGGTGATGGGTAGGGGAAATATTGGAGTGCTGGGATTTTTTTAACTTTTTCTTGAAATGTTGGGGTCAAATTCTACCTGTCCCACTTACAAATATATGCCTTTTTTTTAAAAAAAATATGTTTTTTTTAATAGAAAGTGTTATCACTCTAAACATGCTGCACAAGAGAAGGTTTATTCTTACTATAGGCTCTGGAGTAGTTTGGGCTGAATGGCCACGTGTGTGTCATGTTGGATGCTAGATATTTTGCCCCGAGGGTAAGGGGCACAACCCACATATTTATGCATGTGTTGAAGCACAGTTACCCTGACCACCCTATCAGCCTATCTCATTATCAGCACCTCCATCTGCCTGTATACTTTATCTCATCATTCTCTATTTATTTATATTGCCATGATATCTGAGATCCTGCCTACACTCAGCTGCCAACGTCTAGAGCTTGTGTGCTGCACAGGAGGGGAAGGCATGAGGAGCGGGTGCAAGGCTCAGCCTGGCCAGACATAGTTGTATAACGAAGGCAGATTTGAAGCACCACCTTGCCTCTACAAAGTGCAAAATCTGTGTGGGTTTGCCTTTTTTTTTTTTTTTTTCTGGCTAAGGGGTTGTTTTTCTGCAAGGTGATTTTGTGGGGAGGTGCAAAAAGGTATTCAGCTCACTTCCAACAAGCTCAAATTCCCCTAACTGGTGTCAGAGATATTTAAAAAAAAAAAAAAAAAAAAACAAAAAAAAAACTTTTATAATTTTTTTTCTCTGTCACATTTGTTTTTCAAACATTCGTTCCCCAGCCGTGTACTTTGCTGTCTCTGGGTGTTAAATACAGGGAGGCAACGTCTAATTGTGGTTTTCCTGAGGGTGCTGAAACATTTAAAATGCATACAGGCTCGAGGTCAGTGTCCTGGAAGTGTCAGCTTTCTCCCTCAGAGGAAGCCAGTGTGAGTGGTACCTCATGAATCACTCTCCCAAAGTTGTATACCTGAGATTCTCAAATTCTGCCTGAAGGAGGGGAGAAACGTGGCCCAAACGCTGTTTATCACCCCTGTCTTTCAACAGCACTAGCAGAGTCATCTAACATCTGCAGCACCGACAAGAGACTCCCGTCCACGTTTGCAAGGAAGGTCACGCAGAGGTAACGGAGCACTGCTGCAGTTAACCATTTCTCTTGACCCAATGAGTTGTTCTCCCCTTAAATCAAACTCTAGGCACAGCCTGGGTATGTTTCCAGGGGATTTTTTTTTTTGTGCTAGTCTCTCTAGAAATGGGAGATAAAAGGCAACATGAGAAAACTGGTTCCAGGCTGGCAAGGTCCCTGTTAACAAAAATTAAAATGAAATGACAATGGCAGCACTGGTTTTATTACAGCATGTTCGGTTCATGCTGTATCTTACTTGTAAGACCCAGATGGCCTTACAAATGTCAGTGAGTTATGCCCCATGTCAAGTAGGTGGAGCTATTATTAGTAGTAGATCAAACATAACCAAGATATTAGATTGGGATTTACACCCCTACGTTCCTGGATTATAGGGGAGCAGCTGAAGGGCTTGGGAAAATACACAACTTTGGCTCATCTAGGCCCACTTCTCTTTCCCTCCTGGTACCTGATCTCTTGGAAGAATCCAATGTATCACCATGACGGAGAGGAGAGGAGAGGAGAGGAGAGGAGAGGAGAGGAGAGGAGAGGAGAGGAGAGGAGAGGAGAGGAGAGGAGAGGAGAGGAGAGGAGAGGAGAGGAGAGGAGAGGAGAGGAGAGGAGAGGAGAGGAGAGGAGAGGAGAGGAGAGGAGAGGAGAGGAGAGGAGAGGAGAGGAGAGGAGAGGAGAGGAGAGGAGAGGAGAGGAGAGGAGAGGAGAGGAGAGGAGAGGAGAGGAGAGGAGAGGAGAGGAGAGGAGAGGAGAGGAGAGGAGAGGAGAGGAGAGGAGAGGAGAGGAGAGGAGAGGAGAGGAGAGGAGAGGAGAGGAGAGGAGAGGAGAGGAGAGGAGAGGAGAGGAGAGGCCTTTAGATTTATATGCCCAGCCAAGAAGTCCAGCTCTTCACTCTCTGTGTGTGCGCACACTGGTTTTACACAGCATCATTATTATTGTTCATCATTCTGCCTGGACAGAAATGTGCAATCTCATTCATGGGTACTGGTCAATATGTCACTCATAGATAAAATAAAGCTTTCCTTACACCAGATATCTCTATAGGGTGTCTAAAGAGAGCAGTAAAATGTCACAATCCCTGTTAATGATGGGATTTCTGAAGTCAGCCTGTGTTGGCCTAGCTTGATTATTGATCACAAACAGAGCAGATTAAGCCCATGAATGATCTGAAAAAAAAAAAAATTACCCTTCACTAGAAGGAGAGGAGCGGTTCCATTCAGAAACTGAATAAAAAATTAAGGAGAATTAACATTCATTTTTTAATTTTGTTCTGAAATATTTTTTTAAAATTAATTACAGTTCAAGGTAAAATATTTTGTTCAACCTGACCCTCTGATTTTTACATTAATTGGCCTTATTAATTTCTTTTTCTTATTTCTATTTTTTTAAAGGTAAGTCAGGCTTTTATGAAGAGTGCCTTTTCCAAATGAAAAACCAAATATTTTGCTTTGGAAACATGAAAGCAAATACATTTCCAAAAAAGAAACTTTTTGAAAATGTTGAAATTATACATTTGGGAATTCTTTTCCCCATGGCTTTTTTCAGCCAGCTTCAAACCCAGTTTTTGTAATGAGTCTCCATCCCTTCCACATGCTATTCCTTAGTAAATCTAACTTTAAAAAAAAATCTCTACAAGGAAACTACAGACTTGTTTGCTTCAGCAGGAATTTGGTTCCTGTGAGAAGAAACCAATGCAGTGCCATAATCAACACGATTTTTAGTAACCAGAATTATTTTTTACATTATTAACCTCTAACTTTTTAAGACTGGCAACAGAAACAACCCAACAATTTTTGTACAGCCATTCTTTGTGGGTTAGCATGCTTGCAGATTCAGAAGACTTAATTTATCCTCAGAAAACAGTATTTCTCAGACAGAGCATCACCTTTTGCCATAGTAAAGTAGTGTAATATTAAGTAGGTGTATTGTAAAAGAGGTTTTGGCATTTCTGAGGTCACTAATTGAAGTTGGATGGAGTCTGTACTGTTATGGCAGTCACTTTTTTCTTTTAGCTTTGAAGCTTTTAACATCGCACTCAGAAATGTATTGTTATTCTTGCATAATGAAGGAGATACAAAACTTTACATCTCAAATACTTTTGCAATGTTTGATGACATGAGGCTAATTAGCCTCATTTTTCAGATGTACAAAAAGATGAGTACCTAACAATTTACAGAAACAGGCATTGGAGCCTAAAGCTGTCTTCCACTATCCCAAATAAAGTCTTTTCCTTGAGCAAAGAAAAAACTGTATATAATTAATTAAGGTCCACTTCATAGATTTGTGTCTACGTGACCATAATTTTGTGACTGATTAAATGCACAAGTTGAAATAGGACTCAGGAGTCCTGACTTGATTTTAGTGCTTTAACAGTGTTTTAACAGTGAAATAAAACCCCCTTAAGATGTGTGAAGCATTAATTCTATGTAGCTGAAAATCAAAGTATTTATGTGTTTATTTACTTATACAATGGCATTTCAAGCTCCTTTGACATCATTGCTGTGTCTGGGTGCCCTCCAAATGCATGCTCAGATGTTAGATAAGATAAATATTAAAATAATTTGTGTCTATAATTATTGCTGCTGCTGCCAGAAGCCCTTTTGATACCATGTCTAAGACCAAAAAGTAAACCTAATTCATGTAAATTAGTCAATCAAAATAAAGCTAAGGAAGAATCACTGCAGCACCAAGTACAATACTGACATTAAAACAAAGATGTCCAGATCTGAGAATGTTTGAGCCCTGGAGACTTTTCTGGAATGCCATTTTAGGAGGAGGTTTTTAGGTGAGAAGTGACACGAGTCTCCTTCCTACTCTACCTACTGTATTCCTTGGAAAATTCCTTGCTATCAAGTAGTGCCAGACCACTTTCAAACCAACCAGAAAATCTTCTGTGCAAAGGTCAAAGGCCAGCAAAGTCACCCTTGCCTTGCATGAAGACAATTCTTGCAAATTTTGCACTGATGCCTGGGGTGGGACTTATCTCCCCCACTTCCAGGTACTGGCAAAGCCCATATCTTCAGTAGAGCTACTCAATGAAAAGAAACGGGCACTTCCAGGATATGGTTGACATCCTAAAATTACTGTCTAAAATATGTATAAGATTCAAACTTCAGAAGTGCCTTTTTGTCTCCACTTACTGTTGAGAAACTCTGGACATCTACCTGTAAGTAAACCTCTTTGTAGGGTCCAAAGTTGTCCGGGAAGAATCCCAAACCTGATGACACATGATAGTTGACTAGATATACCTGAAAAAGGCATTTCTCCAGCTGTATATTCAGTCTAGTCTAAGGACCTCACTCCAAGCATGAGGTGGTAGAGGAATACGCGAAACAAACCAGGTAACACAGCAAGCACAGTCAGAAACCTGTTGTAAGAGACCTCAGGGGGAAAACTGTTATTTTGTGTGTCCACAGTGAGTCACTGGCCAGCTCCCATAAAAACTGATAGAGGTTTCAGAGATTATAGGACTCTAAATACATCTCATGTTTCAGAAGCAGGAGTATTGTTCCTGGATATTCACTACAAAGAGTTTGAACACAAATGTTGTTCCTATTTCACGCGGTTCGACTGGTGGGTATAATTTGGGACATAACTTCATTCTTTGGATTAATTCCACCCTTAGTTTCACAGCTCTAACACCACCAAAATCAATTACATTCATGCACTTAAGGGCAGAGATGGACATTTCTTCACCTCTTAAAAATGTAAAGGACCCAGACCAAATGCGGATCCCAGCCTAGTATAAATAATGTGTAACCCCACCTTCTTAGGTATAAAGGAGGTATAAATATACCAGGATACTGGTATAAAAAAGAAGTGCCAGAGAAGGATTGGGTGACCTCTTTTCTGTCTCTTTTTTCACTGCTTGAGGACACATGTCCTGTGAACATTTTGAAGGAAGACTACCACCATCATAACCAACCCTCTCTGAATATCAGCTGAGTGTGGTCAAAATTACATCCCAAGTGTGAATCTCCTCCTGGGAGTTTCTTTTTGAAAAGTCTCATGCTCCAGAGCAGGCAATGGCATTTATTGATCACCTCTGACAAGTTGTCTGTTCCTTTGAGGATCAAGAATGGCTGACAGCCCAGGAAATCCAACATCCAACCCTTGCTCAGGGCTAATCCAAAACCGACAAATGGGTAGGGAGGTTTTCCATCAGAACCAGTGCCTCTGGAGATGGACCTCAAGGGACACAAGAGGAGAGAGCCTTTCCAGAAGCGACATCTTCCAGAAGATCAGGATCTGAGTTGATTAATATTTCTGAATCAACTGCTGAATCAACTTACTGCTGCAAGCTGCCTCTGCTTTGCCGAACACAAATAGCAGAGTCAGCAAATCATTACTTGGGCAAAGGCTAGAGGCCATGGGAAAGCCTTAAGGATGGAGTACGTAAGATGGGAATGGACTCAGAAATGAATGAGCAGACACTTGAGTGCAGGGTCTTTTGAAATGAGATCATGCATTTTTATACAGAGGAAAAGTTTGGCTTTGATTTAGCAAAAAGGATGCAGAATAAACTGTTTTGCAGGTCAATTTGTTTAATTATTTTGTGAGTGCTCACCCACCTAACATATATGCTGATGTGCTGAGATGTGCTGGAGCTCATGCAGGCCTATGAGTCTATCACACATATCGCTGCTCCTGATCCATTACTGCAACTAGTGTGGACACAAATGTCTCTACACCCAGGAGCTGTGAAAAGGGCACATCCCCCATTTAGGTAATGCAGTCCACCCATATTTGTAAGTCATAGTCAGTTACCAAGCTGAAAAATGGTCAAAGATGACATTTAAAATATATTACAGAACTGCAACAGCAGGAATATGTTTATCTGGATTGATCTTAGCCCAAGCACTTTTCAAAATCAATAAACTTCTATAGGTGTGACAGTTGTTTTCCCTTCCATGCCACCAGATTCTCATTGACTACAGATTTTCCACAGCCTTAAAGGAAAAATGGTTCATGGTCCTAACCCAGCAGGAAACTTATGGTGGAGAAGAGAGAAAATTTGGGTATCCAGTGGCCTGAAGGGACAACTTAGTCAAAGGAACCCAGGAATTCCTGGGAGTGAGCAGAGAATGAGACCTGGCGATTGATTTTAGCAACATTGCGATGAAGACCTGATCCTCAAAGTTTGAAGGCAGACTTGAGTTGAAGGGTTATTCACTCTACATACACAGTAAAGATGCATGACATCATGTCAGAGATGTGGATCAAGTAGACCAGAGGGAATGGAAAGAAAATTCAGTGAAAACACAGGATTTCCTCATCTCTTCAAACATCATAAATCATGTCTGAGCTGACGACGCACTCTATGCTGATCTATCATACTCAAGTAAAGCAAGCACTTATGTGCTTGACCAGCCAGAGGTCTTCAAGAAGCCAGGAGGCATGAAGACATAACACTTGAAGGGTTGGAGAGTCTGTTGCCTCCTACCTGACTCCCAACTCAATTCTCCAGAAAAAAATTCTGCTGGCAACTAGCTACTTCCACTCAGCTGGGTCGGGAACAGTTTGAGCAGATTTCCTCTGCACCATGGGCAAGTAAAATCTGAGACATGCTGCTAAAGCTGGAAGCCAAGCAAGACATGGGTGTTGTCCACTCTAAGGGCAAGAGCAAAGACAAGGGACACATTGAAATGATGACTCAGAGCAGAGATGCTGAATTTGATGCTCAGGGTTTCTGTGATAAAACTTCAAGTCCATTTGCTGATGAGGTGGTAAGGAGAGATGTCCTTACAAGAGCCTTCACCCAGCTTTACATCCCCTGATGCAAAAGGACAATTCTGTAGAGCAAACATTGCCACCATTCCTGTGTGACATCCATGAAATACCTATGTATACATAACAGGGACAGATATACATCATCAAATACATAGGCTTTCACCTTTTGGAAAATGTCTGCTAAATACAAATAAGGTTGACAGGCCCATATGCAAGCATAACTTTTTCGATGTACAGGATCTTATAGAAAAGTCATCCGATGGAAATTTATAGACAATATCCCTACTTTGTACGTATATAGAGTACACACAGTATGAAAATTCTTATAGAAAGGTTATCAGTGTCTGACAAAATTAATCGGGTTTTCGTAAAGGAAAACATCCTGCCTGCTATTAATGGAAAGACCCTGAGTGACTGTTCAGAAATCCATCATAGGTTCAGTCCCTCCTTCCTCATTTTTGGCTTTCCCATGGGTCCCGCTTAATTCCTACTTGAGGATCCTCCTCTCTCCAGGCTCAGCATAATTTTATACTCCCCTCCACTTCCTGTCCCATACTGGTACTTTAAAAAAAAAATTCTATTATGAAGCAGCTGCAATCAAGAATCACAGTTCAGGACCTGTGCCTATTCATTACTGTTTCCTCAGAGTCCCTAAATATAGTTTAAAATTTATCACGGAATCTATAAATCTGCTCCAGTACGACTCCACAGGAAATAAATTCATCAGCAATCATTTCTGCATGCATGCAGAAAAGGGATGACCTTCTGCAACCAGCTTGAGGTTTTGCAAGTGAGACAACTTCATCTCTGGCAGAGAGGGCTCCTCTGGCCTCCCTGGCCTTGGGCAGTCTTGGCACGTGGGGGAAGAAACCAAGAGTCTCAAGAAGCCAACGGTCGTCAAACCCCACCCCCTTCATTCACAGCAGTTCATATTGCTTTCTTCTGACTTCTTAATTATTCATAATGATCACAGCTGAGAGGGGAAGCTCCTCTATGACTGGTGAATATTGGGGAAGGGTGTAATTAAAAGCAGAATTGAGGCTGAAGGATTGTATCCTGACCTCGAATAAAGTAACCTAGATCTGAGAACAGCAGTGCTCCCTGCAGCCAATGGGACCACCCCAATTTACGCACTGGGTGATTTGTGGCTTAGCAAGAAAAGAGTTATCCAGTCAAGTAGTGTAAGAAGATTATTGTGGTTCTAATACAGAAATAGTTAAGCAAACGATTGCACTATAATATTGCAATACAGTATTAATTGGGAACTAAAACAGTTCATGGGCTAAGCCTAAATACACATGCAGAAGGTCTGCTAATTATCCACGTTAGCATGAACACCAGCCTGCAAGGCTCACAAACAAGCTTTCCCTGAGCATTTCAGTCACTTCTGTCTTCCCAGAGGACAGGTTTTCATGAATTATTTCAGTGCCTCTGGAGTCGACAGTAACCCAGAGTGGAAATGTAAAAGGACAGGTTAAATAACCAGGTGTTTTGTACCTTGAGAGAAAAAAATGAGTTGAGCTTCAGGTCAAAGCCTTAATTTAAACTTATAACAAGGGAAATATACTTCTAAGATAGAGTGATCCAACATCCACCCGGGAGTCTGCATAGCCTCAGGGAATTGTGTGAAACAGGTATAAATTTGCTATACATTTGTGTTGTGCCTTGGTGTCTGTAGGGCTGTAGCTTAGATATCCACACAGGCACACACAGAACATCACGCAACCAGTAAAGACAGACAGGAGACAACAGGCCCCCTCCATTTCTCTGGGTATAGGCATACTTACGCATAGGCACGGCACATGTCGCATTTTCTTTGCTGACAACTTGTGGAGTTTATATCACTGATAAGCACCCCTCTATACCTGTACGTGTATATTTCTACAGAAGAATGCAACCAAAAAAATCCATTAAAAAACAGTGTGAAGATTTAAAAATCTGCCACTGAAATGTTAGGAAACAATAGATTGAATGACTCACCCTCCCTCCACCTCTATTGTTCCTCCTATGACAATCACACCAATTTTTTTTCCTTTGCCTCCTTCAGGCACAGAGAGGACATTGCCCTTCATGAGGGCTGTAGTGGACCTGTATGGGTTTTCCACGATGTTCACCAGCCTGAGTCCAAGCACTTCACAAGTGATAGATTTATCTTCACAACACATCTTTGAGGAGAGGAGTTAATATCTGTTCTACAGATTTGGAGATGAGAGGTGGAAGAAATGAAGCACTGGATTTGCAGTTCCGTTTGAGATAAACCCTGTATTTTTAAAGAATTTGGTGTTCTGCAGGATTAATACAGGCATGAGATCCTTTGGCTCAAGATACCCCTGAGAGCACTGAACACTTCTGCAAAACAGACTTCAGGGTGTGAAATTAGGCCTCCCCAGAAGGGATCATTACACGATTAGCAGCTGTCTCCATGTGACAAGACTGGGTTTAGTTTCCCAATGCCATATAGAACCTCTATGAAAGAGGTAAGGATAAATATAACATTTTTAAAGGCTTAGTTTACAGGGGTTTTTTCATAAGAACTTCTGGTCTGTTATCCCAAACTCTGCAAAAACCCAGCCAGGTTCCCTCTAGTCCTGTCATCACCCACCCAGATTCTTCCCCAGACTACAAGTCCTGAGTGAATCGGGATTCTCAGTGACCAAAAAGGAGTATGAGAACATATGGTTTATGGCAATATGTGCATTAGCAATGGGAGTGATTCTGGAGGGTAAAACAATCTGTGCTGAGGCCCAAAAACCATATTTTGGGGTTTTTTTTCAGGGTAGTTTTAGTCTGGCCCTGTGGCCTGATTTCCAATTAGTGTAGTAGCACATTAGATGGGGGTCCAAGGAAACCATGCTGCATGAGCCAAGGTAAAATCTCATCACCCCAAGGTGGAACTAGGGAAATCACTTCAAAACCACCCTGCTAATCTGAACCTAAAGGCAGGTCTAGATGCAATCTAAAACAATTTATAATTTGAATGTACAGGAGAAAAAATAAAGTTTTGCAGATTGTGTTAATTACAGCATTTCTCGTTTCTTCAGCCTTGAAGCTTGGTAATCTTAAAAATCTCCTTTCAATAGCGCTTGTGTATCTGTGTGAGCACATGTGTACTGACACAAGACCAACGCAGTTGGAAAGGTAACTAAGGTAAATAGATCAAGGTGATGATACTGAAAGTAATACTTAGGAGGTCTTGATTCAAGTCTTATTACATTACTCATTAGGAGTCTTTCCACTCATGTGAATGGACTTTTGCCTGGACTATGTGTAAAATGTATTTACCACGGTCACATCAGCACAGCAACTATTACTCACTCAAATTCCCAGAAGGCATTTTGCCTGCAAAAAGACCACAAGATTTGACCCCACTAATGACTTCCATGGTGTTTTCTGCACAATACAGATTATCCAAGTAGAGCCATGACTCAGAGGGCTTTCCTGCTCCAACCTGCCTATCATCAGCTCTTCCTTGCTATTTCAGAAATTAAGAAGGGCAGTCATCATTCACAAGACGTTTGCCCAAGAACAACAGTTCTTGGCCTTTTCTGTAAACCAGATTTTTCTCATGTGTTAAAGGGAAGGAAAGAAACAAAAAAACCCAAGAAAACAAATAAAACAAAGCATAACAAAGATGAACAAACAAAAGCCTTCAAGACATTAAAATTCTGAAATATTTGCTTTGACAGAAGAAAAGAAAAGAAGAAAACATAACTGAGAAATGGTAGACCACTCATGTTAATTTAGAAACTCAGACAGTAATCAGGATGTATATGATGTGAGAGATCCTATTCATCCTGCTCCTGACACCAGAATATAAGATAATTGATGTAAGAACTCTCTAGACAAACTGTAAATGTTTCCTAGAGTATATGCAGAGTGTCTCCACTTGTGTCCTTTTCAGGATGCTCATTCTCTGAGCTGGCCCCGGTCCTGCTTCATCTCACTCAATGTCCCTAAGACCTATGAAACAACGTCAGAAGGAAACTGCAAGAGGAAGGTTTTTCCAGTTTTTAGAAAAAAAAATTTAGAGCAGGAGACTCAGGAGCCAGTTCCCTCTAAAGCAAATGGAGAGATAAAACCACAGTATAGATGAATTCATTCTGCCGTATGAATCCTCCTCTAATTTTCACCATTGCTGAGGTCCTGGAATCAGTATTTTATTCCAACAGCAATCTGTTGATGAGCAAAAGGAGGAAAAGGTTGTAGCATCACAAATTAAAAAATAATAATCTCTCAAGCTTAATATCAGCAAAGATTATTATTCCCTTTGATTTGTCAGACTAATTGAAAATAGCTTTATAGTTCGCAGATGATTAATTAGGAGCCAACAAGATCTCCATTTGCATCTCAGTAATTCTTCACTCTGTTTTATTTCAACATTTAGTCTTTATGTTTAAAATATTCATCGAGAAAGCAGAAAGGTGATTAACATAAGATTTTAAATGTGTGCCATTTGTTCTGACTTTTTTTTACACATTTTTTGTCAACAGAGAAAAAAGGAAAGAATATACAACACTACAAAACAATTACTGCCTGTTCCGCTTACATCTGCTAAATCTTCCTTGATGGTAGACATAGTTTAACTAGGTTCATTTTGAAACAGGATAGAAAAAGCCCAAATAAAGGTCAATCTTCTTCCCCTCCTCCCCTGTTTCCAAATCAGACGACTGTCTGACCTCTGTATAATCATCCTGAAAGTTTCAAA
This sequence comes from Strix uralensis, assembly GCF_047716275.1. Taxonomy (NCBI): domain Eukaryota; kingdom Metazoa; phylum Chordata; class Aves; order Strigiformes; family Strigidae; genus Strix; species Strix uralensis. The sequence continues at coordinate 5,218,666 of NC_133976.1, read as the reverse complement.
GTGGTCTTTCTTACATCCTTACTCATGTGAGCCATCCTGCAGGAGATTAGACCATGTCACTGTTACCCTCTCCAGTTATCACCCAAGAGTAAGTGGGTTCAAAATAACATCTGACAGATATAGTGATACTTTGCCATCCACCTGGCACTGAAAGGCAGGAGTACACATACTTCTGGGTGAGAGAACTCAGTTATTTTATTCCACATTAAAAAAAAAAATCTTTTACAGGTCACGTCTGTTGAGGTTTTTGTGTTTGTGGGTTGTTTTTATGTTTGGGCGTTTTTAAGCATTTTCTCAAAGCCTTGGCAACCTCTTTCTTATCACAACATGCTTAAATCTCCAGCAAATGGAGTGGGGTGATAAGAAGTTTAACCCTTCCTTTGGAAAGTAAATGCCCAACCCATATGATGATATAAAGAAGCTGGAAGAGTAAATACTGAAGATTAAAAGGAGGACTGATTCCTAAGGATTAAACATCAGAAATCAAATTATAAGAGCCAAACTTTGCTATTAACAATAATACTATTAACACAAATGACATTATTTCAAAGAAAACTCTTGCAGGAAGGGGCTGGCTGATGGCCTTTGAATTTTTGGGAATTGTCCTCTGTCTACCATCAAATCCAGCCTTTTGTAATAGGTTCTGCCCATTCCTCCAAGCACAGGGACAGGGCCTGGTCCATCTTGATTTCACATCAAGATCTCAACTGTGAACCATCGAATTATACCACTGAGTACCCAACGGCGCAGAGCAGAATACACTTTTCCAGCTCCTGTACAAAGTCTCAGGGTCTTTCCTAGTATTGCCCAAAAAGCAGCCGGGATCATAAAGATCCTGCTGTACCTTTGCACTTACCCAGTCCCAAATTGTCCTCAACAAGAGGTTTGCCACTGTGATGGCCATGGTTGACTGAGACCAGAAGGGACCCATCCCACATGGGAGCCCAACATCAGGTGGGGGCATTTGAGGGACAGGGAGCACACACTGGACAGCGTGGTTAAACTAAAATGCAGTCTATTTATTTTTGAGGGGTTTTTTTCCCTTTGTTCTGTGAGGTTTTTTCATCAAGCCACCACAAAGGCTCCTTTCGCTGTCAGCATGAGCGCAGAGACACACATTCCCGTACCCGTGGTAACTACATAATAAATACCATCAAAACAATTTTTGAAAAAAAATTAATAAAGAAACATATTCCCTTTCCCATCCCCAAGCACAAAACACTTTTAAGTCAACAGAATTTAATCTAGTTTATTCTCAAAAAAAAAAAAAAAGGAGGAAAAAATATGAAAACAAAACAAAAAAAGCAGGTCTTATCACTAGCAGTAAATAAATTTGTACAACCATTCAGTCTGTATAATAGGATGAAATAAATCTACATCTTTCTTATTTTGGTGCGTTGAATTATACATACAAACAACAATTACAGGAACTTGTTCACAATGCGTATAGACCTGGAGAATGGCTATCTGAAAACCCCTTGTTGGCAATGTCCGCATGTTAACACTGATTGCCTGACACCATTGGTACTTCCTATGTAAAAGGCCCATGGCCCGAAATGAATGATCTCCCTACAGGTTTTATTTATTTAGTTATTTAGTTAGTTAGTTAGTTAGTTAATGCATCATCAAAACCGTTCTAGCCAGCCCCCTCCCCCTCCCCGGAAACGAAAAAGAAACTGAAAAAAAAAACAAAAAAAAAACAAAACAAAAATAAAATAAAAGGAGAAGACATGACTGGCAGTTGGTCCATTTGTTCGTAAGACCGCGTTTCCTCTTGGTCTGCATTGTTTGTTTTTCTGGTTTTTAAATTGTCCTCCCGTCCTCTTTTTTTTTCTTTTCCTTTTAAAAAAAAAAAATCTCTAGGAGTCCTTCATGCCTTTTTCTTTACAGCTCCCCAGATGCAATAAAGTCTTCCTCAAATGTACAGTATTTCTTACAATATAAGTTATATGCAATGTTCAGCATTTTTTATTTTATTTTATTATTTTTTTTCACAGCACTAGAGATCCTGTCCAATAGGGAATGCAAGTTCTGAATGGCTTATTCACAAATGGTATCCAGATTCAGTGGGTAAGAATACATAGACGCCATAGTGAGTTCCTTTAAAAAGTGGCAAACATCACTTTTTTAAAACTTTTTTTTTACTTTTTTCTCTTTTTTTTCTTTTTTTTTCCTTTTTTGTGCTTTTTGTAGTTTTTTTCTGGGTTTTTTTTTTTTTCTCTCTTACGCCTTCAAATAACTTTTTTTTTTTTTTTTAATTCTTTTTTCCCCCTCCCATTTGATTTGGGACGTCAGACCCATAACCACACGCCTGCAAAAATGCAAGTATATAAAGTAAATCTCATTTTGAGACTGTAAGCATTCAGCAGGGGAGTCTCTCGCTAACCCATGGCAGTGACCATACTGGAAGGATGATGAGGTCCAAAGGAGAGGCTGGATGGAGGATGCATCGGTGTTGGTGTAGTCAGCATGTGGCTGGAGTGACTGAAAGGTGAAATGTGGCTGATGGAGGACATGTGTCTGGACAGGGCGGCAGGGTTAAAGGAGCTGCTCTTGGGAAAGTCTTCAAGGTTGTCATGGACCTTTTTGCACTTTTTGGATTTGCTAGACATTTTTCGGTTTCTGGTCTGAATTCCTTCTTTCTTCATAGTCAGGGGTCTGTTAATCTAAACAAAAATCAATTATTTTTTTTGTGCTTCCATCCCTTCTCCCCAAATCACCATGGGATTCATGTACCCCATGCCCAGGCAGTCCCAGGTAAGTGCCCAGGACCAGCTGAACAGCCAGCAGCCACCCTCCTCCCCTTGCACACCTCATGTGCCACAGCTACACAACTCTCCCTCCCCATCCCAAAATTCAGATCCCACCAGAAAATCCCAAGTTTGGCTGAAATTTCTGAAGACAAAAGGACAGAAGACTGCTGGCAGAGCCTCACAGGAGCAAAACATACCCAAATAACTTGCAGCAGCTGAAAAATTTCAGCTATCTGCACATTAGGTAATTGCACCATGTTTAGGAATGAAACCAATCATTATCACCTTGAAATATTCCCTGCAGACACTGTCTCACCCTGAGGCTTCCTGACTGATCTAAAACCATTAGCAGCAAGAGCTGCTGGGATTTCAGTGCTACGAGGGGTCTCAAACTTTCACAGTGGCATTAGGAAGCTCAGCAAACCCTTCAGAAAAACAACAGGTATTTGTCTTATTTTTCTTCTTTGGAAATATTTTGTTCTGACCCTCCTTTCAGGTTTACTTTAGCCAATCTGATTTTATTTCTAAAGCCTTCCAGGGTTTTTTTTGGGGGGGGGGCTGAAACAGGTATCTGTGGTGCCCAGCAGAGCATTTTCTACTTGCCTGAAGACACATCTTTAGGAAACCTAAGCATTAAATTCTCCTGCATGAATTTACACAGCAACAATGACCATCCGTACACCCACCAAGGTTAGGAAATGGTAGCAAAAGGTCTGTTGAACCTCCTGTAAGAAAATCCTGCTGCTGCATGGAAAGCCAGCATCACAACCTGCATTAGCACAGGGGCCGTGGAAGCCCCAAAGACCACACTTGGGAAGGGATTTATGCATCCATAATCCATAAACATCCTTAAACATCTGGACTTGGGAGGCTATATGGGATGTTACACAGGTCTTGCACTGGCTCCTCTGCAGAATTTCACCCATAGCAGAAGGCAGGAGAGCCCAGCAAACTCCCTGGGGGCTGAACACCACTTTTCATAATAAATGTGAGCACACGACAGTGCTGATGGGTATTCTGCAAAAGGGAGAAAAGGGGGAAAAAATGGATCTGCTATCCACCGACAACCACTGTCTCAACCCTGGTGAAGGACAATGAAAAGAGGTTCCTGCAAGGGTCCTGAACAGATTTTCATCCATAAGATCTTAAATCAGCACAAGGGACAAAGCACTCCCTTCTTCCATATCACAACAGTTTTGCTTCTTGCTTATCAGCCACTGCTTGATGCCTTTCCTCACAGCATGGGTATCATTCATGGATTTCTCTCTCTGGGAAGGCAGGGATACAATAGTTCTCTGATACATGTGGGGATGGAGGCATGGGGAGAGGAAGGACCAGCCCATCTGCTCCAGTTTAGGCATCCCAAAGTTCATCATCCCAGTCTGAATTAGTGACTCCAGGCTCTCTGTACCAGCAGTGATGGGAATCTTCACCTCATCCTAAAAATGGGTGAATAAAAGGCTGATTCCACTACCTCTGCATAAAGGGAACCAGAGGGAGAATCCCTGCTTGCTAAAAGTTGGAAGGAGGAATCTGCCCATGCACAGCCCAACAGCAGCCCTGGGGCAGCAAGAAGCAAAAACCTCAAATGTCATGGACTTTAAATACGTCACCCGCCTCCCTGGCTTCCTGTCCTCACTGAAGGAACAGGATACACACACAAGGAAGGCCCTTTGCTCCAACTGAACATCTGGGATGGGAAATCTTTGCCTGGCCTGTTTTAAGTCAGTCAGCAGGGATGTGCTGCCCAAGTTCAAAGCCAGGAGACAGCCCCAAGTGAGCCCCACCAGGCAGCAACGTTAAAGGAGACGTTGAAGACCCATCCCTCATGAGTCCAACTCAGATCCAGGGAGGCACACACGAGCCCCAGCCTCCCCAGCTCCTAATGAGGATTTGCATCATGACACCAAGGCTCAGGGGCAGCCAGAATTGATTTCCAGGTGGAGCAGCAAAGGTGCAAGCTCAGGAGCTGGTGGTGACGAAGCAAGAATAGTCTGGTGCTGGGACTGGGACTGTGCTGGCTCTTAGGACAATGACCACTTCCTCAAAGCAACATCTCTCATGTTTCACTCAATCGCTAAGAGCAGATTGGCCCAGGCCATGATGAAACTTAAGGATGGGAATACCAGTGTTGCTCAGGACGGTGACAAAGCCATGGCCAGCTCCACAGCTGGGGTCAGAGACGCCATCCAAGCTGTTAGCTGGACACATCATTGCAGCGTACATGGTCTCACCCTCCTAACGGGTACCTGACCCAAATGTCAATCAGATAAGGACTTAGATAAATATCAGGAGGAGTGGGACCAGCACAGTCACAGCAGCAAACTGAAAAATTTTTCTAGTGACTTCAAAGACCAATCACAGCAGAGTTAAAGTGGTCCCCAAAACATCAAAGCCATGGACCCATCTCTGGTTTTGGGGTAAAGAAACGAGAGACCCATAGGGAAGACCTTCTCAATGATAATTCATCGTGATAAAAATGACAAACACATGCTAAATTAAAATTAAACCAGCCCAATGCATGTATATGATATTCATTAATTGCAGATGGAGCCAATTAATTATGGGCAGGAATTATGCTCTTTGTTTTATCACATGCAAAATACTGACTGCTCTGCTCTTGGGATGCATAGCCCTGTTTTTGAATATTGTGAAAGGCATTTTCTGAGGACTTTTACCAAAAACAATGGCAACTCACTCATTTTTATGGGCACAGGCGAGTCTGCTGTGCACCTCCAGCAAAGTATACTCTGACCCATCCCTGAAGTGAGTGAAGGCTCATCCCGCTTCTCAGAAGGACTAAAATAGCAAGGATGAGAACCTCACATTCATCAGATCAAATCCAGGGGATAGTCTTAAACATTATAGGTCTGATCTTGCTCTGACTGAAGACAATGGGATTTTGCCATTGACCTCAATAAGGTCCTGTCACTGAAGCGGATTTATCCTTCAGACATAGTCATTACAATGTTGGGTTAATCTTCCAGGCTGGCTGTATCTTAGAAAGCACTCTAGGATGCCACAGGATGAAAGGCACCGTATCAATGTGAAAAATTAGTCATTGTTAATACTGGTGTTAATGGAGCCGGCTCTTGTTGAAGTCAGTGGGGGAAATGCCAGTAGCTTCTCTAAATGCACCCCAAGACTATTATGATTATTGCTTATATCCTACTGACAAATGGGTTTGCTTAAGCTGTGGGAATCAACAGTAAAACAAACTGATATAGCCCCATGAATAAAATAGTCCCATAAAAAAAAAATAGCCTTTTCCCTGCAATCGTTCCTGGTGTGGACTTTAAAACTGGGTAAGTTTCGTCTTCAGATCAATCCATTAAAATAGCCTAATGATCTGAAGGTCCGTTAAAATAGCCTAATGATCTGAAGGTCCAAGAAAAATTCATTAAACCCAAAGAAAAGACAAAATGGGTGGAGGGAGTGAAAAAACAGCCAGGAATTTGCTACAGCCTAGCCTGAAACAAGGTAAAGGCATCTTCCAAGGGCCGAAGACCTTGCACTGGCATTGACACAAAGTCTGTGCAGAAACACTCAGCTGCTTGGGAGGAACACGCTACGATGAGCCTCTCTATTTCCGACACCTCTTCTAATGGAGAACTGATGCAGGTAAGATACATAAAGGGAGCAGGACCACAGTCTACACGAATAAGTCTCACACTTTAACAGACCAGAACAATTTACACCAGCCGAGGAACCTTGTCCACATGCAACCACCAAACTTCCTCCCTGTCTTGAGTTGATGAAAGGATGATGCTGGTGCCCTTCACCAAGCAGTTAGCACAGCTCCCTAGGTCCTGCCTCCCAGCAGCCAAAAAGAGAAGACATCTCCGTGAAGCCACCCCTGCCTTACCACTCGTCACAAAAAATTCACTCCTATTTAGCTTCTGAAGCACAATGTGACCCTCACAGTCACAGACTCTAAAGCCATTTGGGCTGTAGAATAATGCTTCGATGCTCTGCCGTCGTGGACCTTTAAAGTGGAGGGTGGTATGTCAAAGGACGATTGGCTGTGATGTTGCCTGTTTCTCACCGCAGTAATAACTAAGCATCATCTTAAAAAAGTAAAACCAAAAGGATCTACCCACTCATAGCCAGATTTTAGTATCCTTGCCTAGTTACATTGCTGCACACAGTATCTCAGTCCTCTAGGGGTTTCATTTAAGCAGGTCCCATTAATGGAGTTGCTCATAAGGCAAGATACTACTTGACTTTGGTAAGTAGCTGTGCTGAGCTTTTAAGCAGCTGTCAGTGTTTTTAATGAACTTGAAAATGGTTCCAATGTGCTCAAGGCCTGCCCCATGTCACAAATTTCACAGCTGGATCAGAGTTTCCCTAAACAGCGGATCTAGAGGTCAATTCAGGACGATTAGGTTCACAATGTTAGCGTGAAAAAGAGAAGGATGTGCTTTTGCAGGCTCCTTTCTGGAGAACCCCAGCACCCAGGCACCATTCTAGACACCTTAGGGGGGATTCCTCCAGGCAGATGTCTACAATGCAGGTAGACATATCTGAATTCATCATCCTGCCACCTTTTGTAGTCATGGGAAGAAACTACACCACCTACAAGTCATCTCATCCAAACAAAAGCATCTCCATCAGGTCCAACCAATGGCACCTGAGAAGAGCCTGTTTTCTTCAAAGGGCTTTGCTGGGGTACAGGGGGAGTAGTTCAAGTATACGTCTCCCTATAGGTCTCTGAAGTTATGTTATTTAAGTCCTACCACTGATGGCTACAAGGCCAAAATGAAAATATAGCACAAGCATAGATTCCTCCAGTGAAACTGGCTGACCTTGTTCCCTTCTTGCCATGAAAATAGCAAACAGAATATTTTTCTTGTGATATTCTGAGAGCTTTCACTCCGGGTCCAACCCCTTTGTTTGCAGTGATCACACTGAGAGTTTGATGACAAGCTTTGCTTGCTACATAAGACTCAAAACATGCTGAGACGCCTGCCCACTAAAGGGTAAACACATTTTCCTTTTTTCCAACAGAGATGCCTCTCACAGAACAGGTGAAAAATTAGCCTAGTTGGCTTTTTTTTCTACTTAATCCAAACTTGTTTACTCATCCCAAGAAACCAAAGAGCTTGAAATAACAAATGGAAGGGACTGAGACACCACAAGGGTTGGGTGCTCCATGAAACCCGATCTGTCTTTGATGTGTTTGCGTGGGTGGACATGAGGGCAAAACACAGCCCAAGATTTCTAAATCAAACATAAAGCAAACGACCACTAGGAAAAAAAAAAAAAGTGATATCAAAGCAGAGAAATTGAAAGTCTTTTCCTTCTTCTGACATAATAATTATTCTAATGCCACATGTGGAATGAGAGTAACAGGAGTAGCCTTAAGACTCTTTTATTAGCAGTATTATTTGGTAGAAGACTTTTCAGATCCCTTTAGCTCTTTCCCTGGGGCACATATCCCTGGTTCCTGCAAGCTGGCTTTGCATGGAGATATTAGATTAAATCTGCCAGCCATTTCATTTCATTTTTCCTTCCCTTCCATGACAGACACTTTAAAATTCACATCACAGGTTGAGCAGACTCTGCAACCCGCTAACTAAATCAAGTCCTTTTTGGTTTAGGAATCGCTTGCGTCAATCGGGGCAAACACAAGACCTAAATAGATCATCTTTGGGGACGGGTGGAGGGATGGGACAAAGGCAGCCACAAACCCAAGAAAGATCTAAATAGTTGCTGGCACATTTTGCTTTTTTTCCGGAGTTTGTATTTGCTGGAGGAACCAAGTTACACATAGAAGGGGTATCGGCTTGCAGGACGGCGTGTTGTCTTTTCCAACACACTGAGCCCAATCAGCAGTGGATAATGTCTCTCTGTGTTGATCTACCCCTCCCTTCTTGGCTGAGGCATGGGAAAGCTCTAACATTACCCATGGACAGCCTGTTTTATGCCTCCCGAAGTCAGATCAGCTATATTTGAGGCGATGCGGACTCATCGCTCCAACCCCCAAGGTCCCCAAAGGGATAAATGAGGTCTCAGCACCACCCGAGACTGGAAATCCTTAAGTCAAGGAAGAGTTTGGACCAGAAAACACCAAAACTGAGGCCCCGTTATCAAGTGTTACAGTCACACTTACATTGTGCAGCTTGTAGTAGAGCCCACAGGCGTTACAGACAGGATCGCCGTTGGCATTTCTCCTCCACAGGGTGGTAGTGGTGGTCTGACAGTTTGCGCAGGACGTGCCCGCCCTTCTGGCTGCAGACTGTGGGAAGGAGGGGGAGAGACAGGGGAAGAGAAGGAGAGGGAAAGAAAAGCACCCATGTTAAAAAAAAATAAAAATAAAAAAGATGCCATCAGCAGTATTTCTGAGAAGGAAAACATCAGCCCTGCAAGACTGACGCACATCAGCAGAGGCCTCCAGAAACTGGCTTGTGAGAACAAATAATCATTCTGAAAAAAATCCCCAAGGTACTTTAATCCCAAATTATATATGAACTGAATCAGGTGCCAAAGGGCATCCTAAAAGTGAGTCCTAAACCTCTGATAGAACTCATCAAAAATTAGCAGCGCTGGCACAGCCCATTCCAGAGGGGAAAATATTATTTAAATGCCAACATGTCTTTCCATCTTAATTCTCTCAGACCCCCCAGGGGTCTAATTCTGCAGTCAGGGCCTGAACCGACAATTGCTGGAGTCAACAGCATGAGTCACGCCGGCTCCAGCGAGCGCCGGGTGAGACCCGCGCTGAGCTTGGTGGGCAGCTGCTCGCCGGGTCCGACCGCAAGCACTGCCCGGTCCCGTAAATTCAGCTCAGCTTCAAAGGATACGGGCTCCAGATCGGAAATAACACTGTGGCAAAGAGCGAGAATCCCGACTTTTTAATTACACCCTTTTGCAGCCTGAACCTTCATGTTTATTTAAGGATTGGTAATGAGCCTGAAAGAATTTACCATTTCATAAAGGCGGAACAAGAAAAAAAGTCTACGTGTCAAGGTGTATACAGAAGCTTTTTTGTTAGCTGTGATAATGATTTGGCAAAACCAAATTTAGCAAAGTTGCTCTTCTTTCATGTGCATGAATTCATGCTTATCACTCAAAAACTGTAAGTTTAGCAAACAAATTGTTCTTCTGCCGCTGAAGGAGGAAAAGGAGTTTGCAGACTTCTATGTGAACATGTATGCATGTTTGCGTGTGTGCAAGTGCCTACAGCTCCTAAAAAAAGACCTTTAGATCCCCGTCCTATCTCTTCTTCATCAATATGACACAGTCCCAGAGCTCTGATTTCATCCCGATGCATTGCTTTCAATGGGACTGCTCATGTGCTTAAAGTTAAAACATGTGCTTAAGCGATTTGCCAGATCATAGCAATGCTTGGCACCTTGCAGAACTGAGCCTTTAATGCTCTCTTTTGTGCTCTTACTGTTTCAAATTTACCCCTCACCCCACACAGCCGCACACTGTAGCACATCCAACATTTCAAAAAAAAAAAAAATACCGCATCTTTGGATACCGTACAACAAACCCAAAATGCAAACATGGACACTGGCACAGTGCTAGCATTAATACCAACTCTTGTTAGGTCATGTTGCAATTTTAATCATAATTGAATGTGGCGTAGGTGGAGAGAGGACGGGTTGGTTTTGCTTTAGATAGAGTAGGATTTTTTTTTTCTTTTAATTAGACAAAAAGGACTGTCTATAAAATAAATGTGATGCCCATGAGCATTAGGAAGCATCACAGAGAGCCTGATCTGACAGCAAGGGGCCCTGACCAGCTGCCCATGAGGACAGTTTCATTTCGCCTGACCAGAAACCATGCTGAAACGAGCTGATCTTAAGCCCAATGAGGCCTCTAGCTGACTCCTCTGTGCCGATGACAAGCAGGAGCTAGGAACGGCACAGGGGTCTTTGGTTGCAAAAATCCCAGCACCAACAGGAGAAGCTGAAGCATCCCACCACAAGCGGCAGAGCCCCCAACAGATGTTCACACACACGTCTTGGTCCTGTCCTCCTCTGGACCATGCCACGGCCCCAGAATTTGGTTCCCACCAAAATCACTGGGTTAATATGCGTTCTTCAAATGCAGCACAGACACAACAGCTTGCAGAGCCGGGCTCTCGCCAAGACCCAGGGGACGAGTCTGCAGGTCTCTGACCCCCCCAGCTCCTGCCAGCCATCACGGGTGGCTCAGAGGCTGGATTGAGGCTCTCAGTGGCAGCTTTGCCCTTATCAGACCCAAAAATCATGCCTAAGGAAATTTCTAAAAACCAGTGATATTTGACTCAGCCCACACAGGGGAAACATCCCCTTTGAAGATATTTGGGGTTTCTACACGGCGCTCGCCGTAATTTCTCTTACAGCAAGTGTGTTTAAAAGGCACGCCTGGTCACCACCTTGCTACCTTCAAACAAACTCTGACATTAAATAAACGAATAAATCACAACATCTACTGTCTTCTCTAAAACCTTTCCATCTGCCGTGTTTCCTCTACAAAAATTCAGTGTCCGTTAGCTGAATATTTTAAACTCTCTGCTCTTTCGGTCCCAGACTGTACCTCTTATGCTGTACCAACTTACACCGGAGACACCGGCAGTGGGCAGGAAACAATGAATAATAACGCTATTGTAAAATCTCCCAGCAATGGCATCCACTGACGCTAATCACCGACCTGAGCCTGGCCATGTAAGTAATGGGATGACTAATAGGGTTCCCCATATCATCTGTAGGACCGGACCCCATGGCCTGGCTGCATGTGAGCAAGGGGACAACTTCATAAGCACTAGTAGTGACAAGAAGGTGCAACTGAGGATGGTGCTGGAGGAACCAAGCACTGATAAAGATGCTAAATTAAGGGGCATTTTCAGTGTCTGGATTTATATGGGGTACCCACAAAGCTGCAAGCATCAGCACCCTAAAATAAGACTGCACATGCATGGGCCTTCTGAGAAATTGGCTATAATCCTCCCAAAACCAGCATGGCTGGACACGGAAAGGGAGAGCTCTGCATCCACATGGGCAGGAAAAGGAAGAAAATCCAAAGGAAGGTTTTATCTCAGCAACAGAAGTGACGGGGCTGCCACTGGCTTCAACGGGGACAGGAACGGTCTCCGAGAGGGCTGTAGCCATTTTAAGCAGAACAGTGGCATGGTACCACCTGCGCATTCCCAGTGCCCCTGCCAACATCTCCAGATCTTCCACCTTCCTCCCAAAGCTGACCTGCTTGAGCCCCCTCGACCAGCAAAGCTCCATCTGTCTCCTCTAAAATAAGCCCTTACAAAGACACGCATTGAATTTAATAAGGCTTGAGCTGGGTTCTCAGCATCTAAGGATTTATTTGCCTTCTCTCTCCAACCCATCAAAGTCCTTTCATTAGTTCCAGTGTGCCCAGGATCAGAGCCTACAAAACCAGCCCAAGGTCACGCAGGAAACTTGCGGCAGAGGGAGAGGAACGTGCATTGGATCCCCACCCCGAGCCTCCATCCCCACGCCACTCGCTTTCACAAGTCAGGAAAGATCAAGTCAAGCCACAGACACACACATATCTACACCTATGCACACAAAATGCAAATGCAGGCCCAGCTTCAGTGCCTCTGATTTTTTTTTTTTTTTTTTTTTGGAGGTTAGCAAGGGAAATTAGTATAGATGCAAACAGCATTAGAAATGTTTCAAAAAATCAGAAGTTCCCATTTAGCAAAGGCTGCATTCAAAGAATGGGAACTTTTTTGTAACTTAAACTTTAACTAAAATACCCAAGATTTAAGTGATTATGCAAGACAAGAGCTCTCTTTTCTTTCTCTTTCCTTCTTTCCTTCTTTCTCTTATTTTTTTTTCCCCAAGAATGACCTTTTACAATGTATTTATTTATATAGTTCATTTTAAATGTGCCGGGCTGAGGGTGACTCGGGACATTCTTTCATGGTTCCATCAGACACTTTTTGAAAGCTCTCCCCCCCTTTCCAGCCGCTTTCCTATTCTGCCTCCCCCTCCGCTTGTTTGGATACGCTCAAGCTCCTGTGTGTTTGGACTGGGGAAACGGAGCTGTTGTTTAAGAGTTATCTCCAGGGCTCAGATATCCGGCAGCTTTTTCCTAGGAAGTTAACTTTACACATAAAGAGAGAACGAGGAAAAAAAACTAAAAAAGAAAACGAAGTGTGTGTGTTTAAGACAGAAGGGCCGGGGGGGAGGAGGAGAAGAGAACAAGAGAGCTGCCTAAAAAATTTAAAATCCCAGCCTGTACTTCCCTCCCTAGAAAGCTTTTCCTTTTTTCTAACAAGGCTATGAAAGATGAGGGAGACCAACGTTTTCCTATATGGAAAAAGCCCATATAGGAAGGCACAGAGTGGTTTCGCCCATAGGAAGTTTGAGGGTAGAGGAGCAAACACGCATCTTCCCCAAAACCCACACAGCCAGGCAGAGCCGACACCGCTGCCCCTCGCAGCGTAACCCCTCCTGGGGCCGTATCCTGCAAACGCTTCCTGGTGCCTGTGGGAATAAAGCCGGTCTAATTTTGCGGGCGTCTCACAGGTGAGGAAGCTGAATCCATGCTTAAGAATTGCCAGACCAAGGCCGTGAGCACCTTCACGGGGAACACCCCTCTCCTGCCTGCAGGACCCGGCCATGCCAGCCACAAGCCTCACGCAACCGGCCAGATCCATCCATCAGCTCAGAAACTCCGTGGAGGAACAAGAGCCACTTTTCCTCTGCATTTTGAGCAGCCCTCAGGAGCCCATCCACGTCTTTAATCCTAACGAAAGCAAACGTGCCTCGATGCGAAACATTCAATAACTTCCCAAGAAGGGAAGGTTTTTTTTTTCCCCCACTTGATATACTTTCCCCTTGTGGTTTGCCTGCATTTATTAGCCATGCCCACAGCTTCCAGACCTTTTTGTGGCTTCCAGGGAAATTCATAAATAGATCACTGGGGATGCTGTAACATATTACCTGTGTGTAGTACAGTCGTGAGGTTTGCAACTATTATTTCAAATATTTACCCGCGCATTTTGTCTTCCTTCAACTTCTGCGGCCCCAGGCGCGCGCTCAGCTTTGCACACTCACCGGGATTTGCCATCCCCTACCTTGTGTTCTTGCTCACACCGACTTGGAGGCGAATGACAAAATTTGAGACCCACATGGCTCAGGTACAAATGACCACACCAGGCTGAAGTGGCACTAGGTCCATCAGCCAAGCACTTTGCAGGACCAAGGTCCAGCTGATGCCCCAGTGGCACCAGGTACCGGCATGACACCACCAGCTGAGGGGGATGGAGACACACTTGGGAAGGAGAGGACAGCAGTGTGAAGAGCCCAGGAGAAATCCTGTTCTCCTGATAATCTCTTTGGTCACTAGGAAATGATTACTCTGCTCTTAGTCCCTGGAAAGAGCTACTGTCCTTGGGTCGCCACCCAAAAGTGCTGTGCGGAGGCATCTGTCCCATTGCGACTTGGGAGAAAACTCAGTTCTGGTTTGCAAGAAGCCCTAGATCTTGATTTTTTAACCTGTTTTGCAGTTTGCAAGAGGATCAGACAACTGAGGCCCACAGTGGCTGGGAGCACGTCTCCAAGCATCCCCCCCTTCTAGCCCTCTGATGCAGTGGGACCAGATTTCGAAGCTGGCTGAGCTTCCCTGTCCATCCCAAGCTGCAGACAAGAAGCAAAAGTTGCAGAAGAAGAAAAAGAACGAATAAAAAAGGAGACTCACCAGTCTTCTCTTGGGTTTGATCAGGGGCCGGTTCTGCCCATTCATTTTGTGATAGAGTCCACAGGCGTTACACAAATAGTGCCCGGTGCCATCTCTTCTCCACAGAGGGGTTGAGGTAGCCCCACAGTTTACACACTCCCTGCCTTCTGGAAACAAGAGAGCACATAGTTCACTTAGGGAAAGCAGAGGTAAAAGGGGCTGGGGAAAGCCCTCAAAAAAATAAAAACAATCCCCCCGAGAGACCCAGCCATGCCAGACACTGCCAGTCCTCTCCAAGCTCAGGATGTCCAAGCAAGGGTCCAAGGCCATGGCTGAGAGACATCCCTGGCACAGGCTGGGGGGAGTCTGGTGGGGCCTGATCCTGTGCGCCTCCCCAGCACCACCCCGCAGGCAGCATCAGGCCTGTGTCTCAGCGTAACAGGGAAGAGGGATGGTGACAATGACAATCCAAACCCCATGGTGACTTGAGGGACTCCCTGAAGAAGCTCTCACCCCTCTCACAGGTCCCTCCTTTTCGGGGGGATGGGGATGACTGACAATTCCCCCTCACCTCTGGATTAAGGGCTTCTACACCCCTTCAGACCCCATGTTGCCACATAGACCAGACAAACTTTGGTAGGCCCAGCAAGGAGCCTCCAATCCTCCCCCCCTTCCCCTAGATGGATGGATACCAAATTTAAGTCCATATACCCCTTTTTGACGTGTATGAGGACCCCAGGGTCACTCCCTGAGCACTGCCCCAGCTCCCAGGGGGGTGCATGAGCCTGGGGAGGTTCTTCATTTGGCCTCAGTCAAAACATATCAAGGACCTCCAAAATAATCACAGACCAACAACCAAAACACGTCCCCGGCCCCAGCCGATACACAAACACTCTCCCAATATCTGCTATCGATTAATTTGCAATTAAGTTTCCACCACCCAACTTGTGGAAACCCCTCTGGCTTCCCCATCAAATCTGCAGCCTGATGGTCCATCCCTGATGTTTAGGATCCCAAAAAGCTGCGAGTCTGCCTGAGCCCTTTCCCTCCTTCTCCTTTTTGGCACCTCTCTAATCTCTCCCCGGTTATTGGGGGGGGCAAACGACACACTCCCCCAGCCCACCGGCTCCCAGCTTAGAGGAGGGAATTGGAGGGGTGCAGGCATGCCTCTCAGCTACTTTCAGAGGGTGAGTGGTTTTTTTGTTGGGTGTTTGGTTTGTTGAGGTGTTTTTTTTCTCGCACCTAATGACATTGCTGGCCCATCTGAGAGCAGCAGAAGACCTCAGCCGGCCAGAGCAGAGCTAACTCAGCACAGAGCCGGCTCCCCGTTGCCCCAGCCCGCGCTGCGTTCGAGCAAGAGGCATCCGCGCCCTAACCACAAACGGCAACCGTTTTTCCAGAGCCTTTGCACTAAACCCCTCTCCTCTCACCCCCACAACAAAAAAAAAAAAAAAAAAAAAAAAGACATTTGCAGCCGTTTCTCCCTCTTTCATCCTGAAAAAACACCCCCTCCCTCCTTTTCCTCCAGCACTAACCCTCTTTGTCTGCGAGCTTCCCAGCTTGCTAAAATCAACTTTTAAAAAAAGAAAAAAAAAATAGGTGTTGCTGCTGGGGTTGGTTTATCACGAACCGCAGATGTCTCTCTAGAAGGTAAAGTAACAGAAAGTGGTAAAAGGAAAACAAGAGGTCGGGCGGGGGGGTGAAGGGGAGGGGGGGGGAGGCAAGACGGTTTGAAAATACCGCGCAGCCGGTGCCCCGGCGGGAGCTGCGGCTCGGCGGGCGGCCGGGGGAGCACAGCACCGCCCGGCTTGCACCAGGGGCGAGAATAAACCGGTCCCTACCCCGACACAGCACCCGGTCCGTACCGGGACCAGGCGGGGAGCCGCTCCCGTTAATACCCTGATCGTTTTGTTCCCCTCTGGTTAAACGGGGCAGCCGCTCCGGGGCTGTTTGAGTCTCTGTCCCTCTCTTTTGTTTCACTCCATCTCTCTCTCTCTCCTGCTTTCATGTACAAAACATACAGGTCTGGGTTTTTTTGTCACTCTAACCGCATCCGGACTCTATTAAAGTTCCTGGCGCTGGATAAACAATGCAACTGTCGCGTGCAGCAGTCTGAAAATAATTGGATTAGCTCAAACATATCAGCTAAATAGAGACAGTCCCTGCTCAGACAGACAGAGTAAATGTCACCCTGGAAAAACCCTGAAAACTGATCTCATTCATGCCAGGCAACCCTGCAGCAGCCTCCTCGGAAAAAAAAAAAAAAAAAAAAAAAAAAAAAAGAGAGAGAAAAAAAGTAAAAAAAAAAGAAAAAAGAAAAAAAAGAGTTTTGACTAATCGCCCTTTCCTCTGCACATACACACACACACACACACAAACACACCCCCCTCGGCTCACACACTACCCCTCGGTGCACACACATGGCCAAGCACGGAGTGTTCAGCCGTCGGGAGCCGGAGCCGCGCAAACCGACCCCCGTACCCCTCCCCTGTCCGCGGGGTGCGCACAGCGCTGGGACCCCCCCCAGCTCCCCCCCCCGAGCATCACAGGGGAATGTTTTGGGGGTCTTGCATTAGGGGTGGCCAAAGCCCCGGGCACGGAGCGGGATGGGACCGGGGGTTGCATGAGCGAGCCCCCCCCAGCCCCAGGGACATCCCCCCTCCCCCCCCTCCGCATCTCCGGGCGCCGCATGGGAGGGAAGAGGCCCTGGGAAGAGCGAGGCGGAGGGCAGGCGGGGGAAATTGGCCGGGATTTAGTACCATTATTAAAATACAGAAGAGATACACTAATGCTGCGGTTCCCTCGGTTTCGCTTCCTCCTCAGGCGCCGCAGCTGAGCGCACCGTAGGCGCTGGGGGTGGCGGAGGGGGCCGGGTCGCCCCCGGGGCAGGACCCTGCGCCAGCGCGTGGGGGGGGAGGTTTGGGGTCCCTGGGCCGGCGTGCCTGGGGTTGTACCCCCAGCCCGGGTGGACCAAGGGGGAGTTTGGTTATCAACTCATCAGTGCAACCTGTGGGAAGGTAAAGTCGTGTGTGTGTCCGGGGGCTCAGCCCCCGCTGCTTTCATCACACGGATGCTTGTGAGCATCCCTCTGCCTGCGGAGAGAGAGGGGGGCGCAGCCCTACCCCTTTGCCCCCCGTTTCCCCCCATAGCTTCCTCTCCCGAGCCACGAGGATGAAGAAGCCAGAAGCCCTACCTGTGCTTGACCGTGCTTTCGGTCGCGATTTACACCCGAAGCCGGTGGGCGATCCTCCTAAGAGGCTACTGGGGGGAAAAAGTCCAGAGCCATATTCTGGGACATACGGTGGGTAGGTAGTGATGGGGTGATGAGCGGAGGAGGTGGCTCCTCCTAAAGAAGCCATGCTGCTCCGAGAGTGAGAGGACTCCAGCTTCATGGTATCGGCCAGGGACACCTGGTATTTGATGCATTCCTTCTCGTCCTGCCGGGTGGAGCCGGTGGAGCCGGGGGTGGAGATGGACGGATCCGGGGACACATCTTTAGGAGGGGTCGGCGGGAAGGTGAAAAGGTGCGGGCTGGAGTGGCCGGCGGATAAAGTGGAAGAGGAGGCGGGTGGGTAGACGGAAAGGGGTCCCGGTGAGCTGTGGTGGATGGAAGTCTTGGAGAAAGGGCTGAGGTTCCAGGGGGAAGCGCTGTGGTGGCTGCTCAGCGCCTTGCTCCCGTCCAGCCAGGGCAGCGAGCCGTGCAGCAGCGGGGGGCGGCACACCTGGCTCCCTGCTCGGAAAAAAACACAGTGAAAAGCCCGTTACACCCCCTTTGCCACCCTGGCAAACCCGCCGGGGGGGTGCCGGACTGTACCCCCCCCTCCTCCTCTTTCCCAAAGGGCTCCGCACACGGGGGGAAGCAAGTAAAATTACACCTGATGCTGTAAACTGCCCTTTCAAAATTAAAATTTAAGAGCTACAATAGCCCCAGGTGGCAGCCCCTATTCCGCTCAGGACCGGGTCTGCGGGTCAGGACGCCCCCGAGCAGGGATGCCAGCCCCGGGACACGGCATTTGACGAGCCCTGCTCCACTTTTTCCCCTTTTCCAGACAATCCCACGCGGACTTTGAAGAGAAGATCCTGCGTGAAATTGCCAAGCCCCGACTGCAGAAATCTTTTTTTTTTTTTTTCCTCAGCTGGAAAATAATTTCCTGAATGCAGCCGTGGGCTATAAACCCTGGGAATATTCTGGCCAAACGAAGAAGACCAGAAGATGCCCACAGACATGGCAATAACCTTTCCAACAGAGCTGATGATAACCACCCGGTTTGTCTTTTTTTCTTCCATGAGGCTGAACAGAAATGTTGGACGGCTTTTTCGTGGCATTATGGCACACGCAGAGAGTACCAACTGTCTCAAAAGAAACTCTCCATCCCCTTCTTATGACAAGAGACCCTTCGCTTGTATTTTAAAATGCAGACCTGGACTATGGAAAAAACAATAAAATAAAACCACTAGATTTACGCAGTCAAACCTTTTTTTGTTTGGTTATGGGATGATGCCTAATATTTTAAATTAATCTCGGCCCTTGCTAAAAAAAAAAAAAAAAAAAAAGAAAAAAGAAAAAAAAAAGAAAAATATATCCAAAAAATCAGATCTACCCAAACCCACAGCAACTTGAGCAAATCGCTGTAAGCTGAAAAACACAGTTATTCAACTGGAAGAGAGCAGGTTTGCGCCTGCTAATGAAGCCCTGGAAACGCATTGACATCTAGAGAGCCTTAACCTCGGTAGGTATCGTGGTATGTGTATAGAGACTGCTAAATATACAGAAGGAGAGATGCAAACACAGATCTATAGAACCACAGATAGTTAGAGAGCTGGTGCAGTGTGGACACGTATGTTTGCATGGGAGCTTGTGTGTGTCTAGAAAATCTCCAAGCTAGTTTTCACCGTACCAGGCATTTGTGAACAATACTGAAAGTAACTGCTCGAAAGGAAGGGAAGGTGGGTTATACGAATAGAAAGGGTCAAGATTCATTATCTTCTCCAGGAAGTAACATAGTAAATAATATTCAGGCTAGATCAGAGAGACCGCATTTCCACTTTCTGCTGATATATTGGGGAAAAAAAAAAAAAAAAAAAAAAATGAAAAGAAAAGAAAAGAAAGAAAGGACAAAGGCTGCTGATCCTTAGAAATAATTGTTTTAAAGGGACTAATAGCAGAACAATGCAGTTACTGAGCGGAGCCTAATGCAGACTCGCACTCAACAAGTAGTTGAGGGCTGGGAGCAGCCCCCTGAACCCGTCTCGGCTCCATCTACACTCACTTGTCCCACTTTCTTCTCCTTGATTTTGGGGTGATTTCCACCGCAAACCTCGGGTGTTTAGCTTTCGCCACGACAGAGGTCACTGTCCAGCTTCACGAATCAGCATCTGCTTTTTTCCCTCCTTTTTTTATTTTACGCTTTTCCCTATTTTTCAACCATACAGGTAAACTCCAGCTATAAATACTGGATCTCTCCGATTCTTCATAAAAGATGGCACCAAAGCACTCATCCCTTCATCGACCTGGGCCCCATCGGCCTCAGGTATTTCACCTCCTTTCTAAAAGCTGTGACCCAGGAACAAAATTCACATAGTAGATCATTACCTTCCTGCAGGACCCTCAGGAAAATACACCAGGTCTGATACCTAATTACACCAAAGGATTTTTTTTTTTCTTCTTTCTTTCTTTCTTTTTCTTTCCTGTTTTTAACACACGCCGTGGTGCGGCCCTGGGTGCATGTGCAAAACTTTCAACCCAAGCCTAACAAGCTCAGCAAGTGCGAATGAAATAGCCCAAGCGTGAGGACAGCAGGGTCATTTTCACACCCTTGCTCTCCAGCTTGCTTTTCTTCTCCAGAGCAGCTTAATCGTGCAAAAACTAAACACCGTATGAAAACCCTAACTGTTAACCTAATTAAAGAGAGGGGGCGGGAAACTAAAGCGAAAGAGAGAGGGAAAGAGAAAGAAATCAAGAGAAATATGAAAGGGAAAGAAAGAATGAAGGAGAGCAGGAGAGACGGGGAAAGGGAG
This sequence comes from Strix uralensis, assembly GCF_047716275.1. Classification (NCBI taxonomy): domain Eukaryota; kingdom Metazoa; phylum Chordata; class Aves; order Strigiformes; family Strigidae; genus Strix; species Strix uralensis. The sequence continues at coordinate 5,198,243 of NC_133976.1, read as the reverse complement.
AGAGCAGAGAGAGGAGAGGATAGAAAGAGAGTAAGAGGGAAAGACAGGATGAGAGAAAGAAAGAGAGCAGGAGAAAGGGAGAAAGAAGTGTAAAGAAAGAAAGCTAGGAAGAAAGAAATAAAGAACGTTAAGAAGAGGGAAAGAAGGAAAGAGAGGACGATAAAGAGAGAAAGAGAAAGAAAAATTAAAAAACAGGGAAAGAGAAAGAAAGAAAGCCTGGATTTTGATTTATTTCCAATAAGCCAACCCCAAAATCCACCCGTGACGTGGTTTCCCCGCCGGCAGGAGAGGGTCTGCCCGACGGCAGCCGGGCCGGCGGGGCTGGGGGCAGCGCGGAGCCGCCGGGCCGGGACCGGGGCCGGGGCCACCCCGTGGGAGCCGGGGCCTCGGCGGGGACACTCACCGTGGTGGGCCGTGGGGTATCTCTGCACGGTGGCTCTCACGGAGTTGCCGTAATACGGAGGGACGGGGTTGCCTTGTCCGTCGATATTAAAAAGTACATCCACCTCCTCGGCGAGAGGATACTGCGTGGGGTCCATGTAGGTATGGCCAAGCGTGGGGTGATGCGAGTCCGGGTGCTGCCCATTGAGCACGGCCGGGTGGTGGTGGCTCACCCACCGCGGCTGGTCCGTGGAGACCTCCATCTTCCGCGCTCGCTGCTCCGCCGCTGCTCTTCCTCCTCCTCCTCCTCCTCAGCAAGGCGCGGAGAGCTTGAGATAGGAGGGGGAGACGGTGCTGGAGTTATGCGGGGCGAGGGGGGGAAGTGCTCGGCGAGTTTGGGGATGTTTCTGGTTAGGTTTGGTTTAAAGTGGAGGGAGGGGGGTTATGGTGATAAACGATCGATTCCAAAAAAAAAAAAAAAAAAAAAAAAAAAAAAGGAGAGAGAAAAAAAAGAAAAAAAAAGAATATAATAAAAATTTTTTTAAAAAAGGGAAAACAAACTCAGGGGAAAAAAATCTCTACGAAGTGAGATCCCCTCAGTATCTTCCGCTCTTTTGCAGATGTTTCTCTTCTTTGATCACCTGTAACGAGAAAGAGGAAAGGGAAGGAGCGCGGAGAGAGAGAGAGAGAGAGAGACAGAGAGAGAAACGTGCTTGAGAAGTTCTGAACTTTAGCACCTGACTTTTTAGGCAGGAGAAAACCCATCCCATCCCTCGGCAGCCATCCCTGGGAAGCGCCTGCTCTGCCCTGGACCCACCTCTCCCCAGCGCCTCTTTCTCTTTCGCTCTCTCCTCTCCCTGCTCGGAGCGGAGTCGAGCAGCTCTAACCGCGCTCCTGCCGCCTCAGCTCTTACTCTTGCTATTTTTTTTTTTTTTGGCTTTTTTTTTTTTTTGTCGTCGCGGTTGTTTGTTTATTTGTTTATTTGCTCCATTTGCACCTGAGAAGCTCCAGCGGCTTAAGCCGGTGAGAACCTGTGCCATTCGCTGCTCTGCAGCCTAGAGTCACTTTGATTGCTCATTAATTATTATGCAACCGAGAAAGGGGGGAAGAGGGGGAAAGAGAAGGGGGGAAAAAAAATCGAGGAGGGGGTGTAAAGGGATGGAGAAGAGGGTGGCGGTGAAGGGAAGGAGCGAGGAGAAAAGGAGGGAGGGAAGGAGGGAAGAAGAGGGGGAGGGGGGGGAAGCGACAAGTTGCTAAAGAAATTCCGCACAAACCTTGGTGGAGAAGCAGAATGTGACCCAGGAGGGATGAAGCTGAAAGTGCTTGATCAGATCAGATTGTGCTCGCTCGCTCGCCCTATTTTTTTTCCCTATTTTTTTCCTCCCTCTGTCTCTTTTTTTTTTCCTTTCTTTTTTTTTTTTTTTTTTTTTTTTTTTTACAGGGAAGGCATTCTTTCTGAAAGGAGCAGGATGGCGCCAGCCGGCTCAGTGCTTACAGACAGCTGTGGCGAGACGCAACTTAAGGAGGTTCCAGTGTCATAAGCCCGGGGGAGGCGGAGCCTGTCCCCGCCTGAGGAGGGGACCGGCGGGGCGCACCGGCCGCCTCCGCGCTGCCCCCGCCGCGCACCCGCGGGAACCCCCTTTTGCCAACTTATTTTAATTCTCCCCCCCTCCCCTTTTTTTTTTTTTTTTTTGTTTGTTTGTTAATTCTCCCTTTTTAAGGGCGGAAAAAAAGTTTTCCCGCTGGCCGGGAAACTCTGCGAATAGCCACTCCGGGAGGTCGTGGACGGGCTCGGTTTCCCCGCCGACCCCCCGGGGGATGCGAAGAGGGACCGGAGCCCCCCCGGGAGCGAGGCCGGGCCGGGGACTTGCCGGCAGGTGCAGGACCTCGGGGGCTGGCCACCTCTGCTGCTACACCGGCGGGCTGAGAGCCGCTCCGTCTCATAAAGGAGGGAATTATTATTCATTTTAAGGACACACGCGCAGAGAGACGGCCGCGGTTGGAAATAACACGATTTTGGGTTGTTTTCGGGTGTTTTGGTTTGGTTTGGTTTTTTCCCCCCCCCAGGAGGCTGCGCGGGGGCTGAGGGCGGGGGGGGGGGGGGGGGAAGGCTCCCGGGCCGGGAGGGACCCCCGGGCGCCCCGACCCCGCCGCCCCCCCCCGCGGGCTCCGCGCCCGCAGCACCGCCCGCGGGGCCGCCGCAGCCAATGGGGGGCGAGCAGGAGCCGGGGCGCCGGCCGCGGGAGGCGCTGATTGGCTGCTCGCCCGCGTCCCGCCGGCCGGCCCGGCCGCTGCCTTGAGCCAGGGCATCCCCTAGCGGCCCCGCCGGCACCGCCGCGCGGAGCGGAGCGGAACGGGGCGGAGCGGGGCGGAACGGGGCGGCCAGGGCAGGGCAGGGCAGGGCAGGGCAAGGCCTCCCCCCGCCCGCTGGTCCGGCAGGGGGGCAACGGCGGGACCGGGGGTCGGGGGCGGGCGGAGAAGGAGAGGGGCAGAGGAAAGAGGGAGAGGGGGAGAGAAGAGGGAAAAGGGAGGAAAGGGAGGAAAAAGAGGGAGAAGAAAAGGGACAAGAAAAGGGAGGAAAAATGGAAGGAAAAAAGGGAGAAGAAAAGGGAGAACAAAGGGGAGAAAAGGGAGGGGAAAAGGGAGAAGAGGGAGAAAAAAAGGGAGAAGAGTTAGGAAAAAAGGGAGAAGAGGGGAGAAGAAGAGGGAGAAGAGGGGGAGAAAGACACAAGACGTGGAGAAAAAGGAAAGACAGCAGAAAGACAGGGAAAAGAAGAAAATTAATAAGAAAATAAAACAACGAAGAAAAGAGGAAAAATAAATAAGAAAAGGGGGAGAAAGAAGAAGAATGGGGGGGAGAAAAGAAAAGAAAAGAGAAAAGAAAAGAAAAGAAAAGAAAAGAAAAGAAAAGAAAAGAAAAGAAAAGAAAAGAAAAGAAAAGAAAAGAAAAGAAAAGAAAAGAAAAGAAAAGAAAAGAAAAGAAAAGAAAAGAAAAGAAAAGAAAAGAAAAGAAAAGAAAAGAAAAGAAAAGAAAAGAAAAGAAAAGAAAAGAAAAGAAAAAGAAAATTAAAAAAAAGAAAACAACCCTAGGAAAAGTCACTTACAGGGTGCCGCTGCGCGCTGTCTCTCCGCACGCCGGCAAGAGCGCGTCTACCCGGGTGCGAGGGGCAGCGCCTCTCAGGAGTTTTTATACAGGGGGGTCTAATTAAAAACTGGGGCTCCGCAGCGGCCCCCGCGCCGTTGCCGTTGCCCCGCCGGTGCCGCCGGGGCGGTCTCCGGGGCCAGCGCCGATCCCCGCGGCGGCAGCGCCGGGCTGGGCTCACCCCGCAGCCGCGAAATGCCTCCGCGGCCCATCCGCTCCGCTCCTCGACGGGCGGAGCAGCCGAACCTCCAGACGGGTCCTTGCGCCCATCTTAAACTCGGTTTTAAGCCCCCGGTGCGGCCCATCCGCCGTTGGGCGTGGGGACAGGGAAGCGCCGCTGAGGTTTTTCATGCTTCTCGGTGGGGATGCACATCTCTCTATATATATTTTATTTTTTATTTTTTAAAAAGCCCTCTGGGCAGGTATAAAAGCCGGGGAACCAGCCGTGCGTTGGGGTCGGGGTGGGGTGGGGAGGGGGGACACGACACGACACACACCAGGGAGACGTGCCCGATTGGGAGCGCCGGGGTGGACAGGCCGGGATGGGGGTGTCAGGTCCCGCCACCCCCCACCCCCCCCCACTCCGGGACTGACCGGGGGGGGCAGCGGCGGGGCCGGGCTCGGCGCTGCCCCTCGCTGTCCAGCCTCGCCGACGCCGCCGGGGCCGAGCCCCGCCGCCCGGGGGGAGCCGGGCACCGCTCCCAGCAGCCCATTAGGAGGACGGGGGAAAGGGGCGGGGGGGTACCGGGGAGGAGGGGGGGATGCTCATGGCCCTCCCCGAGCCGGGGGCTTTGACTCGCTCCGGGAAAGCTCGTGTTCCCTCTCCGCCCCCCCCCCCCCCCCCCCGAGTTAGACAGGAGCCGTTTTGCCTGAAGCTTGTTTTTTTTTGCAGGATGCCCCCCCACCGCCTTTCCCTACCCCACTTACTGGGGTGCACTGGGGGCAAAAGGGGGGGGGGGGTGTTAGGGAATAGCACGATGTCGTGCCGGGATACCCCTTCGGCTTCCTCCGCCCCGGGGGCCCCACGACCACTCCCCAGGACGTCCCAGCGATAAGGGGGTGCGGCGGGGTGCCCCAGCACCCGGGGGGTCACTTGCCCACCCCTCCTCCTCGGGGGGGGGGGGCGATTTCTTTGAGAGGAGGAGGTCAATAAAGAGGGGAGCATCGTTTGCAAAGCATTTATTTGCAGGCAAGAGCACAAACTTTCCGGGCTCCCCCCCCCGCGCCCAGTTTTTAAGCGTTTATGGACGTGAGGGCAAACTGTCTCCCCGGAATTTGCCCTTGCTCCCCAAATATCCCCATGTCTCAAGCAGACCTGCGGGCGAGGGTGGTCTTCAGCACTTGGGAAAAGTCACTTTTAAAAATAAATCTCTTTTAACATCGGGGGGGGGGGGGGGGGGGGGGGCGGGTCTTAGTGCCGAGCTGGGATCTTTGGGCAGGTGAGCTGAGATTCCCAACGCACACACACACACACACACACAGACCCAGTTACAGCTCTGGACCTACAGCCGTGGGATCACAGGAGGGGAATTTCCATCTAGAGGTCACAAAATTGCTAAGCCATCGAGAAAAAAGTGCCTTTCCCCCTGTTCGGAAAACAGTGCTTTTCCCCCTTTCCTTCAGCTGTTTGGAGGCACGGAATGTTTAATGTAAAATCGAGTGAATAAGTAAAAAAAAAATAAAATAAAATAAAATAAAATAATAAAATTAATTAAAATAAATAAAATAAAATAAAATAATGAAAATAAATCAATAGCTACACTAAGACTGATGAGTGGGGGGGGGGAGAAGTGGGAACAGCCCTGAAGGCCCCGTCCTGTCCCGACGTGGGGGGACAGGGGGTGGCACGGCGGGCCCTTGCGCGCCGCCTGCCCTCGCAGCCACAGCCCCGGTTCCGGGGGTAAGACACCCGCTTTCAAATTTAATTTTCTCAGCCTTTCCCTCATTCTCACCCCAGCCGCGATCTTCCCTTCCCAGCCGGGAGGAAAACCGCGGTGGGGAATGCAAAAACACCCCCCTTCAAAAAAAAAAAAAAAAAGAAAAAAGAAAGGGGGGAGGGAAGTCAAACCCATCACTTTTCCCCTCTCCTCGGATCAATCTGTGATCCCCGGGGGTTTTGAGAGGAGCGCTGGCCTTGACCATCCTTTTCCCAGGCTGTGGCTGCAGATCCATCACCTCGCCCCCCGCCCCCGGCAGCCCCAGCAGGGTTTCCAGTGACAGCTCGGCGTTAATAGGAGCCCATTGTTGGAGCAATTAGCCCCAAGCTCGCCACCAGTCGTCAGATAAGGCTCGGGGGCTCGGGGGTTAATTCTGCCGGGGGGGGGGTGGCTGCGGGTGCGGGGCTCCAGCATCCTGCCTAGCTAGGGGAGGGATGATGGGGGGGGCGGAAAAATGGGGCTAGGTCTAGCGCTAAAAGGTCAGGGGAAACGCTTTTGACAAAAGTCACAGAAAGTCGGAAAAGGGGATAAATTTTTAAAGAAATAAATAAAAAAAGCCCCAATACAACCTCGGGGAGATGGGGCGGTTACCCATCCTACCCCTCCCCTAAAAATGAGCAGTCAAAGGGCACTAAAACTGCCGCCTCCCCCCCCCCCCTTTTTTTTTTTCTCCACGACTCCCTATTAAAATAGATATAGGGGAGGTTTTTCCTGCTGCCGGGACCCGGGGCCACCCGCTGCCTCTGTCCCCACCGGTGCCCACCGCTGCGACTGGCACCTCGGGGCGGGGACAGGCAGCAAAAGCCCCGCCCCCTCCTCCCCCCCCCTCCTTTAGCCCCCTTTTAGACGACAATTGACTGAAAGCGGATTAAGTTACGTTTGCCGGGCTGGGTTTTTTTTACAGGGTACCAGAATAGTACAGGTAAAGCTGTACAAACAGCCGGGAGCGACGAATCGGAGGGTTATGGAGAGGACACGGCCCAGGGCAGAGCTCCGAAGATTTTTTTTTTTTTAATTTTTTTTTTTTTTTTTTGCCTGTGTACAGCAACTTGCTCTCTTGCCGAGGTTTGGAGCGGCGTTGCCATCTCCCTGGCTGGGCCGGGGGGTGTGTGTGTTGGGGGGGGGGGGGTGTACAGAGCGCTCAGCCCTTCCCGCCGACCGGGACAGCCCCTCCCGGGGCACGGAGCCTGCCAGCCCCCGGGGACGGCCCCGGCGTGAGGATGGCTGGGCCCTGGTAACGCTGCTGAGATAATCTCGTGTTAAACAAAGGCGGAGAGAAGAAGGAATATTTTGGTTTCCTTTCCCCCCCCCCCCCCCCCCCCCCCCCTTCGTGAATCAGGAAGGAATTATGGTCTGTTTCCCCAAGGCCACACACCCCCCCTCTTTATCAATAAAACGATAATCAGCATCCCTCCAACTAGGGTCTAGCAAAATAATAATAATAATAATAATAATAATAATAATAATAATAATTCCAAGAGAAAGAGAGTCGGAGGCACTAGACTGGCATTTCTGAGTCTCCCCTTTCTCATCCCATGTGAGCCTTCCCTTCAGCTTCGAAACCAGCCACATGGGTATTTTTTTCTTTTTTACTCTTTTTTTTAAAAAAAAATATATACACGTATAATTCCGTTTTCTTCTAATAATTCATTCATCTCTCCTTCGCGAAGATCGGGAGGAAACACGAACATACGCACACAAAGAAGTGCCGAGCCATGTAAATTCAGAGAGAACAAATCAACGTCTGATTACACCGGGTCCAATTTTTTCTCCCTTCGTGCAACACCCCCCCTGCCCAGACACACACAGGGTTTTTTTCGGCGTAAATGATGCTATTTGATGGGGGGGGGGGGGGGGGGGGCGGGCGGGGAGCGAGGGGGAAAACCCTGTTCTGCCGAGGAAAAGAAATTCGAAGAATTAAAATTGGGAGGAGAAAAACTGGGACTTTTCATTCCCCTCCTCTCCCCCCCCCCCCCCCCCCCTCTTTGAAGCTGAGAGGAGGGCGACTGCCCCGGGACACTGCAGGAGTAAAAAAAAAAAAGTCTGAGAAAGATCAAAAACCGGCTCCGCAAGTCCCAGAGGCGACCTCTCCCCCCGACACATTCCCCAAACTGCGTGGCAGAGACGCGGAGAGGAGCCGGGCAAGGGGGAGAAGAGGGGGGGGACCGTGTCACCCTGTCACCCCCGCTGCCGGTGCCCCGTCCTGCTCCGGGATGGGAGGCAGAGTCCAGCTCCCTTCCCTCCTTCCTTCCTCCCCTCCGCAGCACAGCCCCGGTTTCAAGCTCAACCCGGTAAGTCCCTTTCCCCTCCACCTTTTTCTCAGACACCAAAGAGGTGGCCTGAAAAGGGGTTCTCCTTCTCCCTTTTATTTTTTTCCCCTTTTTTCCCCCCTTTCCAAGCCGAGCGGAGATACTCCCCGACCCGCCGCGGCACCGGGCATCGCTCCCGCCCGCACGGCGCTGGGGTAGGGACGCTCGGGCACGGCGCCGGAGAAGCTTCTACCCCATAAATTAAAAATTAAGAGGAAAAAAACCCTCTAGAAATCCGCCTGAACAGCCACCCCAAATTAAAGTGAGGTTAAGGAAATGCGCAGTAAAAAAAAGGGGGAAAAAAAAGGGTGGGGGGAGAGGGAGTCGTTTTATTTCGGGTTTCTCAGCTTTGCTTTATCGCCCAGGACTGCTTTGAGCGATGGATTTGAAGGCGGATTGAAGCGAAGGCAAAGCATCTTGCGGGCTTTAAACCCGAGCAGCGCCGTTTCCCTCGCACCCCACGGAGAAGGTGAAGCTGCCGGAGGGTTTAATGACTTTTTTTTTTTTTTTTTTTTTTTTTTCCCTTTTCAAAAGCAGAAATCACCCCGGGACTTAGATAAAGCAGAAAACCCAAATCGCCCGGCGGTTGGCGTGAGAAGAGGCGGCAGAGTTACCACCAGCTCCTTGGCGAGGCGCAGGGACAGATCCCGACCTCCCGGGATTAAAACCCGAGCGATTTAGACCGGGAAGCGTCCGCCTGCCGCTAGTTTACAGCTGTCCCTGCACCCCCCAAAATAAACCTCCCGTCCCCAGACACTCACACCCCCCTCCCCGGGTGGAACCCGGCACGACACGGCCGCCTCGCACAGTGACAAACCCCCTCCGTATATGTGGGGCTCACGTTTACTGGCCCAAGCTCCCAAATTCAGATAGTGGGGTGTGTGTGTGTGTTGCAAAATCTGCACGACTTCTTCTTGCTCTAAGGGGAAGGGGGGACTATCTACCCCCCAAATTCCCCTGAGGTGCCCATATAGGCACCCCCGAGATGCTCTTCCCCCCCCCGCCCAAGAACAACCCGCATCCCGGGGGGCAAGCGGAGCCCCCAGGCGGGGTCCCCCCCACCCAACTCCCTACCTACCCCTGTGGGGAAGCACCCCTTCATCTCTTTTTTCCCTTTGAAATTAAACTACCCCCCTCCCCGGCTCTGTAAAACAAAACCAAACCATCCCCGGGGAGAAGGAAGCTCTTTTTGCCCCAGCCGGGAGCAAAGTGCCGGCGGGGGGAAACCTTCCCTCTCCCCTTCCTTCCTTTCCGAGAGCCTGTTTCTCCTTTTCCGCGTCCCTCCAGGCTACTGGGACCCTCTCTGTCCCCCCCGTCTGCCCCGGTGGCCGGGGATGCCAGCCCCGGTGCACCCGTGGAGGGGGGACCGGTGTCCCCCCCCCCCCGGCCGGGGCAACCACCGCTGCGGCCCCGCCGAGCCCCGGCTCCCCGACTCCGCACCTGCGGCCCATAAATAATGGAGAAAACAAGCAGGGCCGGTGATTATTAATTATCCGGTTGCATTAAAATCGGTCACCCAGAGCCCGCTGCCTGTGTACGGACACGTGAAGGTAAGAGGAGCTGGGATGGATGGATGGATGGATGGATGGATAGATAGATAGATAGATAGATAGATAGATAGATAGATAGATAGATAGATAGATAGATAGATAGATAGATATTTTCTCCCTTTTCTGTTTTGAAGATGCTCGATGACAGCTAACGCGCATTTCTGGACAGCCCGAGCCATTTCCAGGCTCCCTCCGCCCAGCATGGAGGGTGGAAAATTTTCCTACAAGGTGGGGGGGGGGGGGGGGGGGGGGGAGAAGGAGAAGAGAGACCTAAATCCAGGGATGCCGGGAAAGAGGGGAAACTCTCCTCTCGTCCTTGGGGCACCGAGTCCTGCCGGAGCCCAGGAGGGCCCGGTCCGGCCCCGCGGATCTCCCCGGTGCCCGGCGGGGCGGGTGCGGGGTCCGGGCCCCGAGCTCCCACCTCACCTCAGCCTGCAGCAACGGCACATCTCTCCCCCGCGGCTGGGGGAGCCCTGGTTTGGGTTTATAAGGTTTAAAAGGAGGAATATCCGCGGAAAGGGGCGGAAGACAGCCCTAATTAGATCCTACTAGAAGCCTAGTATGCTTGTTATATATTATATACTCTACATATTTTAACGTAAATATATATAGCACGTATTATGTACTATACAGCACAGATCGACCTGACATGTTCAAATCAACATCGGTGAGTATTATACGCGGGAACAGTACAGAAACGCAGACGTCCTGCTTCACATCGGCACACGCCTGCCCGCAGGGACATCGCTGCGTACAGAAATACAAGTGATACGCGTATGCAGATCTATATATACAAAGGTATATGCACATAGGGACGAAGCCAGACACGAGAAGGCCCCGGTCCCGCACACACAGATACATCCCTTCCCGTCCTGAGATTAATATTTCACGCCCCAGATATGACAGTGCCGTGTCCCATCTCCCACCCGCGACCATCCAGGGGATAAAGGGCTTTTTCTCACCCGCTTCCCAAATTTCGGCTCCTTCCCGGGCCGGGGAGGGGGTGTGGGGGGGGGTGCCTTTCCCCAAGGTCACCGAGAAAACCCAACTCCCCCTCTCACCCCAAACAATAAGGAGGGGTCGGGTTGAGTTTCAAGCCGGCGGCTGCTGCCCTTTGAGCTGAGATCCCCATCCTAATTCCCTCCACGTGGAGGAGTAAAAGGAGGAGGTGAAGGAATTATTTAAAAAAAAAAAAAAAAAAAAAAAGGAGAAGAAGGGGGACATACAGATACAGATACACAAATCGGAGGTTTCACTGACCTGGGCAGATGCTTTTTATTTTGTCCGGTTCGGCTGGAGCTCAATTATTTAAAAAAAAAAAAAAAAAAAAAAAGGAGAAGAAGGGGGACATACAGATACAGATACACAAATCGGAGGTTTCACTGACCTGGGCAGATGCTTTTTATTTTGTCCGGTTCGGCTGGAGCTCTCAGGGCAGGAGTGCGGGAGGAGCGGAGCCGCGGCGGCGGCTGCTGGCATGTCGCAAGCTCCCACCGAGGGGGAAAACCTGGGGGAGCCGCATCCTCCAAACGCCCACCCTTGCCCTCCTCCTCCTCCTCCTCCTCCTCCTCCTCCTCCTCCTCCTCCTCCTCCTCCTCCTCCTCCGGGCTGGGCTGAAGATCAGAGCTCTTCCGGGTTGGGAAAGGGCAGAGAAAGAGAGAGAGAAATATGATGGGCCATTTCTTTACACACCCATCCCGGGAATCACATGGGGCGGGGAGGTGGAGGGGGGGGGACAGGGGCAGGGCCGGGGGGGACGCGCCAGGTACTGGGGCTCGCAGAGGTGTGAGCGTGATGTAACCCGTCCCGGGAGCAACTGTCATTGCCGTGAGCCTGCAACGCCTGGGAAGAGAGAGAGAGAGAAAGAGAGAGGAGGGAAAAAAAAAATAAATTAAGCATATGATCATACAAATAACGCCGGGGCTCGCTCCGGTTGCATCGAAAGCTTTCGAGGAAAAGCGGTGACATTAACTACCAGGGGCTGTTTCTTCTCTTCTGTCCCCCCTCCTCCTCGGGAGAGACGTTTATTCACCCTATTTTCCTTTATTTTATTTATTTTTAATTATTATTATTTTTTATTTTTATTTCGTATGTATGGCTGTGTAAGGCTCCAGGATCTGGACAGAAAAAACCCCACACGCATCCCCTGGCACTACGAGAGCGGGGGGAACTATCCCCAGTGTATTCCCCCTCCTCTTCCTCGGGACGAGGAAGGCTCCCGGCCACGGGCAGGAGAGCAGCACCTCTGCAGGGAGACACCGAGCGACCCTGGTGCTCGGTCGCAGCCCGGGGGTCTGTCCGCCCCCCCCCCCCCCCGTCTGTCCTCCCAGAGCTGGACGGGCTTGAACCCGGGGCCGATCTCCGTGCGGAGCGAACGGGACGGCCAGGGGGGAGCTGCACCCCCTTGCCCCCTCCCCAATCCCCCCTCCTTATGAAGATTTGGAGGGCTTTTGAGGGCTGGGGAGAGGGAGATAAAAGTCGGCCCCCCACCCCCAAAACTGCTGGAGGAGAAGCCCGGCTGTGGCCACGCCGCAGGCTCCGGGGGATGCCCCAAATCTTGCAGCGCTGAGAAGCAGATGGAGGGACTGGCTGGGGGTGGGGGGGCGGAGGGGGCGGCTGATTTTCTACATCTAACATCCCACTCGTGTCAGTCCCTAAAGCCTAATGCTGCAGCCTCAGTGTGCCCACCCACCCCCCCCCCGACAGATTTGCCTGCAAGGAAACTTCCCCGCGGTCTGGTGATGCTCTTTTTTATTGTTAAGGTCCTAATTTCGGCAAAGCCCCCCGGGGGGGGGGGGGGGGAGGAGTGTCCTGCCAGCAAAGCGGGTCAAAACTCGGAGGACAAACGGCGGGGGGGCGGGGGGGGGGCTTCGCCACGGAAAACACGTCCCGGAGCGGCCACGCTGTTCTACCCGGGTGGGCAGCCACTTCCCGGGGTGGGGGAAAAAGTGGGGGGGGGAGAAGAAACACCCCCCACCCCCCCATTTAACATCCAACCCCACATCTACTCCTGGCGTGAATTGCTCCCACGGAATAAACCAGAAGTGCTTTATTCCCAGGGCTAAACAAGGAGCGTGCAGCAGCCCCCAGGCCGCACGAGTGGGAGACCCACTCATGCTGGGGGGGATGCAGAGCCGCCCTCCCCGGCCCGTCTCCGCGGTACCCGGCGGAAATCCCGCGCAAGTCAGCGGCGCTGAGTCCCGGCGCAACCGGCGCTTCAGAAACGGGGCCAAAAATTGATCACTTAGGGAGAAAAAAAAAAATATATATATATATGTGTATATACACTCCTTGTCCTGGAGGGATATTTTTTTTTTCTGCTGACGTTGGGGGTTCGCTATCTCCGCTTCTAGAGTGACTCTCTGTAAGGTGAAAGGTAACGCGATCGCCTCCCAATTCTATCTTTAGAAAACACATTCAATTAAGGTAATAACTTAAAGCTCATTAGAGCTGCGAAGGGAACCTTCCCGCCACGAACCACCGATGGAAACAGCTCGGGCACCCCAACAGCGGGGGGAGGAGTGTTGAGCCCATCTCCCCTCGCCACGAAATGTGGCTTTTGCTAGGGAAAGGCTTCGAAAATCAGTATTTCAAAGCCACGAGGCTTGTGTGGTTTGCACTGAGCCGAGCGGAGGAACCGGGGCTAAATCCTTGCAGGGTATGGTATAAAAAAAAGGAGAATACAGCTAAAATCACTCGGGGTGTATGTTCCCCATCACCGGGCAGGGAAAATCCCTGAGAAATCTTCTGCTCGCCACAATTTCTGCTCCCCCAGACAGTGCTGCGGGAGGGAGGCGAGATCAACGTGGAAGATGTTGCCGGATCCCTCCAAAACTGCCCAGGGGGAAAAAAAAAAAAAAAAAAAAGGGGAGGGGGGGGGGTCGGGTGGGAGGGAGCTGGATCTGGGATGTCTGAGCACATCGTGGAAGTGGGGAAACGAAAAATCGAGGATCCTCCTGCAAAAAGCGTTTGGGAAGCCCATGGAGATGGAGTCCTTGCGCTATTGTCCCTATTCCCCCGGCTGGGGCTTGCTGGGGTGGGGAGAGGGGGTGGGAGAGGGAATTTGGGCACAGGCGCAGGCGCACCCACACTCACACTCCCCCCGCCCCCCCTCCGCATTCACCCTGCACCGTGAAGTTCATTTCCAGCTGTGATGGCTGGTGATTCAAAGGTTAAACATAACTAATGAGGCTTTAAATGGCACCTGGGGTTTATCATAAATATCACAGACCTTCCTCGATGCCTGCAATTTAGGTCCGAATATACCTTAAAAGCAATAGTCAGGTAGCCAGAGGTCATTTAAATAAATAAATACATGTATATATATGCACACACATACATCTTTTTTCCTTGTGTGCGTGTATATATATGGAATATATATATGGTGTGCGTGTGTGTGTATATATTCCATATATATATATACAGACACACATATATATCCATGGAATATATTTTTTCCTTGTGTTTTCCAACTTCCTAGGGGAGGCTGTGATTCTCCGAGTGCATGAGGCTAATCCCACCTCTTGCTCTCCTCCTGCCACACATTTAGACGCCTATACATCGAAATAAATACCTACACACACACACACACACACACAATCGATTTCGGCTCCGCCTGCACCAAGATTTGCAGTCGGACCCTCCATAAATATAATCCATACGTTATTGTTAGTGATAACCGTTCCGTCGGCTGCAGAAAGGAGGTTAGGGATGTTTTATTCGCTATAATTAAACTGCCTTGTCTGCTCTGGAGGGAAAACCCACCCATCTCTGCCCCCACCCCGGAGAAAAGTTGTCAATAATCAATAATTTCCCCCTCCCAGGCTGTGAAAACACGGTCTCAGAGAGGCTATTTTTTCATATCATCGTTGCAATCTTCATTTCGAAGGAGGGGGGGAAAGCCCCCTTCGTCCTGATCTCCCCAAATCAGCCGGTTTGGCATTGATCCTGTGCTTTGTGTGCGCAGAGTATATTCGCTTTAAAACGATTTCCATTAAACGCAGCCTCCTACATTGGTAGGATCGACCTAATGACTTTGTGTGAACGGTGGGGAGGGAGAGCGGGGCTGGGGGGAAACCTCGGGAATTAAAATAATCCCCCCCCTCCTTCCATTCATCCAAATCAGGGACTTGGAAATAAAGTCAAAGCCAGAGCCCAACAAATAGCCCCAGTTGCAAATTCCTATCCATTACAGCCAAGGTGCAAAATATATTTATAAAAATATATAAAGCACGTGGAAGTGGAGAATTTTAATTAAATCTTACTGCGGCTCTAACAACATCGAAGTGATATTTCATTCGGAGCCCGCCTCTTGCTTGTGTTTTATAGCGTTTTCTTGCCTCTGACTTTTTTTAAAATATTAGACGAGGTACAGAATTATAAATGACTCTTTCCTTATCTGTGCTGCTCACATATCCAGGATCAGAGGAGCTGATTAAGAAAGAAGTCAGAGGCAACGTTGGATTCATAATGATTCGGAATAATGAATCCTTATCTCTGCTTTCCAGATTATCACCCTTTCAGCTCCCAATGTTTTGTTACATGGGATAATTTATTGCATCTAATACATCACAATGAATCTGATGGCGGAAAGCGATGGGCAACGTTGGGAAAAAAAAAAAAAAACGGGGTCCTTATTTTAGTTTAGTTTTATCCTGGGGGCAGAGAGACTGATTTTTTTTTTTTAGTCTTTTTTTTTTTTTTTTTTTTTTAAATGGTGAAAATATAAGGTAAATCTGATAATAATAATAAAAAGAATTTGGGGGGTGTGTGCGAAGCGCTTTAATTACTGTGTCACTTTCAGACTGAAATTAAGAAAATCGACCGGAGCTTCTCCTCTCGGTGACTGCGAGATCCTAATTTTACATGATTTATTTTTTATTTAAGGGGGAGATAATGCATCATAAACATTGAACAAAGCACGGAGCCGGGTTAAGACAAAAGACAATTTGCATATCTCTCTTTTTTTTTCCTTTTTTTTTTTTTTTTAAAGGGAGGGCTGCCAATAATGTTCAATTTTTCTCCCCGCCCCGTTGCCAAATAAATACATGCATAGCAAAAAATCGATAAGATTTCTGCTAGGAGTCTCTCCCCTCTCTCCCTGTGTCTCTGCCTCTTCTTTTTTTTTTTTCTTTTTTTTTTTTTTTTTAAGGCATTTCTCATAAACTGGAGAAACTCCGCGGGTTGCTTTGTATGCAAATGAACGTTGCTCTGTGTTTCTGGCTGCAGAAATGAAAGGGGGGGGCATTCACCTGAAATTATTGATATTCCTGTGCCTGAGGAGGGGAAGATCTGCTGATATTTTGCTGGGTTTGAATGTATTCGTTTGAATCCTTGAAGGAAAGCAGCAGCCGCTGTCTGCCTCCTCACCTGCGCAGGGAAAAGATGCATTTCAAACATTTTCTGTGGCGAATAAACCCCCTTTGCTCCCTTCTAAGGGATGGGGTGGGTGGGGTGGGGGGGATTCCCACAACAATAACAACTCAGCCCAAAAGTTCGTCTCGACTGAACCACCGCGTGGGTCAAATCCCATAACGGCTCAACCCACCCCCCAAAAACCCTGCCGAGGGGCTGGGGGATGCTCCTGACCCGCGTTAGATCATCCTCGCTTCTTAATTTCTTGGACATCACAGGAGAGAAAATGGTGCCTGAAATCCTCTTCGTGGTCAATTTGCTGCACCTCGGTTTTCATTGGGGTTTTTTTCCCCTCCCCCCCATTTTTTTTTCTTTTTTTCTTTGTATACAGGTACTCCTGATGCTAAAATTTCTGGGGACAGGTGCTGGCAGCCCTATTCTGCCTTGGTTTAAGTTTCCTTGGCTCCCTCTCATCCCTTCTTGGCTCTCACGGCACAGGGACGGTGTTTAATCATTAACCAGGTCTAGCACGGTCCTTTTTTCCAGGAAGCGGGAGACGCTTCTGAAATGAGGTTGAAAAATAACTTGTTTTTCCCCTTTGCCTAAAGCGAAAGGCTCTCATCTGGGGTCTTGAGTGGGGGGGACACTTTCCCTCTCCCCCCCCCCCCCCCTCCCGTGTGCGTATTGCAAATGCACGTCTCCCTGCTATAGGTGCATCATTTTATATGCGGTGCTTCACAAATCCCATCCAAGCGGTAATCTCTGCTGCCCTGCTCTTCCTCCACCGTATATTCTGTGCAATATTTGTCAAGGAATTTCAAGTATCAATTATAACCGCAATTTTTGATCCCCCCAATTTGAAGTGTAGATGGTTTGATAGGAATATACATAT
Source organism: Strix uralensis (assembly GCF_047716275.1). NCBI lineage: Eukaryota > Metazoa > Chordata > Aves > Strigiformes > Strigidae > Strix > Strix uralensis. Next base: position 5,181,678 of record NC_133976.1, on the reverse strand, counting down.
ATATAATACCGGTTCTCCCTCAGATGAATTTATTGGACCACGTCCCACCCTCAGCTGAACATTCAATATTCCAGCATTATCTCGGCACTTAAACTCGCTTTCTCCATTTCTGTGCCAAGATAAATTTGCATAATATTTGCAGTTGTAATTAGCTGATGAACATCTCCCAGCCTTCCCCTTTGTTTTCCGTGCGTTTGGTCTTCAATTGATGCCACTTTTGATCTTTAATATTACAGTATCCCGATAGAGTATTTTATATCTTATCTGCAGCGCATGAAAGTCGCGCAGAAAGGGAGCGAAGGGGAAAAAAAAAAAAAGAAAACAAAAAAACCAAACAAAAAACACCCACCAACAAAACTGGGGAGAAAGGAGAGCGAGGAAAAGGCACCGAACGAAGCTGAACTAATCAGAGTTTCGAAAGGTTGCTTCAGATGCCTGAATCCGCAGTTACGGGGTAAATGCGATAAATGTTGAAATTAGAGCCATTTAAAAGAATATAGGGCTTGATCAGGTGAGGTACCGCCAGCATCTCTGCATCAGCCGAGCAGGGCGCCGGGGGCTCCGGCGGCGGAGCCGGGGCTGGGGATACCGGGCGCCGGGAGGGGCCGCGGGGGGGTGGGCAGCGGCTGTGTGTCCCCCCCCTCCGGGCTTGGGGACCTCGGGGGGAGGCTCCCCGTGGACTTTTAGGGACTCGAGCACCAAAGTTGGTTTGGATTTTTGGTGGGTTTTGGGGTTTTTTTTGAGGGGGGGGGGGAAGATGCTTTTCTTCACCCGGCAATTGCATCAGGAGCAGCCCGTGCTGACTGCCCGGTACCCCCGAGCCCCCCCTCCACGTCCTGGAGCATCTCGAGTGAGCAGCATACACCCCCCCCCCCCCCCACCCCCCCACCCCCTAGGGTCACCTCCGCTCGCAGAGCCGGGAGTAAAGGATGTTATCACGTCGGGAGGGTTATTAAACCGCTAATGAATGAGTGTCTGTGAGACTCTGGACGGGCTGGAGAGACTGCGGGAGGGGGGCCGGGGGGGAGAGGAGGCAGAAAGGCTCGATCTTCATGCCAATCTCTGGAACAAATAGCTAACATTTAACGTTTACACCCTGCTTGGCGACGAACTGGCGCTCCACGGACCCCTGATCCAGGCTAAAATGTCCAGAAAGCCTTTGGAGAGAACAAGTTCCTAGCTATCAGGTTCTTCTGATCTCTCTCCTCCTTTCATAGGGCTTTGGTTTCAGGCTGGACTTGTCCAATGTCTGCTTTACCGCTGCGCGCTCCTAAATGAGTGTCAAGGAGGCGAATATCAAATAGCAGAGAGGTCAAGGCGATTTGGTTAACCGTTGGCTGGGCTGATGGCTTTAAACTTGTGTGGGAGGCTGGGGACGTGGCAGGGGGGGAGGGAAGGAAAGGGGGGAAGGAGTGGGAGCCGAGGGGAAATAAACCCGAGAGAAAGGAAAGCAAGGAGGGGGGAAGGAAGAGGACAGGGGTGTGGGGAGAGATGCAGGGCTTGGAGACCCCTAAAAAGCCAGGGCCAAGTGTTTCATGGTGGTGGAGGGCTATGGAAACCCTTGGTGGAGGGTTTACTGCTGGCCCTGGGTAGGCTGGGGGTGTCCCTGTCCATCGGGGGAGCAGGGAGTGTTTGGGAGTGGTTGGGCGATGCGTGTATTTTGATGGCATCTACGTTTGGGCTTGTGCGTGCTTGATCCCGGGTGTTTCATATGGGAGGCTGCAGGGTGCGGGTGGGTGCACCCCGGAGGAGTGGGTGCAGCCGTAGGGGTTTGAAGACATGGGGGGGGGATTTTGTGGCGTGTGGGTGGAAGGGCCCCACGGTGTTTGTGTGCGGGGGAAATCCCAAAGATGCATCTGAGAAGGTGCGTTTGTGCGAAGGGTGCATGAGGGTGGGGCTGGACGGGAGGGCTGGGTGCCCGGGTGGGGGTTTGTGCTCCCGGGGGTGATGCAGGGCATGAGGGCTATAAGGGCGGCTGGGGAGATGCCACGTGTCTGTGCATCAGGAGGAGAGAGGGATGTATGGAAGCGTTTGCCTGTGGTGACGGGGGTATGGCAGGATGGGGACAGGTGAAGAGTCTGGGCACGTATGGAACACGTAGGGGTGGTGGTGTCAAAGCAAGCGTGCCTGTAGCTGAAGTGTGAGGTGTAAATCAGCTGTGGGTGTAGGATGAGCTGCGCAGGGGCCTCATGCAGGGGTGTGGGACCGTGGGTGCGGGGGGCCCGCGTTGTGCCGGTGAGTGGGTGTGAGTGGGACGTGCTGGGCAGTGAGAACAGGGAGAACCTCGGGCTGGGGAGGGTTGGGTGATCCAGCAGTGCTTTCGAGGGGCAAATCCCCTCCCCGAGCTCTTGCATTTCTTGGCATGGAGGCAGGCTGGGCGGCTCAGCAGGCAGCAAAGAAACCAAAGAGAAATTTTACTTTCCCTGTAATAATCATCTGCCTTAAAAAAATAAATAAAAAAGAGAGAGAGAATTTCCTGGAAGAGAAAGTTTTCTATTACTGAAGTGGCCAATGAACAGAACAAATACTCGAGGCCTTTTCCAGCCACACTCCTCAGCTATGAAGCCACACAAGCCCTCCCTTCCCAGTAATCACATTTTGCTCCCGACATTAGCAGAAAACTCACTCTGGTCCCAGGTAATGTAAAGCTCGTCAGCTGAATCAAGGCAAACAATCGCCATAGGAAATGTGTGCACAGCTACACACGGCTGAGCAGCGCCAGGGGTTGTAACTACCAGAGAGTTTGCAATAGCTAAAACCAAGAGGGAGTTAATCGTGGCTTTAGTTCCCATGCCCTTGACCTACAAGTTGCAGAGCTCAGGAGTGCGACGCTGATGGAAGATATTCAGGTGAAGCCACCGAGGCCCTCAGTCTAAAGCTATAGTCTCCATATTGCCCTGGCTTTTGCATTCTGAGCATGTTATAGGGGAATCATTTCCCTCTGCTCTTCCTTTTGGAGGTGCACGAAGGACTTCAGCGGGTTCAGCCCCTGGGCTGTCCTGCAGGAACGAGGGATGCCATCGGGGACATTTTAACGAAGCCTGGTGAGGACGGGAGAGAGGATGAGCAAATTTCAGGATCAACTATGTATTTTGGATTATTTTTAAATGTTGTGTATTCTAAGGGTTTTCGTTTGCTTGGCTGCTCAGGGCAGCATGGAGCCCTGCGAGCAGGGGGCCGCGCATCGTGTGGGCATCACAAAGGGGTGTCCCTGTGGAGAGGTGCCTCGTGCAGGGGCTTGGACACAAATGTGTAGGTAGTGTGTGTGCAGGGGGTGCTGTGCACCAGCGCTCGCAGATATCTTGCACTATATATATACACAAAAATATATATATACCATACTCTCTCTCTCTCCCTAAAAAAATATATTCCATACGAGGCTCAGAGCTATCCATCTCTCCATCATGCCTGCATACATCCACATACATACACCCACTAAGGTTGCGTTTCCGGAGACATTCTCAAATAGAGCAGTGTAATTTCTCCGCTGATTTTGATTGACATGCTGTCCCTGGGATCATGTGTTAATCCCTTCTTCACTCAAGCCTTTTCATAACTCATTTCTCTCTGCTAGATGGAGACTCTGATGGTTACCGAGGCAACGATGATAGCACTAAGCCATTTCCCTCTCTGCACGGAGACCATTATTCCGCATGCATAGGCCATTTGCAACAAAGGTCGCCACAAAGTCATCCACAACACAGCACACGTTTATTAAACTTTTATTCTTTTTTTTTTTCCCTCCCCCTAACAGAGAAACTAGCCAGCACGTGTGCAATCTCTCTCTTTTATTTTTTTCCTGGAGATCTTTGTAATATAGGTAATAATAACTGTAGCAGATATTATTGTACCCAAACTATATATCAGACAGATCAGGGGCTTAGAGTTCCTGGTCCAGAAAGATCATGCTTAGATGGCGAGGTTTTGCACCAATGATTCGTATTTGTCTTTTGTTCTCCTATCAAATAGTAACTTTAATAGCAGTTGGAGGAAAAAACAGCCAACAGCGACGGTATGAGTGTCGTGTGAGGGGAATATCTGAATGTAAAACCCACATGGAGATTCGCCCTGCAAAACCAAGCACCTCCCAAAACCGAATAACTAAATAACCATCGGCAATGACCACCCCCTCGCCGGGGTGATTTTCTTTTTAAGTCCAGTTTCTGCCTGGCCCCTTACCTGTGCTTCCTGGCTCTGGGTATAAGTTGTAGGAGGTCCTTCTTGCGGTGTTAGGAGCTGGTTTAAGGGTGTTAAAAGCCAGCTCTGGCTGTAAGAGGACAACGGGTTAATGTGCTGCTGGAAAGGGCCCCTGCTAACCTGAGGTGCTCCCTCCTCACCAGCGAGGCTTTGCCCATATGGGGCCACATTGCTGGATTTGATTTCAGCCCCATCCTTCGCCTCTGGAGACCGAACGCGACGCGTCGCTTTAGGCTGGCTTTTAGCGAGCGGCCCTTTCCCACCGGGAACGGTGCAGATAAAGGCACAAATGCCTTTTCGCGGATTTGTGAATGTAACAGTGAAGCTAACCTCAACAAATGTCCACATTCAGTATCTGCTGGCCGCCAGCCCCACCACCTCCCAGTGCCTGGGATCGCGACAAGTCCTTGGCCTGAAGATATTTGTCACCTCTTTCTGGCTGTTTTAAGGCAGCTAAACACCTCTGGATGTCTACATTTCCAGCTGCGTCAGGACAGAGCCCCCCACCCTGCTGTGATGGGTCTTGCAGACATGATGCCTGACGGCAGCAGGGCTGGGCGAGGGCTGGGTGGCTGCTTGGACAGTCCTGCGGCTTCAGGTCTGCCGCGGATGTGAAAGAGGAGGAGAAGATGGCCCACGGTGATAAGATCCCAGGAAATTTCTATGGTGCCTCCTACTCTTCTCTGTCCAGACAGCTCCAGCACTGCTCTGGGATCTTATCTCTCCATATTGCTGCACCTCTCTGGCCTCCCTCCTACAGTGTCCTGCTCAGCTTGGTGCAAAACACACTTCTAATTGCACCGGCCTGGCCCAAAGCTCTGATCCCATCTGCCCTCTCTGACTCCCATCACTGGCTTCACTGGTTTTATCACCTATTTTATTTTAATATTTGATGTTGCCTCTTCAAAGCCAGGCAGAGGTCAGTCCAGCCCAAAGCTCTCCACTGTTTCTCCCTTTATTTTTAGTTTGAGAATTTAAAAAAAAAAAATATCAACCTTTAAACATTCAGCTTTTTCTCTTTCTTCAGCTTTTTTTCTCTTAAACATTCAGCTTCTGAAATGACTGGGAAGTCCACATGAGTCCAGCCTCTGCAAGTGCATGAAGTATGTCCTGAGCTTGGAGATCCACCTAGAAGAAAACATCTCCCAAGAGCAAACCATCACTTGGAGATAGCCACAGTGGTTTCCAAACCAGGCTGTGTACTTGTTTACAAAGTTTCTGTTTTACAAGACATTCAAATAATTGGAGTCAAACAGGAGGTGGGGTTAAACCTCCCAATCTGCCATTTATCTGAAGAATCACTTTCCCACTGCGAAGCAACCACTGCAGGGGAGGGTGAAACACCATCGGTCCAGCTGACACACAGGAGAGTGGTTTACGGTGTGAAGTGGCTCCTCTGCTGAGGTGCTGATTTAGCAGAGGTGTTTGAAGAAAGCAGCTGCCCTGGATCCTCGGTGGTTGGTGTCCGAGACCCGTCACATCCACCTCTTTGAGCTGATGGTGAGCAAGAGCAAGGCTTGCTCTGCTAGTGTGATGATATGGTGGGGGGATCTGAGAGAGACCGATCCTGCAGACAAGGTCTTGTTGTCAGGAGAATGCACTGTCTCATGGCACTTTTCACTGTATTCCCAAACCACGTCCAGCCTTTCTGAATAAAACCTCATTTCCCTTTTCCTCATCCCCTGCACTATCCAGCACCCTCGCTGCTCTTTCACGGCTCCCTTCACAGAGAGTCTCCAGCCTGACTGGCTTGATATTAAAAAAAAAGGGTGGAAAACATATCTTTATCATGATTTCTGCTCATAAGGAGCTCTCCCAGCTCATGCAGGGATGCTCAGGGCCAGGAAACGCACAAGGATATTTATTTGTGATGCAGCCCTGGGATGGTGCTGGGACTTTTGAGTGAAGCGTGGCAGGTATTTCCAAGCCCCCTGCACTAATTGATGGGCTCTCTATATATCATGCCAGATAAAGGGCTCTTGTGCAGTAAATGCTGATGTTTAGAACATCCTGATAGTGTTTTGTTAACAAGAAGATAACGGGAGAGCAAGATACGTTTGTTTAGCTGCCTATAGATAAACCCAATAGGGTCTTTGTTAAGTTTTCATGACTGATGGCAGGTACTAAATGCGATAAATAATACCCCAGGTCCTGATTGGAGCTACTGTAGCACAAATTATAACCCGTGGCACTGACCTGTGAGGGGGGATGGAGGGGTTGAAGGCTAAAGGAGTGAAGACCTGGGAATTTTTTGGGGCAGTGATCCCTTGTTTCTGAACTGACGGTGGTCTGCTAAGGCTTTTCCAACACTCCTGCAAAGTAGTACGCACCAGAAAAGCAAGGGATGAAAAGGATGTTGGCAATAAGGTGTTTGTGGCAGCAGAAAGGCAGAGAGGATGCAAAAATTCACAGGGAGAGGGTGGCAGTGGACAGCCCCCAATGTAAAACCAGCAGTGACCTTTACTCCAGGGCTCTTCACCAGCTCATCTAGCATGGGATGCCCCAAGAGTCTTTGGAAATGTAAGGTGAACAAAGTTGTGTCACAAAATCATGCCCAGCAGATGCCGAGCATCCTTCTCCAACCGCTCCAGGAGGACGCTGAGTCAAGGCAGTGTCCGCCTCCCTCCCAGATTCACCTTTGTCAGGGTGCTTATTAATATTTCTCCCCAAACAACCTGTTAATTGCAAGGTGGGTCACTGTCAGCTCTCTTACAAAAGACAGAATTGTTATTGAGAGGCAATGTGGTGGCCCTGGACATGAGTCATGGGAGGAGAAGAGGGGCCATGGGGTCTGCCCATGATGTTCGCCAGTGATGTCCCAAGGGTGGCCCCACCGATGCGCCATCCTGCGAGGCCAAGGCTCCTGTTAAACCCATGATGATTTACCAGCAGGGGGAGAGTTGCTCAGCAGAGGCTCTCCAAAGCCTACAGCTGCAAAACCTGTCAAGGTTTAGAAGTCAGGCCATGAAACAGCCTAGCTCCTTTCAGCTGTTGAAAGGGATTATAATTACACTATCTTCAGCAACATCTTCCCTGAGAAGTCAGTAATTTGCTCCCATTTTTTTGTTGTATTCTTCTCATGTCTTTTAGGAGAGGAGACTGCAAGAGCTGGGCCGGGGTGATGCTAAAAGCATCCATGACCCTTGGATCGATGCCTTCCTGGTGCATCCCACCGAGCAGCAGGATGAGAAGGGCTCCAAGCTTGGCTCCCTGGCTGAAAACCTCTGGGATGCTGAGAGTCTCAGCTCCTTTTCTGATGGAGGTGAAATCAGAAAGCAGCTGTGGCACCTCCAAGCTGGTGCTGACTTTGCATGAGAGCCTGATGCCTGGCTTGATGTCATGTTTTACCTTCCTAGAAACTGGAAACGAGGAGCTCAGAGTCCTGGTTTCCACTTAAGAAAGGTGTCATCGAGAGATTAAATGGTCCCTGGGGAGGCTCTGCAGTTTGGGTTTTGTTTTTCTATCCCAGCTGCTTACATGTGTATTTGTTTGTTGGGGATTTTTAATACTCTTAAGGAGATGCAAAAGGCTGGAAAAGAAAGCACTGAACTGGGTTTATGTAGTGTCCCAAATTATTTATGTTAGTACCTGGACTGGCCCCACTCCTTGACCAGGGAGATACCAGGAGCTCCTAATTTCTGCTCCCACTTCACGCACATCTCTCCCGTCCAGCACCAGGACCATGCCAAGCCCTGCAACCTGCTGGGCAGCTCAAATCTGGGAATTCATACAGCATCTCTCATCCCACTGGGTCCTTGTGAGCACTGCGCACGGGGGGTCCCACTCGACGGGCAAACAGTGCTGACACAAAGCTCCTCTGGTTCATCAACCCAGCTCGCAGGAGATGACCAGGCTGGAAACAATGCAGGGAGAAAGAAATGGGTGATTAAGCAAATTCTGGAGTTTTTTTGCCTTCTTTAGTTTTTCTGGTCATCAATAGCAATAGCCAGAGCATATCCATTCCCACCCTCTGACCAGCTCCATTTTTGCAAAGGCAGCTGTAGGATTTGGCTGTAGATAAACCTCCTGGCATGTATGCTCTAAATCCAGATTAATTTCCAGCTATGGTTTCTCCCCAAGCAGAAATATTGGAAGAGGAGGGAGACTTTGTCCCCAAGACTGGACTATACACATTTAAACACTCAAGGCTTGAAAATTTGTGCATAACTGGTTGGGAAGATCCTAAATTTCCATTTTGCAATCATCTGCAATGCGGGACTCGCTCTGTGCTCCTGAGAGAGTGCTCAGCCCCGGCATCAGAGCTGGCCAAGAGTGATGGAGAGATGTAAATGAAAAAGTAGTGGGTCTTCCTGAGAAAACTTTGAACAGGAATCCAAAAAACGAATGTGTTTTCTTCTAATTAGGAGTGTTCGTTATATCTCATGGCGATCTACAAAACAAGCCACATGCCAGTTATTGTTGGTACAAGCACAACAATTCTGACTGTGGGAAAAAAATATTTCCAGGCATGTAGGACACAAAACGTACTAAAGGCATTTTAATGACACTTTAATTAATCTCTAGGCATAGGTTAAACAGAGAATATCTAAAAAGGTGTGTATGTGTGTGGGGGGTAATAACAAAAGTTAGGACTCAAATCAAAAGATGCTTTAGTACCTGCAAAAGCTATTAAATATAATTATATTCATTTAAAATATCCCCACGCACAAAAAATGGTAAACTGGAACGAAGGTTGCAAGCAAATCTCAGTAAATCAAGGCTTAAAAAAAAAAGTATCAAAAGAATGTTGTGATTATCATATGAACAAAAACAAACCCGAATAAATTTAGAGTTAAGGCGAGACTTAAAAAAAGAAATCCAAAGAAGTTAGGTGTGGAAAATTACAGTGGAGGCAGCGTCAAACCGCTTCAGCTTGGAAATGCCATGCAATAACCTAAAGAAAAAGCAAGTGTGGATTTAGAAACACATTATCCTGACCTGGGACCACAGAAATGGAAATGCCTTTCTCAGATGTCTGTTGGCTTATATAGTTTATCGCAACCAGTTGGGAGACTCTTATTTCCAGTTTGCTCACCAGCCCACAGTCCTGTCTACGTGTATATCTGTGACAAAACAACTGAGGTCTCTGCAGAGATGCATCTTTTGGTTCAAGGAGAAATGAACCTGATTTTATCCCAAATCACCGCTTCCTGCCCAATTCTTGCAAGTGCTTTGCTGAGCTCGCCTTGCATTGCAGCCTGGTTGTGGTTGGGAGGTGTGTCAAGCAGCCTCGGGGGGAGCTCACATACAGACATCTCCTCATGCCTTTGGTTTGGAAGGACCTTGCAGAGGGATCCACACTTCTGCACGTGTCTTATACAGACATCTTGGCAGCTGAGACCCACTTTTGGGATAAAAACTCAACATAAGCACGTGCCCCCAGTGATAGGTTCATATAAAGGTCCCTGGAAAAGTACCTGGAGAGGTACCTGAGCATGAAGGAGGCTCAAAGGTGTATTTTGTAATAGATGTCACTATTAAAGCAGGGTTAGCTGCTAGAGGGGACCTCGAGCTTAGAAAGCAGAAGAAAGTTTCCCTTCTTGTATCATCAGGCGACTCTTCTCAGCAGATATTGATCCTCTTGGCCTCAGATGGCTCTGGCACCAGCCTCATCTGCTTGGTGTCAAGGGGAGCTGGGAGTTCAGAGGTGCCCGTTCCCATCTCAGCTTTGCCCCTGACATGCTCTTTGACCTGGCACAAATCACTTCACCACCCACCCTCCTTCGGTTTCGGTGTTCGTAATGCCAGCAGAAAACAAATCAGTCCTTGTTCACAGAAAGTAAGTGACGCTAGCTCAGCCCCATGATTTCTCCAAGCACATCTGATGGGAACTATCACAGCTTTTGAGTCCTTAAGCCAACAAACTAATACCCACACTGAATAGTTATGTTTTTATTACCCTCTCTCAGCAAATGCTGGGGACATCCACCCGCCTTGCCCAAACACATGCAAGTGTAGAAATGGCATGGTGGGACGTGTTGTACTGTGATGGCAAAATTTGACTAGATGTCTCAGGAGGTCCCTTTATGTCTTAAATTCATATAAATAGTGATCAGTTGTGTTCCCTGGCTGTAGAGCGTGTTGCCAGCACGGAAGGGGCAGGTTGCTCTCTGCTAAGGTCTGATCTCCTGCACACCAGAGGTGTAGGAGGTGTATCTCCAGCAGATGACAACAGGCACTTGTCTTGCACAGAGGGGAAATGTGCAGTGTCAGACAAGTAAAAGTGAGGGACCTATTGCAAGCAGCAGGACACTTCTGACTGAGATAAGGATAACTCAAAATGGAGATAAACAGCTAAATTACTAAGTCGTTTCAGAAAATTAGGGTCCCTTGGGGGGGGGTAATGCCAAGAGCGCACTCAGCTCTCAAGCTATTTTGCAACATGTGCATCCAAGGCTGTATTCATACCAGAATTCCAAGTAATACTATTTAGTAAGTGTTAACTCCATGACCAGTGCATGTGATCCAGAAGTGAGCAGAAAAACAAAGATGTGATGCAGCTCTGCAGCCATTTAAGCATGGCTTTGGTAAACAGAGCTGGTATAATACTCACCGGAGCCTCGGGCACGGGCTAAGGCACTGGCTCCTCCCTCCACCCACCTGCACACTGCATGACTTGTACAAAACCTGGCCTAGTGGGAGTCCTGGCAATTAATCTGGTCCCCCCAGTCTCCCCACCACCCTCCTTCCCCGACACCAAACCAGCATGCTTGGTTCTGCCTGTAAACACAACCGGACCATCAACCGAGGCCAACTGAAAATGAGGAGTCGGGCGGGCATCCCGAGATCTGTAGCCTGTTAAAAGCCCGGGGAACATTTTCCAGCGAGCTGGTGGAGCGTAGCTTTGCCAACGTGGGCACCTGGGTGTGGGAAGAATGCTGGCAGGGCGATGAACTCATTAAGGTGGAGCTCTGTCACCACCTCCCGAAGGAATCTGAGATGAGTCCATCGCGCTGCCGTACCCTTGTGCAAGCGAGTGTAGGAAGGATCAGTCACTGGAGCTCTGTGCTCCCCTGCTCTACACGCCAAAGTCAATGCCACCAGGAGAAATAAGAGCCCTTTCCATGTAAGCGAACTGATCTGGCTGATATCAAGTGACTCATTAACGGCTTACAAAACTTAAGTAGACCATAGTGTTGCTCTCTAGTAGTGGGAACTTCTTGGCTTGAAAGGAGGATTTGATACCTGCCAAAAGCTCACCTTGGGCCTAACTATCGTTAGTAATAGCAGATCTGCCCTTGAACGTGCTTGCAAGAAGTTGCAAACTGCGCCTGTTTTAACTCTGAAGAATTAAGTTTTCCAAAGATTCTGAGTGCAGAGATGAGCTGGACCTGCACTGGGCAAATGATGAACTCCGAAGCCTGCAATGCAGGTGATTACGAGTGAAGGTGGAATTGAGCCGTTCTTACGCTGGACAAATCTACTCAAACTGTGTGCTTTCTCAGTAGTTTCTAGCATTTCACCCTCTGCTTGCCCCTTCATCCTTCTCCCATCCAAGACTCTCAAAAGAGTGAAAATATCACATAATTATTAGACTATTTAAGGACAAATGAATCTAATTTTCCATATTCATAGGAGCTACGCTAAGAAAAATAAGTCAATTCTCTCAGTGGTACAGAAGAATCAGTGTTTGGCCAGATGTGGAGAAAAGACTCAAACTGCTGGAAAGGTCACTGTCATGTATATAGAGGACAGCTGAAACTTTGGCACCAGCAGTATGGATCATGTAAGAACTACCTGTTTCTCCTGCACTTTTGTTACCACAGTAATAGAAGAAAAAGGCTCCACAAGGTCCTGAACATTGGTTTCATCATGTAGCCATGATACCTTGTGTGCTACGGCCGAAAGAATGAATGCACTTCAGATTTACTCCTTTCAAAGCATATTTGCTTTGGCAGATGCTGAACTAGAGGCTACACAGAAAGGACAAGCTTGTCATGTTCCTGAGCACGTTTCTGTCATCCATGGCCCAGGTGCATCCTTGCTTGAAAGGGGAGGCACATACATTGTCTTCAAAACACCCGAATAGTCATCTTAACCACATTTGAATTGGAATCACTGTGACTTGGAAGCACAGAGCAGAAACAGTCCATCCTTCTGGTCCCCACAGGTCATGTAGCCAAATCTTGCAGAGCACAGAAATAACAGACATAGAGAATCAAATCGAGCAGGATCAGCTTCCAAAGGGGTTGGTCGGCAGGAGATTTTTTCCCAATTCTAAGGGACCCAAGGGTTTTGCAAAATAGATCCCTTGTGATCTGATTAAAATGAGTAAATAGAGTCTGAATAAAGGTTAAGTGGATGCACTGCAATGGTTACTTGAGCTTATGGCTTTGCCATGTTTGTTATGAACCCTCCAGGTAAACTTAAAAAATGTCCCAGACAGGACATACATATGACATCTGAAGTTTAACTTCAGTAAATTTGAAAGAGATGTCTCCACTGCAAACTGTTCGCCAAACCAAAGCATCTCCAAGGGACTCTGTTGATGGTCCAGAACAAGACTTTGCATAGGTCGTGATTATATTCCCTAAACATCATCTCACATATTAGATAGCTACGACACCTTCAGTGGGATCCTCAGCACAAAATCGCTGAACCTTACTTTGGGAATTTTTTTTTTTTTTTTTTGGTCAGGCCAAAGCAATCCTGAAAGCAAATAAACGCAGCATTTAGCCAGTGGCAACTGGGAGGGTTGAAGGGATGTGCTTCCTCCTGAGCTGTGGCGCTGCAAATTCAGCCTTTTAGAAAGTAGGTGGCACTGAGAGTCAAGGGTCGGGCTGGGTTATTAGATACTGAGGCCAAGGCCTGGATTTTGGGCTTGACTGAGCATCTGTCTTTGCTGAAAGTATAGAGAACAACAGCATCACTTCATCCTCAGCATCTTAATACATGCCAACTCCAAGCACTAACTCAGACATTTCACAGCCCACAAAGCCCAGAGAAGGCAGCTATTGTATGAATTATGAGAGGTGTATTTTGACATCCCTGAAGTAATTTTAAGCAAGAAGTTGTTTCTCAGATAAACCCCACCACATATCCCTGGAAGAAAAAAAAAAGAGCTAGGAGCAAAATAAGGTCTCAATGTGAGCCCAGCCAGGCTCCTTTCACAGAAAGGCTCAAAATCAGTGGATGAAAAGAGGGTTGAGTTTATGTTGGAAAACTTGTTGGAAGAGGGTCAGCTAAAACCTGCAAAGCCAAAGGATCTGTCTGGTTCAGAAGTGTAGTAGATGGTTTCCAGCTCCCAGCCTCAATGAAAACACAAGCTCAAAAGTTCAGAGAAAGGCTCAGTTGAGGAGCAGGTTCAAGGACAGACCCGGCAGTGGGGGAGCTCCTAATAGCTCTGCAGTTTTATCCACCTTGTGAGAAGGGTGTTATTCTAGTTAATTAACCTGTGAGAAGGTCTGGGCTGTCTTTACAAGCTTCACATCACCTGGGTCCAAGGCTGAAGCAGAGCTGCCAGAGCAAGAAACGTTATCCTCCTCCTGCAGATGGAAACTGGGACACGCACCGATCCTGCACCCGAATGCACCAGTAAAGCCATGACAGAGCTGAGAACTGTCAGCTTCCACAGTAACAAGACGATGTTTCTCCCTTTGAATACGTGCAATGGCTACCATGTGGACCACAAAATCTACAAGCAGATGTATACCCTAAACATGACGCTCACTACAGCACTTATTAGAAAAGTGCTGGAAATGACACCTCAATTAAAAATAAACAATTGCACACTATTCTCTGCCCCTATTTCCTAATTTGTTTCTGCATAAGGAAAATTGGTTCTGTTTTTTATTTGGATGCCAAATTTTAAAAATCCGCAGCAAATAGTGCCCAGTCCCCCATTTGGGGAGGGATCAGAAGATGGTGAAGGAAGAAGACTGAAGGTCTCCTGCATGCAACTAAGCAGCAGCAGCAGTGCTGGAGGCCCTGTGTGACACCAGGGTGGTGGGACGGTGACACCCCATCACACTTATCATTAGTCCCACAGTAAGCAAATGACAGGCACAGTAAGTTGTCAAAACCACACTGGCTTAGGGAGGAATTGACAGGCAAGACATTCTAATTTATAAACCAGATTTCTACTTGTGACAGGTGATGAAACCTAAATTTTTGTAAATGTGTTTTAAGTCACTTTCTCTCTCATCTCCCCATTTAGGCAATAAAATAATCTAATTATTTTCTGTTTGGTTTTATAAATCTGTTCCAAAGTCCTTATGGGAATCCTCACACCGAGAACACAACCAGAAGCTGTGTATTCATTAGAAAGGATTTTTTCCTTGTGTTTTAAAAAATACGTTGAAGATCTTCCACCTATCCTGGGTTTACTTGACATTCTGCTTTTTCAAAAGTTGGCCTCCTTGGTCATAGCTCGAGGCAGCAATATTCCACTAAATCTCAACTATCAGCACCTGCTTGTTGCTGCTGCATTTCAATGTAAGTCCCCATTTGTTCAAGGCAGCCAACAGTCACTGAGCTGCTGTGGTTTTGGCACTGGCCACCAGAAACCTGAGTTAAGGGTCAGGGTCTCTGGAACAAACAAGGGCTGGAAGGAAAATTAAGGGGGAGACTGGCAAGGGGGAGTGGGCAAAGGGGGCATGGTGGTCTGGCAGCCCCCAGCTCTCCTCTCTCCCTCTGGATAACATCAGAGGATTTGAAGTCCTGGGGCATAAGGTCACTCCATAAGCACAAAGAGCTGAAGCTTAGAATCACAGGATGGTTTGGGTTGGAAGGGACCTTAAAGACCATGCAGTTCCAACACCCCTGCCATGGGCAGGGACACCTTCCACTAGCCCAGGTTGCCCAAAGCCCCGTCCAACCTGGCCTTGAACCCTTCCAGGGAGGGGGCATCTACCACCTCTCTGGGCAACCTGTGCCAGTGTCTCACCACCCTCATCATGAAAAATTTCTTCCTTATATCCAGTCTGAATCTACCCTCCTTTAGTTTAAAATGATTACCCCTTTAATAGAGCTACAGGCTCTATTAAAAAGTCTGTCCCCCCTTCACCCGGTGCAAATCTTAAAACAGGCTGAAACAGCACCTTTGAGGGAAAGCACACCAGGATCAGCTGCCATAGCTCACCTTTAAAGGCTTCTGCTCACATCAGCCAGGTACGAGCTGTTTGCTGGCCGTAAATCTCCCGTTACAGCCTCCTCTGCCATACAGCACACATGGATTAATAGCAGCTTTCTACTTTTTAGGTTACAGCTGATCCAAAAGTCCTCAGAAGAAAGGGAGAGTTTCCTAAGTAGCATGAGTGACAAGACTGCGAAGAGGGAGTTTATTCAGAGCATTATCTAATTCATTCCCTGGCGAAGGAAACTCATCTACTTTTGAGACTTAAAACTTCTAAAGAAAACTGCTATGATCTAAAGAGATTGGCCATAAAACTATTTGTATTGAAAACTTAGCCAGCATGCCTTTAGTGAACTTCATTCATTAACATTCTTCCTGGCAAGGTTTCCATATCTCAGCGTTCATTTTATACTTTAATTTGGTTAGTAGGTCTTTGTTTAATCGTCCTATTGAAAGGAGAACAAAGAAGGTTTAGGTGATACAGTGAAGTAATACACTATATTTTATCTCTGGAAAGCCCAGACAAAGTCAGCAGGCTCTGATACCCTCCGATTCAGGGTTTTTTATTCCCTTTCTCTTCCAGGACATTTGGAATCACAAATCAGTTGCAGAGCATAAAGATCCTCACTGTACTTAGCTGCGGACACCTTCAGAAGAGAAACACCTTGTCAAGCAGAGAAATGATGCTTTGAGCACGACATACAGCCCTGAAGGAAGATTATCTCAGGAAAAGTGCATCCCCATTACTCCGGGGATGGATGCTCTGCATTTATATCTCTGCCCTCCAATAAAAATCAGTAGTCAAGATGGTTTCTTCTACTTCTGAGCTTTGTGCTTACTGTCTTGATATTAACATCATAGATTTTTCTGGGCACAAAACTCATTAACAAGTTGCAATTTTGCCTAATGACTAACACGCTTTGCAGCAAACACTGCTGTCTACTCCAGCGACCTGCAGGCACAGGCTGCCCTACAGGAGGATTTGCAGGATAAAAAGGATAAAAAAACCCGCCTCGTTTCACAATAAACGGAGCTGCTCCCCAGCCCCAACATCGGCCGCACGAGTGGGCAGCTCCTGGGCTGGTGTAAACTGACACAGCTCCAACTGACTCCCAACTGACTCCAGATAATAATCTGGCTCCAGAGTAAAGGCAGGATTCAACAAGTTTTTCTCATGGAATAGTTTTTACGCTCTTTTCTTGAATATTTGCTACCAATACTTGCTGTGCTGCTTAAAACCACTACGTATGGTGCATCAGTAAAGGGGGGAGAATGGTATCTGTCTTCTCCTTACACTGCTGGCAGATGGTGAGTCCTCTCCTCACTGAAAACTCTTTAATTCTTTACTTTCTAAACTTTTAACCAGTTCTACTCCAACTACCTGTGGAAACAGATGTTCTCCAGAGGCAGTGCTCACAACTGCCTTTCCTCTTGGATGAAGCTGCCCTCCAAGGCAGGAAAACCATTCAGAGAGAGTGATGCTCTCCCATGACATCCAGCAAGCAAACCAACATGCAACCCACCCGTCGTGCCCTCTTCCCATGGATGGTGGTGCCCAAAACCCAAATCATAAAAGGATTCAGAGGAACACAAATGCCCAACCATAAAATCAAGCAGCGAATCAAGGGAGCAGCCCTAACTCTGGCAGAGTTCATGGAGAAGAAACACAACCCATGAAGTTATAGCAGCAAATACAAACATCTGGGGAGGTAGCTGGGATTGCTTGGTGTTGGGTAGTATGAGGGGCTGTAAGGAAGGTCCATGCCACACGGCTGCTCGGGGGTAACTATTTTTGGAAGCTGATTATTCTCTTACACCACCGATTCCTGACACACACCAGCGTTAAGTGAAAGGGGAGGCAAGCTCTGCATGGCTACGGACCAGGGCTGGCTTCAAACCGATGACCCGGAGGTGAAGGGCCCCTTCTCCCGTTACTAATCCCGTCAGCCACACAAGCCTCCTGAAAATGATGCTTTGGTTTTATTGCCACAGGGGTCATTTATAAAATCATAAAACCCAGGGTAGGAAATCAACCCGGTGGCAGCAACGCACAAGCACGCACAGAAATAGTGAACGGCCGTTGAAACAGCAAAGTTTGGCCCTCCCACGACACCTTCAATAATTTAGTCGATTAAATGTGAGAAGTTCTGATTAATGGAGGGGAGGAGGAAATGGATAAACAACTTACCAAAAGCTAGTTCTTTATTATTGCAACCAGAAATGACCAAAGACTGTGTATTACGTATGTCTGCACATTACACGTGGGAAAAAAACAATAATCAGGTTTGCAACATCCAACAATTCAAAATAAAATAAAATAAAATAATCAAATCGAAGAACTTTCTTGACTGGTTATTAGCAGGGACAGAATATAAATGAGGTGGCATTGAACAAAGAAGGTAACAGTGCACTTTTAATAAACCAATTTCATCCATATCTCCACTGATTTGCAATTTAACAGTTCTATCAGCAAAGCCTCATTTCCCTAACTAGACTGGTACTTTTAAAAACATGACTAATTCATTCTCATTAATATCAATTTGGATGCATTTAAAAAATAACTCTTAGTATCTGCACAACAGGTTAAAGGGCCATATTCTCAAACATCAAATGTTTCTCACTGTATGGTTTCAAGTAGAAATATCCCCAAATTAACCAGTGAGGTCTGAAATCGCTTTGGAAACATAAGGTATAAATTTTTTTCCGGATTTAGTCTTATATTCTATTTAGCTCTGAGACCCGTGGCACTATAATATCTAATACTGACTTTTTCTTCTCTGCAATTTCCCCCCTCATTTTCAGCAGGGAGTACAACTCATATTCACTTTATTGGTCTTTCCAAGCGGGTACACAAAGCAGAGCAATGCATCTTCTGGCCTCAACGCCATTCTGCATCTCCTTCATCTAAACACGAGCCTGATTGTTCTGACAAACTCACTACCACTTGTTAAAAAAAAAGGAAAAAACAAAACAAAAGTCAGTTCCAGCTACAGATTAACACGCTGTTGCTGCCATTAAGAGCGCAGAGCCCCCTGGCCTAAGCTCTCAATTCAGAAGGCATTTAAGCACATGTATAACCAAGTGTGGGAACAGGCTCCTTGAAGGCAATAGGATTACTCACTCCTTAAGAAGTTACCACATGTTTAAGTATCTGAATCGAGGCCTAATTATGGTGCTGGCCGACTCCGCGTGCACGCACCACTGGGGCAGATCTCACCAATCCCTTAAAGCCATAAGGACAGGCGTACATCGCACGGGCTTTTAATAGCTGCTAGGTTTGTATTCTCCGGCAAACAAAAATAAAAATCCTCAAGCCCTAAAAATTAATTAAAAAAAAAGGTACTTTATAAATATCAGGTATTTACACGTGTGAAAATCTTTTAATGGGAAGTGTTTTTACACACCAATGAAATGTACAAGCAATGAAAAGGTACACTGACAAAGACTAAAAAACAAAAAACAAAGTATAAAATATATTACAGGTCCACCGAAATAAATTCACACGGAAGAAAAAAATTGACACAATAGAAACTTTTTTTTTAAAAATAGAAGATATATCACAAAAGCTTGAACGTGTTTATTCATGTTAGTACTAAAAATCAAGGAAAAAAGCTTCATATATTCTCGTCACAAAAATATTTACCAGCCACTTTTTATTTCCACATTATGATTATCTGGCTCAGCAGGAGTAGAGGCTGAACTGTATCCAGACTACAGAAATCATTCCAGAAGGTCTCCTCAGTTTACAACTTACTGCAATTTACATTTTCTCCTCCTCTCAGCACCTTACTGCAAAGGTCCAAGAGGGAATAATAACAAATCGAGAAAGAATAGGACAGATATCTGTATTTACAACATTCATCTTTGTTGCTGCCGAGCCACAGGAGCGGGAGCGGTACCATGAACTACCGAAGTCTTCATAGTGCACTGTGCAAATATCCCTCGGTAGGTGAAAGACAGCATCAGGATGTACCAAAATCCAACCCCCTGGACTCGGACGGTCTGTGAAACGCAACAGCCCCTGACAGAGAGCATCTCCTCGCTCCCGATTCCCTCCAGTCATAACCCTAACGGCCGGTGAGGAGGGTGAGACACGAGCAGGCTGGATCCCCCCTGCAACCAAGTAAGGGCAGAAGGTGCCACGGCGACCGCACGACTTCAGTCCGCTGAAGAAGTCTTCAGTGCGCCCTGTGCTTCCTTTTCTTGTGTTTTTTATCCTTCTTTTTGTTGGCACACTTGGAGCAGAACCATTGTATCTCTTCTGGGGGTGCGGTCGTAATCCCAACGCAAGGCCTGTGAAGGACAGGAAAATATCGTATCATCTCAGTGGAGTAACGTTACTTTTATTTCTTACCCAGAAAAAGGAAACTTTTCATTGGGAGACAGGATCTGGCCTTCAAATTAATACAGCAATTATATTATCATTATCTTAATGAATATAATGATCAAACAGAAACCTAAAAAACACTTGCTTTGAAACAAAAAAAAAAATCTAAAGGACACTCAGATAAGAAACGTTATTTTAACAGAAAATATGAGCTCTCTTTCAGGTATAATAGGCTAGATTTAAAATAATTTCGAATGCTTCTTCAACACATCTGCAAAAAACCTTACGATTTTATGTAGCTGTTTAAGAAAAAGCCTAAAAAGTGATTAATTCCCTCCAACCCTTTTATAAGAGCTGACGTTTATATTACTGTTTGTACAATGCTTCATAATTTGAAATGTCTATCTGTATACACTGTGCTCATAATCCTGTAGTTCTCACAAAATTACCGGTGTCAGCAATATTTCCCAGCAGTTTCAAAAACAACTGTTATCACCAATGCCCATTAATTAAAAAGTAACTCTCCTTCAGAGCTTAAAATCTGCTTTTTCAAATTCCAGAGAAACAGAGAAAAAATATCTTCCAGATTATTAAATTGGACATAGCGAAGCCATTCAAATATTCCCAGCATCATGAACTGCTGGAAAAAAAAAAAGGTTTTAATAATATAGTCACAATCTGCCAGGGAACAGAAGAACAGGATGGATGAGAGCAACTTACCAGTGATACCAATCATCGCAGTCATCACAACCTATCATTGGACTGCCATCATCTGGCTTGTTACAGCCAGGACAGATCCAGATCTGGTTACCCCACTCATCTCGGATCTGGTGCAAAGAAAAGGAAAGTTAGCTGGTTTTCAGGGCTAAACAGGCAGCAAAATTGACATTTTAAAAAAAAAAAAAAAAAAAAAAAGTTTATTGCTTATCCAACAAAACCGTCCAGCGGTCACTGTTGTTATTTATGAATCTCTGATCATAAGTGCTCGGCGTTATGTTTAATTGATTTTTGTATACTGTACATGACAACAAAAGCACGCATTTTTCTGTATTGTCCTGTAAACCAGTAAAGCCAGTTATACCACCCGACCTAAGCGCAAGCATTCACATATAGCAGCCAGGGCTTAAGGACACAATTCCTCCTCTGTCTATACTATCGTGACTTTTTAAATTCTACCCTGTTAATGGCAAGAATGAGCAACGGCAGCCCCCTGCGTAAGATAACAGTCCTGTATGCATGTAAAATATACAGTGCCATGTGTATATATTGCCATATTACTTATTAGCCAAAGTCTTCAACTTCAACTAGCTGATAAGATCAGGATATAAAAAAGTTGTTACTCAGTAACTTTCCATTCCCCTTATGACATTTATGTCACAGTACAATTTACTAAAGGGTAAACGAAACAAGAAAGGCAGATCATTTACAGTATTCGGCAGCTGCTCACTGGATTTATCATATTCAGAGCTTCATGATTTTCTTTTATGTTGATATCCTGCTAGACCCATTATTCGTATTTTTATATTTCATAGTGGATTCTTTAACAGCTCTTTGGTAAAAACATACATGCAAAACGTCATGAAATCCACCCAAAGAAGTGCAATTAACAATACAAAGTACAACATGTCTGGGGTATTACCCTGATTTCATCATTTCTTTATGAAGATTTGCATATTATCACTGAATCTCAAAAATATAAACAGTTTCGTTCTCGGCTTTTGTGCATTTACACATATCTAAGGCAATAACATTTTGCTATTTATACAGCTTAAAAAATGATATTAAAAAGTAGTAGGTGGAAAGCCTGAAATACTTTTAGGAAAAAAAAAAGCCACTACACGGTGGTCTGTACATCTTACACCACTTCCTGAAAAATCAATAGGAATGTACCAGAGCCGCAACCAACACATCTTGACTGACTCTTCTTAAAGCCCTGATTTTTTTTTGTCATTTAAAACTAGAAAATACAAAGCCCAGAAATATTAAGCAGGGAGCAATTCCCTTCCCAACAGCGATATGGAGTAGACAACATCATAAAATGAACTTCATTTTAAAGCTGATTGATTGCAATAAACATTCCTATCTATGCATCTAATCTCACATCTGCAAAGTTGTTTTAAGTTGGTAGAGAAGCATCTGTTCTGCAGGTAAACTGTCTGCGCCTGGCGTGAAAAGGTCCATAGTCATTTGGAAGGGTTCAAGGCCAGGTTGGACGGGGCTTTGAGCAACCTGGGCTAGTGGAAGGTGTCCCTGCCCAGGGGACAGGGGTCCCCTCCAACCCAAACCATTCTATGATTTCTGTCGGGTAATCCTGCTGGGGGAGGAGGAGACGCTGTGCCACGGCGCTGCAGAGAAGCCATGCTGTGGGCTGCTGGGCTGACAGCTCCAGCCCTTTACAACCTGCTTGAGCGATCCAGCTGCACCAGCACTGTCCTCCAGCATGGCACCAGCACTTGGCAGACACCCATCCAGGGCACTGGAGGTGCCAGGTGTAGGCAGCGCTGCCTGATGTTGCCCCATTACAAGAGATACCCTAACTTTCCCAAACTTAGTTTCTCAGGGGGGATTTTGTCTGCAGAATGCCTGTCTCAGGCTTTCAGGGGCTGCAGAAGGGCCCGGTGGTCTATAATCATTGAAACCTCTGCCTGTTTGTTAAACAAGATCTTGGGCTGCTGAATGAGGATGTTAAAAATATTGCGTAACTTCTCATTCCTTAATGAGCCAAGGGTCGTGGAAGGAGGGACAGTATGTGATTGCTGAGTACTATTTTAGTACAAACCGCTGAGAGTTAATGATCAGAGCACACTTACTGAGATGCTATCCTACAGGGAGATCCCACATCGTATGTTTTCCATGTAAACTATAAAATCATCCTCCTGTCCTCCCCTGCAGAAGGGAGTTGCGCACCCCTGTCACACTGGCTCCGAGCTTATCTCTAGAAGAGCTTTCCTGTGCGACCTGGGGAAAGCCATTTCATCATTCTGTGTCCTGGATTCCCTTCATACAATAGGCTAATAGTTATTAATTATTCCCTTCTTGCCCAGCCTCTCTCTCAGCTTTTTGACTTACAAATGTCTCACATCAGGAGTCTCTCTGCCTGTTTGATCCTAATGCTATAAAGCCCCGGTTACAACTATAATGTTGTAAAAGAAAGACAGAACCCGGAGTCTACATGTCCTCTGATGTACCTCCATAAGGTGCTAACAGTATTACTACTAGAAGTACCTAGGCAACCTTAACATAATCTCTAAATTATTTGCTTTTAACGCTTACTGAAGAGAATGGGATGTCGTGCAGCATTTTGGAAATGTTTCTCTCTTAGAGTGAATTTCCAAGCTTCTGGGCACTACTGTAATACGTGACACTGCATTTACGCCTGCGACACGGAAGGTGAGGATGAGTATCCTGCACTCTAAAGATACGCACAGCCTATGTGAGGTCGTCTGGTGCTGTAACTAACTCGGGAGTGAAATGTAGCAGCTGTTTAAATAGAGACCAGTAACATGATACAACAGTTTAAGTCCAGCAGGGAAGAGCACCTTTTCCATTAGAAACGGCAGGGTAGATTTACACTAGGAATCATTATAAAACCAGGAATTCAAAAGAGAAAAAATCATGTATATGTTGCAATTAAAGCACAGGAAACTCTGTAATAAAGGCAAGTTTTAGGTGTTTTAAATGCTGAGAGTTTTAAACTGCCACCCACTAGAGATAAGCAAGGTGTCACCACCAAGCTGGAACTTAGCCAGGACAGGGAGGATAGCAACACTGCTAATGCTGGTAATGGCATCTGCTGCTCTGCAATGATCAGAAACGGCCAGGACTTCCATTTCACATTGCATCTAAAGCAAAAATTTTCAGTGGCGCAGCAATCCTAGTCCTGCCCAGAGGTATATCCGTGTTCTTTTAGAGACTGTAGTTCCTACACCATGTTAGATGGGAGACTTTTCTAGAAGAAGGAAGAAGTCTTAATGCTACCAGACAGAGGCCAAGTTCAGAGCATATGTCAAACAGACTAATGAACTGTAGACTAATGAACTATCTACAGACTTTCTGAGATGCACAAACATTTGCAATTTCTGTGTGTTGAGGAACCCAGAAAAGAGATTAGCGGACTCTCCACATTTCAAATGAGGGCTAAGTCAAATTCTTGATGTTGTATGAGGGTTTTGTACTTTACCTGACTGACAGCAAAATCTATGGCGGGTTTGACATTTGAGGTTTCAATTCAGCACTTATGAAAGCATCTATAAAAAAAATCTCCACCTCCTAAAATAAAATGCTCTAGCTAAGGTAGCAAAAAATACCGAATGGGATATAAATGGACTTGTTAGAAGAAATTTAAACACTGAAATTGGAGCAAAGAAAAAATTCAGTCCAAGTAGTAGTGTTTTGATTAAGTTATTAACCCGTCAAAACACACGCATGGAAGCAAGGGCTGGATAAAGAGTAGCTTAATAGAGAGCAACATCACAAGTCCAGGTACCATCAGTTTGAGATGATGAGTCACCCAGGAGCTCAACAATTCAAGAAATGAAGGTCACTGGCACTGGGACAAAACACGGCAGTGTGTGTTACTTACCACATAAGTACTGACGGTCTCGGTCACCACGCTCCTAACCGGAGCCTTGGAGCCTCCTGCTGCCGAGACAGCTGGAGAGGGTGGTGGGATCAGGACTGGTGAGACAGTAGCCTGTGGAGGAGGAGGAGCTGGAGCTGGAGGAGGGGTGACATGAACTGGAGCTGGGACCGGTGACGGCACAGGCGGAGGTGTTTTGGGCCGGCTCACAGGAGTAGAAGGTTTGGCCTCTGGAGCTGGCACCACTTTGCTGATGACTCTGAAGGACCAAAAAGAGGAGAACTGGTTGGAGTTGATGGGAAAGAAAGCAATGATCGATCACCTGCTAGATATAAGGAAAACACAGAGCAGCTAATTCACATCACCTTTGAGTCAGCAGAGGCTGTTTCAACCCAACACAAGGAGTGTTGTCACTGCTACACCCATTCTTTGGACACGATAAAGTACAGAGCCATTACAAAGTGAATGCCAGGACAGCCTGAACCATTTTATAGCTTTTTGTCATATAAATATTCTCTGTGGCTTTACTAAACCTTGTTTCGTTAAGTTTTATTACATTAGCTCAATTTGTGGGAAATATTAGAACGGAAAGTTAATCAGCTGTGAACAGCACTGATTTTAATCTTCAAACTGAGAGACGATATCATCCTCTTAAGATCCTGCATTAGGGGGTTCTCCAAATATTTGCTAGCTTGGTATTTCTTTCCCCAAATGTTTATGAAACCAGCAGTGGATCTAGTCAGGACAAATAAATGACGCACACTATATACTCAGCAGTTAAAATATTGCTACTTACTCGAGTAGCTGAAGTAGACAGGATGTAGCTCTAGTAAATACACAGTATAGAATAATCTTGCCCAGGAAGGGGGATACGTAGAGGACCCAACATTTATTAATGAATGTTGATACACAGTGCTATTGATGTGCATGCCATTTAATGGACAAGGCAGATAAAGCCCTTACTATAAGGCTCTAGATTAGAAACATAAAGAGAAGCAAAAGGATGTTTTAGAAAACAAAAAAAACCCCAAACCTCAAACAAAACACAGGATAGGTCTATTTGTTTTACCACATTTTGGTAAATCATTGAACTAATTTATATTTGAATGGTAACTGTAGGAGTGCAACTGGTTTGTGATGTGACTGTAGGAAGAAGGTGATTTAAAGAAAGGTTAGACGTTCCAGAGAGGAGAGCTTAAGAAAGCAAAACCCAAAGACATCAGTAGGAAAACCATGACGAAAATCAAATTCCAACAACTCCTGAGAATCAGGAAAGTCCAGCTCCACCATCAATGGGAATTTTACATTCAACTTTAGAATTTACCGCAACTCTCTTACGATATTCAAAAGGCAGTATCACTACGACTGGAGGCACTCTGCATTTCAAGTCAATAATCCAAGCCATCATTTCAGAAAGGTTTGGAATTACACCGTATTTAATGCTTGGCTGAGACAATAGTGTTTTTCTCCCAAGATCACAGATCACAGAATCGTCTAGGTTGGAAAAGACCTTGAAGATCATCCAGTCCAACCATTAACCTAACATTGACAGTTCCCAATTACACCATATCCCTAAGCGTTATGTCAAAAAAGATATGTCACTTGCACTACTAAATCAGAACTATGGCAAGTTATAGTAAAAACAGACTTAGTAAATGGAAACAGAGCAATGGGTTTGGTATTCCTGCCTTACCTGCTGACTGTAGCATCACACCTACCTTCCGAGACTTACTATGAGTGACTAGGGGAAGAAGAACAAAACCAAGGAAGTTTAGAAACTTAAGAATGGAGCAGAATCTAAAGGTGTTAGATAATTTTCTATCAGCAACACTGAAGACATTCCTATCACTTGATGTCCTAGTGATTGCTTCAGGTACCTAATCTGGGAGCTCAGGCTCTTTGTATGTGTCAGTAAGGTGCTAGACTGTGAGTCAAAGTACAGACAACATTTATGTCTGTGACTTGCAGAAGGAAGTTGTATTATTAGGTCATCCTGGGAGCAACCTACACATCAAATCCAGTCTCTTTCTCCTGTTAGTGGGGTACATCTGAAAACCCACTGTTATCTCCCATTTCTCTTTGGCTCTTGAATGCCCATGGTACGTTTCTGGTTCAATGAAAGTCTTAGTGTGTGGCTCCCTGGGGCTCCTGCCAGACTGGCCACCCCAACTCAGATGCTTATTCTGTGCCTTCCTCCTTCCACTGCTTCCACAGAGAGCCCTGGCTCCCAGCGCTGAACACCTAAGACCTTGGTTGGTGGCAAAACTCTCATGGTTTGCAAAGTCACCCTTAGGACTTGAGAGCCACCTCTCAATAAAAAAAATCTTAGCAATAATAAAAGCAAGGAGAGGGACAAGACAGCAAAATATTTGGCACAGCAAAAGTCATTTGGACGGTTTCAAACATCATTACCCCTTGTTTCCCCGCCCCTCTCTTCTACCTCCTGCAAGTAAACAAAGTCCTGCTATGAGGTCTTCAGGGAGTCAACCCTCCCTGAGTCTAGACTAGGAAATGTATTAGCTAATTCAACTTTGCACACAGTGTAAACAGTTTTAAAGAAGTATTAGCTAATACAATTTGAATGAGTGACCATGCCCAGCTAACATATGAAATTAAATTACACAGTTTCTTGTCTAGATAAAGCCAAGTCCTCCTCCTGAGGAGGGTCTTTGAAGCCACTCTGCTAATAACTGCAGAAGCTACATGGAACATCAATATGAAATCTTCCAAAACTACAAATATTCATTAGCGGGCGACACACACTCATCGATTGGCTTGTTTGCTTGAAGTGTGCAATTAGGACATGTTCAGTATATAGGGCAGCTTGTTTATCTTGATTTTAGAGCTCAGTTATCAAAACAGGAGATCGGCATTTCGGAGCACGCTTGGGCCTACCACTCCCTTGGGCTAATAAAGTTCAGAGACTTTAGGCTCCAGAGTAGAGAAATGAATGGCTTCGTGCTGCACCATTAGAGGTGATGGAGTAATCTCAGCGAGGGTGGTTTAGCCTGTCCTCCTTCCCAAAGAAGGGGCTGCATACATGGCAATATGGAGGTGGGGAGAAATCAAAGGGAAATAGCAGTCCCACGACTAATAATTAATGTTACTTCAGACTTGGAGAGAAACCTGATATCAAAACACTATGTAAATGATGGCAAGATTTATGAGCTCTATTTTATAGACAGGAAAAGTGAGGCACAGAGCACACTGCAAGTAGGCGGCACTCACTACAGCAAAGCTTCGATCCTCCTGGTGCCTAGGTCCCTGCTAGGATTGAAACTCTACATTTGGACATTACCGTACATATATTGCTACTTTCCTTCCCAAATGTGTTTTTCATATGCTTCCAAAATCACCACTTGGGTATTAAAAGGCTGTAAATACAACATTAAATATGACAAAATTTCACCTCCTTCCCCATCCCAATCCGAAAACTCTAAAACTGAGCCTGGATTAGTATTTTTTGAGGTAATCAAATACAAATGAATATCAACCCCTATCAACACACTTGGAGTCCTGAGACAAGAATTACACTTCTCTGCAGGCTGCTTGCCTGGCAATGTATCACAAACACGTTCTACACTGAAAGATAAAAAGTCAATTAAAAGTTGTTTTTGAATCAAAATAGTTCCTCCAGAGTGAAGCAGTGTGAGAAAACCCTTGGAATAGATGTGGTAATAAGAATGTCTATAACTAAAGGCTACCACTCCCTTTAAAAAAAAAAAAACAGAATTAATGTAAACACTGTGTATCTGGTTGTGTCCAACCTAAATTCACTTTGGATTTCTTTTCGAATGCTAGCAGGAACTGTATTTCTTACAGAACCCCAACGTATTTACAACTGAACGCATGTATCAATACACCTCTTCGTAACAGTAGAGTGAACGAAAACCCATTTTAATCATTACTCCAGGGCAATCACCTCATTCACAGCTACAGATCCAAACCCAAACAGGATGAAAACGGAGTGTCGGCTTGCAGGCAAAGTGCAAATCCTACCAAGATTTTAAGTGTCGCGACAGGTCAGCTGGTTTATAATCGGCTCTAACTGGCATGAGCTGTAACACGCTACATCTGAAGCAAAATGAGGCTCCAAGGTGTGAAATGGTTTCCTATCTTTGGAAGTAATTTATTTCATTTCATTCTGATCCTTACGGCTGAAAGCCCCATTGACTGCTTCATATAAACACAGGGAAAAGACATGTGCACCGAAAGGAAATGGCTTTTCAAAAATAGGATATGAGCCACAGGGCTGAATGATTGCTATGGGTGATGAGCTCCAAAAAAATGCTGTATCAGTACTTCGAAAGGTCTAGTAAAACATCACAGCAATCTTTGCTTCTCAGAGGCAGAGCTCCAACGAAGCTGTTTCTCTGCCCAAAGGAAAAACAACATATGAAAAGTCCTAATTCTCTTCTGAACCTATGACTCCTTTTTAAGCAAGGAGCAGGAGCTAAAGGGGTCTTTGTACGTAGGTAAATGACACCATCAACTGCACTGGCATAATTAAAACTAGTACAACTCACATGGATTATTATATTATTATCTATTAGTATTTATATTCCCTTATTGATACAAATTCATCAACGCTATAAAGTTAAGTGGTGTAACTATTTTATTACTGAAAAATTTCACACCTGGACCTGAGATTGTTGCACCAGGAAAAACCAAAATATTCTCAGACATATTGGTAAGAGTGTCAAAAACACCCAGGGGAATTAGGAAGATTTCCATATGGTTTAGATTCTTCACAGATTAGAGGTGATTTTGAAAATTTTATTCCAACCCTGGAGGAGAATCAGTGTAATTTAAGCTCTGTAATGTAGGCTAATTCCCATATTACTTTTAGAAAGGGAAATTTAGTTTTTATCTCTTATGCCCTGCCGAATATTTTATTCTGTGCAAACAAGTCATATTGGCAAATACAAGCTCCACGAATACACACTGTGATCAACTTGTGCATTTGCAGAGTTCCAAAATGTATCAAACCTCCAGCAGAGCCCCTAGCAATTTTGCAAGTGAAAAGACTTCAGTACTTAAACTTGAAATTAAAAAAATATAAATATTTTCATGTGATAAATTGCCGGCAATGTGATATTCTCCTCTATCAAGGAAAATGAACTTTGAACACTTACTCCAAGGTATTGTCCATTTCTGTAGATACTGCCTGGTGGCACAACTTCCACGTAAGTGTGTTGACCTTCAGTGGTGCCCATGACGCTCAACAGCCCTTTCTCCACTTCATCACTATGGCAAAACCTCACAAACATCCCTTCTGGGCAAATGAGTCTAGTGATTTCACAGGCATCCTGTCACCTAATCCCATTCACAAGTTTATTGAGCTTCATCTTAAAACCGGTTAATCTTTTAGTCCCCACCATTACCCTGTTCCAGGATCTCACTGCTCTGGTGGCACAGCAAGCTCTTCCAATTTCCAGCCTACATTCATAGCCAATTAAGTCCCATTTGCTTTTGTGCCAACATTGTTCTTTAGCTTAAATTGCTTTTTCCCTCTAAAATATTTACTTGCCTGAGGTATTTGTAGCCAGCAATCATATCCCCTCTTCACATGCTAGACTAAACACACAAAGTTGCTCTCCTCTCCTATTGTAACACAGACCCCCTATGCTCCCCCGAACAGTGCTCCAAGCCCTCCTCTGCACCTCCTCTTCCCAATTCATCCCTCCTGAACACAAGCTGCCTTCAAGAATTGAAAGTAACATTTCAGATGAAGTATCAATAGATTCTCATATGATGACCCAGACACTTGCGCTCTCTCTGCTAAAAGTATCTCTTGCAATGCATCCTACAGTCACACTTGTATCGTGTTGGCAACTCCATCATACTGCGATCAACTAATGATCCCTCACCCACGCACCTACCATAGCGACACACCTACTGATCAGCTCTTTACTTCTGGCTGAAGTTGCTATTGGTACACTTCAAATGCAAAACCATAACTGCAATTTTTCATTTACTGAATTAAATACCATTTTTTTCCTTCTATTCAAGGGGATCCAGTTCTTTCTAGACAATCATCAGATCCTCATTTGTACTGACATGATCCTTCAACCTTACTGCCAACAAAAAGCATCAGTCTACCTCCTTCTGTGACAAAATTTTAAATGAAACTATTAAATCAAACCAGTCCTGAAATACATCCTTGAGCATGTTCACTAGTAACCTCCTGTCTGGTTAGATAAGCTCTCTTACAACTCTCAGTTGCTATCTTCCTTTAAGCTAGTTCCTTACTGCTAATCCCGTCTTTGTCAGCTTCACTATGAACGTCCTGTGTCATAGTATTAAATGTTTTCCTGAAATCCAGCTCAAATTTGCCATCTTTTATTCATCCAGAAGAGAGCATTCCTTCTTCCAATGGTAGGACAGATGTCAACTTTATTCCATCTACGCAGGTGAGAGTAGGGTGTCTCGCCTCTTCTCCATCCCAGCTGAGACTTTCCCTTGGAGGGAAGCGATTTGATCCTGCACTCAGCGACTGTTTCCCCAGTCCAGAAGAAATCAGTCTGCAGTGGGAGGTGGAGGCAGCTGCTCTCAGCATTGGTGGTGGAAGCAAATAGCTGAGATGAATGGCAAAAAATCAGCTGTTGCCAGCCGCATCTCTTGAAGGGACTGCCAACTCGACTAGGCTAACCTAGAAAAATCAGTTCCTTTATCAAAGATTGATATCAAGCCTATTGGTATGGTTTACTTCCGTTTTGTGCTTCGTTCCATTACTCCCAAGCCTTTAATCGGCTCTTCCTTCAAAATTTATTTTATAGCTATGTGCACTGCTGTCACCAGGTGTCTAGATCACTCTCCCTTTCTTCCCTTCTTCAGCACTTCTATTTATTATTTATTTAAAATACATTGAACAAACATTGCATTTTAAAATAAAAAGAAATTTATGAAAAATTACTTATCACTGAGTCTGCATCTTCATGACCCAGTTCTTCTAGAACTTGGGAGAAAGATTACCCCATTCCCTGACTTCCCTGTATTTTGTTTCCCAATTCATTATGGTAATTTCCACCACCATCAACCTACTGTTGTTATCCATCTTGTCCTAGTGCTCAGTAAAGGAGAGAATGAACACAGGATCAGAAGGAAAGTATTCTTTCTGTTCTTGGATTATACCTATATTATCCTTCATCTTCTCCCTGTCATCATTTCCATGGTCCTCCGTCTTCCCTTCTTTCTTATTTGCTCAATATCCTTCACAACATTTAATTCAGCTTGACTTCTGCCAAGCCTGACTTAACCTCCGCAGTCTTTTGCCTTGAAGACATAATTTCTTTGCTAACAGTCCTTTTGTCCTAGAGGTATGATGCTTATTCCCAACATCCTTTTGGAAGGAGCTATTCATACAATTCACTCTGTAGTCATTTTGCTACAAGTGCCCCCTTCCCACAGGCAGAAAACACCACTTTTGAATCCATTAGGTCTTCAGTCCAGCTGACATTTCTACAAAACTCCTTTCGTTTATGGATGTTTGCACTCTTGAAATTGAATTACAGGCTTTCTAATGTTTATTTTTCCATTACTTTAAGTGAAACAGAGTTCTGCTCTTGGCCTCCGCCCTCTGTATCTGTTACACCAGCGTATTTCTCCCAACAACCACAAACACCTTTCTGCCAATGACTCCTAAATCTCCCTCCCATTCTTTCTCACCATTTCTGACTTAACGTCTCCGGATGGTTCATCGCCAGTCTGACAAAACAAAACTGAGCTGGTAGCGTGGCTTCTTGGTATCTTTCATCTTCTTTTCTCTCTTATCATCAACATGCTGCTCAGAGCTTCAATATGAAAACCACCTGGCATTATCCCCTTCTGCTGAGCTCTCAACAGCAAAACCAGAAGCTGGTAAAACATGTTTATCCCAATGAGCTCTTTGCAAACTTTCTCTTATGTGTTCCTTGCAAACTGCTCTTTATTTTCATTTGTTTTGGGAAATGGTATGGAATGCATGGTCTAGAAGCTTGCCCATAAACCAGTCCTACATCTACCCTCTTTAATGGGAACTAGTGTAGAATATGAACTTTATTAACTACCAGAAAATTATGCCACCATGGGTTTAGAAACCTCTAAAACTGTAATTTCTAGCTTGTTACTGAGACATGTTTTTGTAAGAATCAAGCAAACACACCAGTCTTGAACTTGGAGGCTCTGTACAGCTACAGATCAACTGATCACAGGACAACTTTACTAATTTCAGGTAGGACCATCTTTTTCCTTTCTGTCTATGGATGGATACTTGGCCCTCCTGGCCACATCCAGCTCCCAGCAACTATATTGTGAGTCCTTGGGTCTATATAGTTTACTCACTTTTGTTTAAAAACGTCAATAAAAGAGTGAATAAAAAAGAAGTACCTCTGTCCAAGACAAGGACAAATGAGTACCCTACTCTTGAAGTCATCTTCTGTGGAGGCAAAGTCTATTTTTTAAACAAATACCCATCTGCCTTTCTAATCTTTCACGCATATTTGATTGGTTTCTGTTGTGCTTTATAAGGGCAGCTGCTCATGCCCATTTACACAAGCAATTTGCTTATGTGTCTAAACCTGCCTGAAGTATTTTTTTTTTTAATTGTGGTATACAATTTTTTTTACTCTTGAGCAATAAGCAGCAAAATCAAAGAATCTCACAGTAGGTTGTTTTGCTTTCTAATGACTCAAGCCTTTTTATGGATTCACTTTTGCAGTCATCACCCAATGTGGCCAGCAGCAAAATGAAAATAATTTGCCACAGCCTACCACCTACCATAAACAGGATGAATAATTAGTTGGGGTGGCTTCATTAATTTAAAAAAAGAAGAAAAAAGCTAAGGACTACATCTGAAGTTGGAAATAACTCACACTCAAGGAAGAAAAAACTCTTCTAAATCACCTCTAGAAATATAAACAAGAATGATCATTTACTTGTTTTGGTAAAAGGGATATGGTATTTTTCATTTTTTTTTCATGTAAAAGCTGCAATCCTGCAGCAAGGGAGAGGCTGGGGAACCTCCACTGAAGTGAACGAGACTTTTGGATGGATACAAGACCACACATGGGGATTTTACTGCAGGATCGAGGCCAATATGTTACACTCAAAAAGAACAATCGGGAAAGGGATATGAATCATACCCAAGACAATATCTTCATTAAAATACATTCAGCATTTAAAAAAGCACTGAAAATCAGTCCTCCAGCTCTTATAAAAGACTACAAGACCAGAAAAATGCGAGTATGTATATACACACACACAAATGTGCACAAAGATTTATGAAAGCTGTAAAGATCACTGGAATTCCTCAAGCACACCTCTGCAGCCTTGGAGAGAAGCAAGATCATTTTTCATTACTCTGCCGTCTCACTTAGGTGGTCTATTGATCATATCAAAAAGGATTTCACCATTACATACTCTTTTTCGTCTTACAGTTGGATTGACACCCAGAGTGTTAGTTCGGTTAACGCACGGGGTTAACACGGTCTTTCTCTGCTAAGTGCTACACTGTAAAATAATTGGGATACCCATTAGTACTGCAATAAACACAGACTTTCACTGCCCGGACTCTATTGTTTAATTTTCCCAAACAGTGGTTTACCCTTCTACATTTTTCTCCTTGAAGTATCACTTTTTCCCTCCTCTTTAATTCCACAATAAGTTCTCCTCCAGAGCTTTCTGTTGAATAAGCAACGTCTCGCAGGGTAACCAACACCGCCCACAGCTGTGTCCCACAATAGCCCCATGCTGCTTGCATTACGTCTTTTGGAGGATTTGGTCACGGTGCCTTAACTGCTCCAAACACTGCTCTTATTCATAAAAACGTGCAGAAGGAGGGGCTTCCAGCAGGATTCCTTTACCTGTTTCCCCACCACAAAACAGTGAAATAAATGGAATGGGTCATGAGCTACTTGGCTGGTAATGCAAACCTACGGCTTGACAAGTCAATAAAAAGCCAATCCTTTCCTCCCCAGCCACACGTAGGGAGCCAAGGCTAGAGGCAAACAATTTGGATATGCCTACACAGGGAGGTTAATGAACCCCATTATTCAGCTATTGTGGGCAAACACTATGAAGACAGTAATCTAAATTATCAAAGTCTGAGTAGCTCTCCACTAAATAGCACCCAAAGTTCAAAAGTTTCTTCACATGGTCTGATTTAGCTGTACAAGAAAAACCCTATTAAAAATTAAAGCTCCTGAATATCCACCAAACACAATACTGTAAAAAAAAGATGCATTCTTGGAAACTACATAGGGCAGAATTGTAGTTTAATTGTAGCTAATAGCAAAGTCCTGGTTTAGAGATCTAGCTTTTTTTCACAACTCCCAAGGAGCTTGAGCAGTTTTAAAAAAAGACATATTCATGTTACAGCAGCAACTACAGGTCCCCAGTGAGCTTAGGGGAACACCAACACGGCCCTTGCCTAACTTCTTGTCTTCAACCAGGTCAATAAAAAGCGTATCAATGGATTTGCTAATACCACCTTCTTCTCTCCTCCCTTGGTGCCATTATCTTTTTAAAGTCTGATTGTGTATGTGTGTGTGCATAGTTTTCCCAAGAAAATTCAATCTCTGGAGAGTTTGCAGCTCAACTCTTATGTAAATTAAGCTTGTTGCAGATAAAAGATCCATCATTTAGGCATCTGTTTTTTGGAGAACATTACCCTATAATAAACTTGGCAGTATTCTGCATGCTGCAGGTTTGATAATAAAGTTTTACAGAATTTCAGAAAGTATGAATAAAGAACTGGTTTACTGCAATTCTGTTGCCTAACTGTGGTTGCACTTAAAATAACGAACTCTTGAGTAACTAGCAGTGATGACCTAAATCATGTAAATTTATGTAAAATAAACTCCTCCAACAGTCCAGCTGTGTTTCAGGTAGGGTTATAGCTTCAATAAGATATTCTCAAGCTGCATTTCCTTTCAGGATTCCACTTTTTCAGATCTATGCTATTTTGACAGCTTCTAAAAATACGTGCTTATTGTGGTAGAACCACCTTATTGTGGTAGAAGTTCTTAGATGGATGATCACAGAAAACCAGAAAGCAACAAGACAGATTCCCCTGTGCTCTTAGTCCCAATGGGTCACCAATATTACACAGAGAGGTCAGATCTATTGCTCACAAAATAATTCGGTCTATATTGCCACGTGGCTTTGCGATTCCCTACAGAGGATGTCAGCTAGCTATGCTGGTGGCTTTTGTCATGGGGATATCATGCAGTCGAGTGAGCCTCCAAACGAACATAAGTTAGGCCTTGGACTGACAACATCCTACCAAATGATAAAAAGCTTTAGTGGAGTCAATTAAATATCTGGATAACAGATTTTTAGGGTTTTATTTTACAGTCCACAGGTTATTTAGTACACATTTTTTATAGATACATATGCATACATATCTGAGCATGTGTGTGATGTGTTTTGGAGAAAGTCACATATCCACTCACTTTAAAAATATGTAAGACAAGGGACAACTTCATTAGAGCAGCAGGTCAGGTTTGCAAGTTAAACACTGTTAAAATACTTGTCTTTCCCTTTCTCATGTCTGGTTTCCAGGTTTCCTGCTGATGGCAGAGCTATGATACAATGCAATACAAGTCTGGAGCAAAAACCTGAAATTTTAAAGTAAATTTGGAGATTTGATTTCACAAAAAATATATATCCTGCTTCTAAGTCACAGAAGCACTGAAACAGCAATCAGTGAGTGGTAGTCTGCTCTTTGGTCTGGTACTAGTGTCAGAAGCCGTGTGTTTTTTCTTAAAAATTGTATTTAAACGTAGAATAAATTTATCTGAAGCATCAAAAATTACAGCATGTATTTTTGCTGAAGTTTATGTCAACCGTGGTAGCAGCTGGAATGTCAACACCTCATCAATAGATACGCTTTTTAAAAACTGAAATGTATGAAAAATGATTGTGCTTAGGAAAAATAACTAGACAAAAAGAAACCATGATGCAACTGAATAAAAGTATTAAATTCTGCTCATCGTTTGCAGTTGATTTAAAATTCAGAAGTCTATACTAGCTGTGGTTTCTTGTTTTGTTTTGTTTTTTTTTTTTAAAAAGATAGCATCTCTAGTTCCTTCCTATACTAACTCAGTTAGCAATCTACCTTGATAACACTGGAGTGGAAAAAAACCCCAGTGAAAAAGCCTTCCAACATATCATTCAAATCATATCTAAAAAGGTGGTCATAAATATTTTAGAACCCAAGCAAACCAATAAGAGCCAGGCCCATTAAGGATAAGATCTTTTACAACAAATTAAATAAAACAATTTATTGAAGCCTGGACTTGAGATAAACTAGATTTACTAGCTGACCTTTTATTCATTTAAAGAACAAAATTAGCTCTAATTGCATTAGAATGGAATCCAGTAAATTTCTTCTAATGTGGCATCCATGCAAGTATTGCTGTAATTGTTTACAACTAAGATGGAAATGCTTTGATTTTAATCTACTTTCTTTTTGTTTTACTGAGTAGTTAAAACACTTGCAAAAAACCCTAAAGTAGAACAGTTTTTCCAGTATTGGTTTATCTATCCTTCAGCAACAGTACATTTTCATGTCTATTAACCTAATGTTATTAATAGCTCTTTTCAACTGATGTGTGTTGGAAGAATATTTGCACACCAGACAAGCTCGAATGCAGATATCACTTTGAATCTCGGTGCAGTATGTACTTGTATTCACAGAAACAAAAAAGGGGACTTCTCTGCCTCTACCATCACTGCTTTGAATGTTGGTCCAAGCAGAGGAGCCAAGAAGGGAAACGACAGAGAATAAACTGTTCGCTACACTGCAAAGGCATTTTCCTCACCACTTGCTGCATTATGTGAGTAAACCTGTGTTGCTGTAGTTGTGCTGTGTTTATGGTGTGATGTGAATCTCCATGTCAAGAACCATCAATCTGACACTTCAGACACCTGAAAGATTTCATGGCCTCACCAAGATCTGTAAGTACTTCCATTAAAGACAATCTTTTATATGAAGTTCCCCCAGACAAACCAACCTCCAGTTGAATAGGCACTTAAGTACTTCCAAAAGCCTCCTAACAGCTCTTCTCTCTAACAGAGGAAATTGAAATAACTCATTACTCCATCTAGTTTTCACTCATCAAATTCTGTGAATCCCCAAAAACTTTTCTCATACCTTTCCATGGCTGTATTGGGTTTGCATGTGTGGGGTGGCTACAGAGGCGGCTTCTGCGAGAAGCTGCTAGAAGCTTCCCCCATGTCCAGTAGAGCCAATGCCAGCCGGCTCCAAGATGGACCCACCGCTGGCCAAGGCTGAGCCCATCAGCGACGGTGGTAGCGCCTCTGGGATAACGTATTTAAGAAGGGGAAAAAAACCTGAGCAATTGCAGCCAGAGAAAGGAGTGAGAATACGTGAGAGAAACAACCCTGCAGACACCAGGGTCAGTGAAGCAGGAGGGGCAGGAGGTGCTCCAGGAGCCAGAGCAGAGATTCCCCTGCAGCCCGTGGTGCAGCCCATGGTGAGGCAGCTGTGCCCTGCACCCAGGGAGGGTAACGGGGGAGCAGATCTCCACCTGCAGCCCGGGGGGGACCCCACGCTGGAGCAGGGGGATGCCTGAAGGAGGCTGTGACCCCGTGGGAAGCCCACACTGGAGCAGGCTCCTGGCAGGACCTGTGGCCCTGTGGAGAGAGGAGCCCACTCTGGAGCAGGTTTTCTGGCAGGACTTGTGACCCCGTGAGGGACCCAAGCTGGAGCAGTTTGTGAAGAGCTGCAGCCTGTGGGAAGGACACACGTTGGAGAAGTTCATGGAGGGTGGGACCCCACGCTGGGGCAGGGGAAGAGTGTGAGGAGTCCTCCCCCTGAGGAGGAAGGAGCAGCAGAGACAACATGTGATGAACTAACCACAACCCCCATTCCCTGTCCTCCTGCACCACTGGGGAAGAAGAAGGTAGAGAATTCAGGAGTGAAGTTGAGCCCGGGAAGAAGGGAGGGGTGGGAAGGGAGAAGGTGTTTTAAGATTTGGTTTTATTTATCATTATCCTACTCTGATTTGATTGGTAATAAATTAAACTAATTTCCTCAAGTCAAGTCTGTTTTGCTCATGATGAGTGAATTACTGAGTGATCTCCCTGTCCTTATCTCAACCCATAGAGTCTCTCATTATATTCTTCTCTCCCCCGTGCAGCTGAGGAGGGGAGTGATAGAACGGCTTTGGTGGGCACCTGCTATCCAGCCAGGGTCAAATCACCACAATGGCAATTCATGGTATTCTCAAACAATCCCATGTTAGTAAACTCCAGAGTCATGCTAATTGAAACACATTTCTATATGATAATTATCAGTTATTCAGAACTTCATTACCAACACAGATGAAACATAAGTTTAACCTTTCCTTACCATAATACATCATAAAAACTTTTGTTTCTGCCTGCTACGAGCTACTTGAAGGATTGATGATCCTACTATAGTCTTTTCAACTAACAACTTTAAATAGAGGTCACAGACTTCACAGGTCCAAGCCACACACACAGCTATGTAATGCTTTGTCTCAGAGCCACACCAGTCCTTTTCATAATGATCACAACACGTGGAAATTAAAATATGCTCTGAGTTCAGGCTGAATATTAATTGTTGAGGATGAAGGCAAAAGTATTATTTAGAGTAGGACAGCTCCACTGCGAGCCCTGCCACATCAGACAACGGATTGATATGCAACACAAAACAGTTCCCAGAGCCACGTGGCACAAACTGTATTTACTTGTGTAACGACAAATTTCTTCCTGGATTTCGCCCTGGAGAACTACGATAAATCCTAAAAGCTCTTACAAAGCTCCGTAAGTTCTTGTTTGCCATCAGCCAGAAGGTACGACGGGGTGATACAGCCATTACACTGGGACAACTTTCACGTGCCAGTATGGTGGGCGGTGAGGAGATATTTAATTTAGAAAAGGGAAACCAGTAAAGCAATCTCAAGGACAAGTGTCACGTGGAGAAGATGAAGTTCCCCTCCTAAGACAAGTACAGATGCTGCAGCACAACCACTTTTTAGCATTTCCTACCAGCTGCCTCCAGGACTCCCCTGCCTCTGACGATCTCAGCCTTGGTGTTAAATTCTCCCCTAATTTGTCTAGAATTTGAGCTAAGTCAGCTTTGTGTGTCTCCCATCCTGGAGTTGGGGTTTAAAGTCTAGGCTCTGCCATGCTAAGGATCACAACACCTGAGGTCCTCAGTCAG
Source organism: Strix uralensis (assembly GCF_047716275.1). Classification (NCBI taxonomy): domain Eukaryota; kingdom Metazoa; phylum Chordata; class Aves; order Strigiformes; family Strigidae; genus Strix; species Strix uralensis. Next base: position 5,142,308 of record NC_133976.1, on the reverse strand, counting down.
AGGTCAAGATGCCACTAAAGGTGCACAAAGGAAACGGGGATAGAAGTGAGTTTCCCAAAAGGCCATGAAACAAGATGTCAGTATCTCTGACTGACTACAGGCTAGCAAGGCTAACGATGATCGTAGAAACACAGGATGGTTTGGGTTGGAAGGGACCTTAAAGATCATCTAGTCCCAACTTCCCTGCCATGGGCAGGGACACCTTCCACTAGCCCAGGTTGCCCAAAGCCCCGTCCAACCTGGCCTTGAACCCTTCCAGGGAGGGGGCAGCCACAGCTTCTCTGGGCAACCTGTGCCAGTGTCTCACCACCCTCACAGTAAAGAATTTCTTCCTTAGATCTAATCTAAATCTAACCTCTTTCAGTTTAAAACCGTTACCCCTCATTCTGTCCCTACAATCCCTGATCAAGAGTCCCTCCCCATCTTTCCTGTACCCCCTTTAAGTACTGGAAGGTGCTATAAGGTCTTGCCGGAGCCTTCTCTTCTCCAGGTTGAACACCCCCAACTCTCTCAGCCTGTCCTCACAGGGGAGGTGCTCCAGCCCTCTGATCATCTTCATGGCCTCCTCTGGACTTACTCGAGCAGGTTCACATCTTTTTTACACTGGTAAGTGTAAAGTGTACCCATACCGCTGGTAAGCAATTAAGTACCCATATGATTTGTAGCAAGCAGATGGAGTCTGAAGTCCCTCCTCAAAACGTGTGTGGGTATGAGAAAGACTAGGGTAAGATAAGATGGGAAGCAAAGTCAACTCTTCAGTGATAAAATGTGGCCTCAGAACTTTAATGCAGAAGTTCTGCCTCAAAAATATGACTTAATTTTCCCCATATAAATACCTATACTATCTTGCAAAAAGAGGAGTTTAGAAGTATCCGTAGCTCCTCAAGGAGGAAAATAAATTTGTGGGCTTTAAAGGGACAGTCTGTCCACCCATGCACATTCAAATCTGCACAGCAGGAAAGACAACTGTTCTGAGAAAGCAGGAGCTTTCGACAGCAATCTGAGGCACAGAAATTTTAGATTACACTCACATATTGTGAAAGGAAGGAAGCACAAACAGTTGAAAAGCAGGAAAAAGCCCTGATACTTGGGGTGGGGGGTGTCCCATGGAAACCATGAAATGACTGAAGTCCCGTAGCAACTTCAAACCAGTAAAACTCACAGTTGCCTACTGAGACACAGTGGACAGCACAGAAAAACAGAATAATCATCAAAGATGCTATTTAACTTATAAAGCAGAAAAATTAGTGATTAGGAAATTGAGCTCAGAATGGCTATAAAAGAAAAACAACTCCATTAGCAATATTTAATGGGATGGATGGAAAGAAAAAATCTGTTTGGTGCTCATGTTTACCATCAGACATGAAAGTGTGCTCTGCACCATTAAAAACATGAAAAACCTGATTAAAAGAAACCCTCCACATACAACATAGGACCAGCCTAAAAAGCCCAGTGACGCATGGTTTCTCCAGCCTCCCCAGCCACCTGTTTATGCTGCATGATCTCAGGATAGGGATCATCCTATTTACACTCATACAGTACAAAGTAACTATTATTTGTACAACAGCACCCAATAATTAGGGAGCTAATGAACCATCATTTGAAATGCGTTAGGTACACTCATGAATAATCATCAACAGTTATAATAAAACAGACACGTCTAAAGGAATTTCAACTGTTATGTTTTAAAGCATAAAACAACTGTTAGTTGAAGAGCGTTATGAAACTTAGCTGTAGGTTACACTAGGGATAACTAGGGAAACCTCACTAAATATCTCTGGAGGCATCATAAGAGTCTAGATGGATACTTGTAATCCACGTCCTCGAAAGGCACGGAGTGAGAAACACAGTAGAGTTAGTAGAAGATGATGGGTCCCCCTTGGAGAGTAGAAGGAAAAGGGCAAAATGTCCAAAAAGTTTCTATTGGTAAGCATTCTTGATTTTTTATTAGAACGGTCAAAGCTGTCATAGCTGTATGCAAGTCATTCACCACGAGTTTTTAAGCGTTTCCCACTAAAAATAAGAGCCACCATACACCTTGCAGATGGATTTATTTGTACTTACATCTTGTCTTGACCTGCACCCACTCTTAATGTCAGCCGAGGAATAACCGGTGATGGAGCTGGAACAACTGGTTCCACCTTTATCTGTACAAGGGAACACAATCATCTATCAAAGACTGCCAGCAGACTCCCAAAATATATTAATTACATGAAAGCATCGATGGAGTTAACCAAACAGAGTATATTGGCTTAATGAGACAGACCTATGACAGACTGATCACTGCTCTCTCACACTTCGTGCTGTGGCATGGATGGTCAGAGTTTGCTGGGAGCTCCCAGCCATAGCAAATCACAAACATGAATTCTAGACTAAAAAATAAACTTGAAATTTCATTGCATTTGTACCTGCTCACACACTTTGTTAACAAGTCTTCCTGATTTAGTGTTTTTCTAGAGACACAAAACCCCCCAGCATGTTTCTAAACAATGACATGAAATGCTTTGCTCATAGTACTCAAACTTGATAGGTGCCCACTGGTGTTTGTACTTTTTTTTTTTGAGATTTAAATTCAATTATTCCCCAGGTTCATCACATAAATGTACTGTGACCCTCCCGCATCAAAATTAAGACACAGAGGAAGCAAATAAACTCCAAGCACCAACACTTTAATACTTTATGAAAATGTTTATCCACATAGGTATAACAGAACCATTGCTTTTTAATGTAATTAGGCTGAGGTTTCTAACGGCTATTTTTCAAATGGCCTGGTTTCCAACCTCAGTATCTGGTGGAGTTTAGACCACTTGAATATGTCCTTAAACTCTGAACCAGTATCTGCCAAAATTACCAACTCCCATTGAACTACTGCTTTGCAAAACCTGTACAGAATCATCTCTGATTTTACAGTTGACACTGTAATGATTCTCCATATATAAGTTGCTCAACTTATATCCATATATATGAGAAGCGTATATACATTATATATGTATATATATGTAGAAAGAGAGGGAGATTGGTCTCATCTTGAGCATGTGCGTCATCATATTTAATAAAATAACCACTTAGCTGAATCTGGTCCAGAAATGTAAAGAGACAAAAATAGTATGCATACACTAAATGGAAACCCAAGCAACTCTCAGTGGGAGAAATCTGTTTTTAAAAGCTTTCATAAGGAAAGGGAGGGCAAACAATCAATTCAAAGCACAGAAAGCAGCGCAGGAGACAGCAGGCCAGAGTGGGAGGACTCAATCAGGACTTACATTGAGGAATGGTAATGACAAAGTCCCGTGCCACGCACCTTGTCCAAAGAATCAGAGCTGCTCATTAGGAGATGTCTACCCCAGAGAGAGGGCTGCAGCCTGAGGAGTATTTCTGTTTTGACACAGTTAACCATGCTTTTCAATAAAGCTCTCTACGGATATGTATTAGCCTACTTCACAGGCCTCTCTCTATGCTTTTGTTTATATAGTACGATTTTTTGTTATGTCATTGCCCTGGAGTGTTGCAAGAGCTTTTTTCCTCTAGAACTCCTAATGCCTGCAACAGTTCCACTGCCACTTTCCACAGGTAAGTCTCTTAACTGCTTTCCAGCATCTTAACCTGGAGCATCGTCCACTGGACAGAGACATGGAATGGAACCCTGGGTACAGGAGGCTCAGGCACGTGGCTTTGCACAGACTATCTTACCTCTTTTCCTGCTCCTCCTCCTACAGGAGGTTTCTCCTCCTCCTGTAGTGCCTGCTTTGAATACAAAACTTCCTAGGACAAGCACTGCTGCTTAGCTTCCAGCACACAGCACAGAAAGACACTCATTTCATCTGTCTTTTGTGTAAAGGTCCTTTGTACTATTACTTGTATACCTCCAAGATGTTCTAAACAATGGTGGTGTGGGCTCACGTGGCAGAAGGAAAGCACATAAAACACTTCTTTATGCTCAGATACCAACATCGCAGTCCACTGTGAGAGGAAAACTGGGTTCCGTGACAATCCTAAATCTTACTCTTTGACACACGAGGAGAGGAAGCATCTTTCTACAACACGGGTTTGTGTGTAGGGTCTGCACAACTGGAGCAGAGGGAAAATTAAAGAGCGTTCACAGTTATATCCTGGATATCCTGATCTTCCTCTACATCGCCGATAGGATTTTGATTCATGAATAAGGGCAGTTTACTTTGGGGCAGGTCTGGCCAGCCCTGCCCTGATGCAAGGATGGCTCCATTTCTCATGAAAGCAGTTCCTCAACTACTTTAGTTTACAGATCAGCATATTAAGGTTAGCTGAAACTGGGTCAGCAGCTGCTTCGTGAGCAGCTCAGTCACTCCTACAGCACGCCCGGTAATCTCCACAGTAGAAGTGGGGTGTAACTGCTTCAGCTGTTTGCTTTTAATTTGGTAGTGCATGCAAGGCAGCGCCCCAGCTCACTGTCTCCTTTTCTGGCTCCAAGGGCAGCACCCCAACGCTTACTGCAGAGCACAGAGCTGCAGACAAGCCCTGCACAAAGCTTTTCTTCCTCAGTGCCACCACCAAACACTTCCAGCATGCAGCCTTCAGCTTCTGCTTTCTGCCATTTAGCAGAGTATTGGTTGCTGTTCTGTGTCTTCCAGCAGCTCGGGGCAAAATTACAGGGAAAACGTGATAAAAGGCTTCAATTCCCCAACAGGATGGGATGCACACTTAGGTAATAACAATACTCAAAAATGGAAACACGACCACTGAGTGGCTCTTTTACTTAAGTATAGCAATATTAGAAACAGAAATCTGGTATTTTCTACTGGCTATCAAGAGCTGAAACTGCAGTTAGCCCACGAACTCGTCTTTCAGGCTGCGCTTACGCCTCCGAAGCGGATGCGCTGTGGAAGGTTCAGTGTCCGAGCAGTAACTCAATCATTTGCTCTTACAGCACAACTGCTGGCTAAACAAGTCATTGTGTGATGTAAAAGCTAAATTAAGGAAATGTGTACTTTTAGGGGTTAAAATGAAAGAGCAGCATTCTGGAGTAATACTGGGAATTGGGGCCAGCAGAAGAGCATTTACAGTGGATTACTAAGCTTCCCAAATCACCAAAGAGGTAAAGTCCAGCAATATAAGACTCCTTTGTAGCTAACTAAAAATACATTGTCAGTGGATTTGTCCAGTTTTATGTATAAGCAATACTTCTTTCACCTGAACTAATACTAGTAGTCATATAAGCCCCTTATTGCCATGTGCTGCATTTTTTTTGCTAATCTTCAAGGATTTAGCTTCTTTGCCACATACCTCAGGGCACCAACTGATAAAGCTCTAACTCTCCATTTTTCCAGGACACCAGCAGTGCGGCCTTGCAAAAAATGAAAATCGCTCAAGAGATTTAAAGGGGAAATTTATTTTTAAAATCCTGACTTGCAGCAAAGAGGTGGATTTAAAAAAAGCTTATCTATCAAGAATCAGTTTAAATTTTAATTCTATCTGGGGACCCTTTCATGCATTCTAGCTTTAAAGTTTATCTTTTGACAGGGACTTTTTGCCAAGGTAATGGGCAGCTTTGTCAATTTAATTTGTCCAAGTTTTTATTACTGTTGAACTACTTTTCCTAATATATATATGTTCACTCTATACCAAGCTTTACCAGTTTGTATTTGTTTGTGTAGCTGTTATATTGCTCTAAAGCAAACTAGATATAGAGATTTGCAGAGGAAACGCAAAATCGAATGTATGAAAAACAAGCAACTCGTCTCTATTTTATATACACACGTATTTAACTTAAAAAGAAATCTCTGCAGAAATTCTCAGTGAAATACTGACAAAACATCTCAGGCATGAGGGGCAGACAGACAAAATGGGGAATCCATGAAAGTGTTGCTGCAGTCTAAAACCTGGACATTAAATTAACATGGACAACTGGACCACCACCCTGTCAATCACCAACTCATCCACAGCAAACAAATGTTAGTTCTCCAGATCGCCCAGATTCTGCACTGAAAATCCACCTGTCAACTTAAAAAATATGTCAAGTTTTGAAATCAGCAGTTTGTTGCAAGTCCAGCATGTAGCACAACAGGGTACAGTGGCAAAAAAGGAAAGTGAGGAATGTCCCAAATCTGAACTTGTACAAACTGACTATTACACTCAAAGCAGGATATAAAGAGCATCTTCCAGAACTTATATAGTGCTTTCTAATGCTAAGGACAGAGATTTACGAAATCCTGTATCCAAGGTTATCAATATGAAGACAATCTCTTTTCTTTTTTCTTCTTATATTAACAATTTAATGTGTATTATAAGGTGAAATGACAAAAAAATTAGAGCAAACCCTGAATTAGGGGAGCCATTTCTAATGGGATTTCAAATCTGATAACATGCGAATATGCTGGTTTAATTTCTTAAATATATTCTCAAGATTAGGTGATATTGGAAAGAAGAAATTATCTTTGGCTGATGTAAATTTGTGAGAGTTACAGGAGTGGAAGGAGTGCAACTCACTTGAAAACTAGCTCTCCTCTCTCTCAAGCATAAGACTCAAAACGAAAGGTGACATTTGAACATTTAGGCCATAATTTGGAAACAATTTTCTTACTTCAAACAAATTGGAACAACAAGGGGGTGGTCTTGCTAAGAAAGGATTCAGCAGCTCTTCTGAACAACTGAGATAACTGGTTAACTTGTTTATTTGAAGGCAGCCTGCTCCTCATTTCTGTCCACCTGGTAATTTACAGGCTTCTACAAGCTGTGAAAGAGTAGACTGCTAGAAACTAAATTTAAAGTTTATGTGGAAGGTATGTGGTTGCTGGCCCTACTAGTGGAAATATACAGAACAAAATTCGTGCATTGCAGCACTACATACATGTGTTGTGTGTGTGCTGCTGTTGAGTCTGAGCCCCAGCTTTTCAAAGTGAGTTGAGGAAAACCAGAAGGACAGTCTCACATTTCAATTTCACAGAATTGAACTTCCATTGTTTTGTCTTCCAAAGAGGTGGGACAATCCCTGAAACTTGCCTGATGTCTTCCCTGGAGCTGTTATTTGTAAAAATACCAAAGCTCATCTCAAAGCTCTTAAACAACGCTCAGCAGCAAATATAGGAATCCATTTGCATTTCTCAAGCAAGTATTGCCATTTCAACTCATCTAAACAGCTTACCTTTTCATGTTTGTGTTTCTCTTTTTCTTTCTCTTTCTTTTCTCTTTCTTTCCTCTCCCTTTCCTTCTCCTTCTTTTCCTTTTCTTTGTCCTTCTCCCTTTCTTTCTTTTTCTTCTTCTCTTTTTTGTCTTTTTTCTTTTCTTTTGGTTTCTCTTTGTCCTCAAACAGTTTTTCAGGAAGCATTGGAGACAAGGAAGGTAACACAGTGGGAAGCCTCATGGCAGTGGGTGTGCTGAACAAGGGCAAAGACATTTCTTTGGGAGGTAACACAAGAGGTGTTGATGGAGCCTTTACTTTATCTTCCTTGCCCTTATCTTTAAGTTTTTCTTTGTCTTTCTTGTCCTTGTCTTTTTTGCCTTTCTCTTTCTCTTTCTTTTTATCTTTATGTTTTTCTCTCTCCTTTTTGGTATTGCCATCTTTCAACTTTACTTTTGTGTCAGCATCATCAAAGTCCTTTAGTTTGAATTTATAAGGATCAAGATCATCGTCTTTGAGTAGTTCCTTCCACTGAAACTTTGCCTCCTTGTTTCCTTCCTTGTCTTTATCCTTCTCCTTGTTCTTTTCCTTCTCTTTATTTTTCTCCTTGTTTTTCTCTTTATCTTTTTCCTTTTGTTTTTCTTTCTTCTTCATTTTTGTCTTTAGCTCTTTTTTCAATTTCTTTTTCACTTCTACCGATGAAGCCAACTTGGTTTTCTCCTCATAGACTTTGAGAAGAGGTTCTGGAGTTGGTGGTGAAGCAGAAGGAGAGGAGAAATAAGTGAAGTTGGTAGGTGGATTAGAAGGTGTCCCCATGTTTGCCTTTCGGATGACCTCATCAATTGAGTCATCCATTGTCCATGAAATGTCTGAACTTGAAGTCCCACCTGAGGGAGGTATTGGAGTTGCTCCTGCCTTATTAGCATTATTGGCAGAAACAGAAGGTTTAGGGGTTGTAGTCTCTGAAATAGAAAGTCTTTTAGGACTGGTAAAAATTTCCCCTTCTGATTCAGAACCAGAGGAAAACTCAAAGGGATCTGGTTCTCGTTCTGCACATGCACGAGCAATCACAGCATTGATTGAATCATCAATTGTCTTGTCCATTACTGGTACTTTTTTAGTCTGGTTTTCAATATTTGGCTTGGTGACAGGCTCAGGTGACGTCTGTTCTTGTTTTACTTGAATGTTTTCCTTTCCTATCTTGTCGCTTAATGCAGCCAGAGGGGTTCTACTTGGTGTTTCAGGCTTGACAGGTGGTTGGGGAACATGAGCAGGAACCTTTGGACTTTTAGGACTTTTTGGGCTCTTGGCGCGACCTGGTGACTTTTTTTCTTTGGATCCAGTTTTTGGTGAACGTATGGGACTTCCAGTTACCACTGGCGAGGGTGTAGTTTTAGGTGATTTTGTCTTTTGTCCTGGAGAACTTGTTTTGGACTTTGTTTTGGGTACAAATGGCTTTGCCTCTAAAGTTTTGGGGGTTGGCACTTGCGATTTTGCAATGGGAGCCAACATCGGTGGTTCTGGTGAAGGAGGGGCTAAGTCTGTACTGTCCTGAACATGAACTGGAGAAAGCATTGGTGGTACTTTTTGAGTATTTATTGAGCTAAGAGGCTCACGTGGTTCCAAAGCTCCGTCCAAGGAGTCCCCTTTGGAAACAGATAGTTTTGGCCGTTTCACAGGTGGAAATTCCTCAGCATCAGGACTTTCTAATGGTCTCTTGCTCAAGTAGTTCTCATCATTAATTGCCTCATCCTCTTCCATATCTCCCTCTTCTTCCAGTGGCACCTGCATGGCCTCTGCAGATGTACCTCCATCGGTAGGCACCTGTTCCTCTTCTTCTTCTGTAACAAAGAACATTTAAAAAAGGCATTAGGATAATTAAAATGTGTTTTACAGAAACAAACAAGCATCAGAACAAATGTTCATATGCATCTCAGCCCATAAGAGATAACTGGCCACTTAACAGCTTCTTACTGATCTACTTGGGAGGGAAGTGTGGCATCTCCTCCGACTTGCATCAGTCACCAACCATCATAACTGGCAGGTGCCCTCATCGCAGTGTAACACCAAATCTATGAGCAAAGGATATGAGGGTAGAGCTCACCAATGAGAGTAGACCTTGTGGAGTAGGTCCAGAGTGTCAGTTCTACCTAAAAACATCCTGATTATTTCTCACTGCAGTTGCTGGGATTACAATAACACAAACCTGCTTCATTCATTTTAAATGAAGGCAGAGAGGTTGAACCATTTTTTGCTGTATCAAAGTGGACTGCAAAGCATACATCGAAGTAAAATTCACTGGAATTAGCTGTCTTGCTTATATATCACACAATTTTGACTGCAGATTAACTACTAGGAAAATGCCTTCCTAAACCCGCCGCACCTTCCCGAAGCAGCACAGTCTGAAGGTTAAAGCAGAGGACTAAGTCCCATTCAACCTGCCAGGTTCTGTCTTTGATACCATCTTAAGAGCTTGCTGCACATGGACGTTATCTGTTATGATTATATGGGAACACCCCAGCACTGCGTGTGTGTGTTGGTTTGGATCAGGAGCACGCCTTTGAAATGCATCTCCCCATCACCCCCGCTTATTGTTGTTTTGTCTGCATCACGGAGCAATCCTGGAGTGCATATGCTGGCTCCTTGCTGTAGTGAAACCAAAACGAAAGATATGTTGCCAGAGGAATACACCTAATATGCTCCAGTTGCAAGTGGGCATTCAGGCTATGAGACCAAAAAAACAGCTTTTGAAAATAAGATAAACCCGAAACATTTAGAGTGTGGACATCAGGCACCAACTGTTTCAAGCCAGTGTGGACACCACCTGTGTGATTGCTCTGGTTTTGTTTAATAGCCATTTTTTTTTTTTTCCTACATATAACACCATCTTCAGTCCTACACATGTGATGTTATGGCGCAGAGAAAGGAGAAAATTCACTGGAGATCTCCCAGCAAATCCAGGCAGGTTTGAGAAGAGAACCTCTGATCTCCCCAACCACAGCCAAGCACTTTATCCTCTTGGATACACTTTCTCACTTTAAAAATGGAATTATCCAAGCAGGAAAAAGGATTCTTAGTCTGGAATACGAACGAGCACACTGGTGTTAACCTGACACATTTATATTTGCTGTAATTACGTCATTACACCTATGCCGGTTAACATTCCTGTGTAGACAACCTCACTTCACTTTACCCCATGTCTCTGTTTACCCACCTGCAAAAACTCATGACATTTTGTCTAGCAGGGTTTCTACGGAAAGATATCAAGTGCCCTAAGATTCTCACATGAAATATGTAGTAAAAAATATTTATTATGACAGCAGATAAAACCCAACTTCTTAATGAGCAGGTGGTTTTAAAGAGGCAAACACCAAGAAACTTATAAAGTTACACTAACACCATTTAAAGCTTTGTAAGACAGCATCTTTCTGAAATATCTTTTCAAGGCATTTATTTTCAGGTTTTCTGTGCTGGTGTTTCTCTACTGTAATGTGTCAATGCTCTGATTTAGGAGAGTTGAGTCAAGAGCCCTGGGCTGCAGCACAAATCTTGCCAGCATCACAAATTAAGTAAAATGAGCTAGCAACTCTGGCTTTTGCCAGGGCCCAGAGGATTTACAGCAGCCAGCCCAGAGAGGAGACTTTGCCTGAGGATAAAGTCTTAGCCTTCCGTGAAAAACAGAAATGTTAGGGAGTTAGGTTTTGCCTGGCTGGGCACTGACATTAAATTTTTTAAACTGCAAAGTTAGAGTATAACTGAGAAATCACTGTGGACCGAGCCTGCACCTGCTATGGGAGAAAAAATCTGCTTCCAGATCATGGAAGTCATTTCAATCTCTGTTTAAGCTGTTGCAGAAATCAGCTGCCTTCATCTGCTCAAAACTGTTTTGGGGATGAAGAATTAGCATTCATCAGATGTCATACAGCACCGGTTGCTACTGAGCAATTCCCTCTCAACCCCATTCAATCCAGTTTGCCACTGAGAGTTTGTTTTCATTTAAAATTTTAAAGAGAGATAAAATTTAAAACAAACACCATACTTTAAAATCAGGATTTAGAGAAGTCTTCTGCCGCAGCTACAAGATGAAAAGTGTAGCCAAATTCAAACATTAGGAAAGACAGGGTTTGATCATGCAGACTTTTAGAGATAGCAACATAAACCATTTTAATATAAATAACACGAGGATAAAAAGAGTCAATAAAGTGGAAGAGAAACTACTGCAACAAACAGTAAAAAAATTACATTTACTAGAAGAATCAGAACATTTATTGTTAAAGACTTCTGCCCGGTGTTCGCTTAAACAGCCACTCTGTTACACCGTGTCTCAGGGAAGTGCGCTGCAATATTTCATATTTTTGTAACTCCTTCCCATCCCAAGGTGCTTCTCATGTTTTACCTACTCAGGATTGCAGAATACCAGCAGCTGCTGGATCAAAGGCGAAAAAACAATTTCAGAGGAGGTTTGGAGAACAGGGACTGGAGTTTTGTGCAATAAAAAAAGAGCAATGCTTATTTTTTTTTTAATAAGGCCAAGCAAAGTTTGCACCGGGCCCACGAAGTTTCTGTGATCTTGTGTGGAGATGCCAGGGAAGGGCAGAAAAGGTTAAAGTGCAGTTTGTAGAGGTGAGACTAGAAATCGGGGTGTCTTGGCTCCAGCTTTCATGCACATTCCTGCAAGCCACAAAGACAACTTAGTAAGGAAGCAGAAGCATTACCATCCCTTTTATATGGACTTGGATTCCCCAAAACATCTGGAAAAAATTGCCTGGGTCAGTCCTGAACAATCCAGGGACTAAGGAAGTTCACGAGCACTTAACTACTGACACACATTCACCACTTTTCAGACATGCTCAGATGACAATCTGGAATCCTATCATGGTCAAATGAAATCCAAATTTCTCTTGGAACAAGGCCACGGTCTGATCCTCAGCAAGGACTGGTTTTCTGCCAGGCAGCAGCTTTCAAACCTGAGCCACTGCAGCTGTGGCCATGGCAGAAAACAATACAGCACTTTTTTTTTTTTTTTTTTTTTGGGGGGGGGGTAGTTAATTAGAGAAAATGAAATTTCTGTCTTGTGTTCAAGAGCTACAGGCTCTTTTTCCTCCCAAAGGATTCACACGGGAGCAGGAACCAAATATGGGAAAACATCAGCTTTTAAGCATAATCTGCTTGACTCGGCGATGAGCATTTAAAACCTCGCAGCCACTTTTTCACCTTTGTCCATCTCATTCGCTAGCCAGCACTTCTCGACATGCAATCCTTTGTGCACAGGATTGCTTTTTAACTCTCTTTACTGCCCTCTCTCCCTATCTCCGGCCACCTTATTAATGATCCGACTCTTGAGTTAGCATCTATAGGTCAAATGGATATCACCTCGGCCATCTGCCCTAATAACTCTCTCCTGTAATGAAAGGAGACTAGAGCTGTTTGGGAGGTTTCTCAAGATAACAGATACATTATTTTTTTTTTGGTTGTTGTTAGAGAAGTCAGTGCTGGATCAATATTAATGCTCACATTACTAAAGCTATACAGTGCAATTGTTTATTATGTCAGCCAGCCCCATGTGCAGAGCCTGGGTTCAGACGATGCACAGGTTACAGGAGGGATGAGTCAGCCATCTCAGCCCCAAAGGTGAATTTGTCCATCGCTGAAATAAAATAAACTGATAGCTGTTAGCATGCTGCTTATGAGAAAACTGTTTGTTAAGACAGCATTTCTTACTGGAGCGTATTAGGATATGTAACATCGCCTGTGGCTGTGTAACGAGACAAGTTCTTCACGTTCATGAAAGGATGATTTTGAAGTTAAGGGAGGAAGGAATCCACCCCTCCCTTGACATGGGTCTGCAGCGTGATCTCGGGCAGGTCACACGGTGTACTGCTGTCTTCCCATCTGACAAGCAATGATAATTTCATCTCACAGAAGCGCCGTAAAAGCTGAACTTGATAAATACGTAGCTCCTCGGGATCTCTGGCCAGAAAGCATTAGAATCCCAAATGCAAGCCATGGGGATCTGTCACCACTTCAAATGCTGGAAAATTTCTTTAGCTGAACAGTTCAGGCAAGAAACTGAAACTCCTGCACCTAAAACTAAAGCAGCACAAAATTTCTTTCTTGGTACATCATGTTCCTGTAGCACTGCAGGGACTCCAAAACCAAAGGCTTATTGAATATATATACCTTCTTAATTTGGCCACGGCTCAGTTTCAGGACAGCAATACTCAACACTTCAGTAATGAACTTCCAAGTTCACGATGATCGAGGGACTATTTGTCCCTAAAACTGACACAGGGGTACAAAGGAACAGAAATTCTGCCTTTACGGCAGAAAAAGAAGTGCAATCACCTGTACCACGCTATCATGCTCTCCTGGATGCCTCATTAGAGGAGGCTGCACACATTGCTTTTTCAACAACAGGTGAGATGAAAGAGAAGGCAGGAGAAAACATGCAAAACTCTTCTGATTGAAGAGAAAGACACCTATGTACAGGCATTCTTCAAGCAAGAAAACCTGGGTTTTATATATAAATTTTAATTATATAAATATATTAAAAATACATACAAAAAATTAAAATTGTCATCATCTTGGTCATTACCAGACTTTTTACTTGGTAGCTTCAGAGACAGCAGCGTAAGCACTTAGAGCTAGATGATGTCCTAGAGAACATGGCACAGAGTGGGACAGACAAGATCTCTGCTCAGCCCCCGGCCCTGCCGAAAACTTACCCTGTCTGTTGGCTGGTATTTAATTTAAGCAAAGTTCCAGTCTCTCTTCTGGAAACTGGATTAATATTTCCCTGTGTCACAGGGTGGCGAGAGGATGAAACTGTCTGGCTAAGACCTGTAGATCTAGGAATAAACCAGTATTTCTTAGGTACAAGATGAAGAAGAAGTTGGCCTAAAGCTGGACACCACTTGCTGAAGAAAGTGTAACATGATGTTAGTAACAGCAGCCTCTTATCTCCAATGTAAAGGCTAACGTATTAATTGCACAAAGCTCTGGCAGGTAACAGTTCCTGTGGAAGCCAATTCTTGTTATAATAATGCAAGATTTTGGCATTTGGTATTTGATATTAACTTTGGGATGGCAGGTAAACAGTATCGGCTATCAGAGCAAACCCATTAAGGATACAGTTCTGAATCGGCAGATGTTCCCATGCAACTCATACATTCCTATTTTCAACAATTAAATTTCCTCCATAACCCTTTTCTTTTTAAATAGAATTTGAACATTTTATTTTCTAACAGAATGCAAAATGGCCAAATAAAGATCTATCAGTAGATCATGCACTTCTTTCGCACACAGTTCTGTTCATATCAGGTCTCTCTGCTCCTTTGCACTGCATGGTACCAGGTACCTAAGTATGGAAGTTGAAAGCATCAGGGTTTTTAAGGAAAATTAGGACTCATGAAAGGAAATAAGGTTGCAGTGCCTGCACTGAAATCTTCAACCCATCTTTTTTTCCAAGCATATGCTCCTTAGGACTGCATGGATACTGAGCTCAAGGTTTTACACACAGGCCAGCTCAGCCTCTCAAATGCAAGAAAGGAAGTGATTGTTCCTACCCAACCCCACATATGAAACTTTTTAGTGAAAAAAAAAATTACCAAAAAACTTTCTGCAGACTTCCAGAATAATCCTCCTATTGTGTAGATAAAGCATGAGATTAAGCCAAAGATATATTTTGAGAAATTTTAAGTCACCAAATCAAGAGCTTAACATCCCTATCGTATCCTAAATAAGTAGGGGCTTTTGACTTCTGTTAAAAGTGAAAAATTTTTTTATTATGCCATGATAGGCTTTATCTCTTTAACTTGTAATAACAATGCCCTTTCCCCAAAACAAACAGAAAGTGTGCTTGTAGTCCATAAAGGAAATTAATGGAAGAGAGACAAAATTCAGTCCTGATATCCTACAGGCCAATATCCTGATACCCTAATGCAAAATGAACACACTAAGACACCTGCAATACATTTTGAGCTTAAAATGCCAGATTTTATATAGATATATGTGTGTGTATATATATGGTGTGTATATATATATTATTATATATATAATTTCTCTGTCATATGAACACAACTGATTACTGATGTGCCTTGTTTACCAAACAGGTGATACACCAACAGATTTCTCTTTTGCTGTATAAAGGAGATCAAGCAACCTATTACCAAACCCTGACATTTTCCAGTTGACACTTTCTATGGGAAGAGAGCTGGTAAGAGAGCACCATCAAGGAGCTCATCTTCCACGTCTCAAATTTTTCCACTGAGATTGCCAGCAAGTTCATTCCAGTGCCTTCTCGGTATGTTCTAAAATGCAGAAACCACAAATACGTTAAAAAAACCCAACAAACCAGCATTCAGGTGTGGCTAGTGATTTTGCATACATAACTGAAACACTGCAAGGAGGATGTTAAAGATGCCTGAAGTTAAGCATCCAGACGTGTTAGTCACACTGGAAAATTTTGGCCCAAATGGCTGGGTGGTGCCTTCAACAATCAGTATTAGCCGGGATTGAACTTGGAGGTGTTCAACAGGACTGAGAGACTTGGTATATACATTTATCAATCACTCCAAAAGCAGATATTAACCTGTCCTACTTAAGCTACAAGTGGTCAACAAAACCCCCTCCATCCCTAATGACAAAATACATACGGCCATCTTGAAATATGGATGATAGCAATGATCTGGTTCAGGACTCACAAATTTCCAGACCAATTCAATTACCTCTCCACTCTGCTGAACAACTCCTTCACACTCTTGATTAGGCATTTCTTGGTATGAAATCAACAGAGATGAACTTTTGAACACCAGCATATCGGTAGTTTGCCATAAACAAACCACAACTACTAAAACTGTAGTTCTGCATCACAGTGTTGCTTTAAAAAGAAACAGTTCCATCCTTTCTTTTGTCCTGGTTCAAGCATTTGTGCAGGAGAATGGGGAACTAATCCAAGCTGAAATAAGAAAGATTATCTGTTAGTTTGAACTCAAATCACCAATCTGGTCTGTCATGATACTACTCAAACTTTTGGGCTAGAACAAGCCAGAGACAAGTCCTGCACCTCCCTTCTTATATCATCACCTTGTCCCTTCTCCACAGTGAAGGCACTTAACAGGCTAACTCAGATGGAAATATATCTAGGGATGGAACAAAACAAGAAAGGAAGCATTTTTCTGTCCAGCTGGCAAAGTAAAAAGCCCACCTGAAGATCACACAAGCCTAAGGGTAAGGGAAAGAAGAGGAGAGAGGCACGAAGCATCCGTCTTCAGGCATCAGATCTTGGCTTAAGGTAAAATGTGCAACTCTGGCTTCCAGAGGTGATTTAGGATACTGGATACGATGAGAACAACACTTTTAAATACTAGTGGCGGTCCTCATTATAATATTTTTTAGAATATGCAATGTTTATGAAGCCAAACTACCCAGGCTTCTCAAAATGACACACCCAGCTTCCTGCTGAAGACAGAAAAACAGTGTTGGCAGATGGTTATCAGCTACACACAGAATCTCTCTGACCTGACAAAATATCAGTCCTGCATTTGCGCTGCATATAGCAAGCAAAAATGTGTTTCTGTCTAAATACAGAGAGACTTGATTTTTGCTTTGACTTTTTAGTAGTGGCTCAACAGTTTTTGTAGATCACACATACATACACGAATAAATGCACGTGTATGGCAATGCTATGCTAACGTGTCTGGAGCTGTTATGCACACCTTGGATGGAGAATAAAAACAACCACAGAAGCATCTTTAGGAAGAGGCTTCCTAAGATCGAGTGAGAAGATGTGTGAGAACCAGCCAGCTCCCTGTCAGCAGGGCAGCCCTGGTTCAGTCACTTCCGTGTTGCTCTGAATTACCTGTGACTGAGTCTCTCCCCTGAAATCTGCAGAACAGTGTGTGACGCAAAAACCACTGCCGTTTGATCAAAACATACAAGCAGGGACAGAAAACCTCCATAACAAAATTTGGATTAATCTGCATGCTTTTTATTTTTTACTCCCTCTGGGGTGTACATTCTTTAAGAGAATTGGGAACTCGCCCCGAAGTACGTGTGCAGGCGTCGAGGTTTTTCTTTAAAGGAACATTTTGACTTCTAAAAAATGAAATTATTAGCAAAGACAAGGTAATTAGGCAATGACAATTCATAGAGTACAACCAATCAATAACAGAGTACATTAGCAAGACTGACAGAGGTGTGAAGCCAATACGTTATAAATGGCTCTATACTGACCTGTAAAAATGCAGCGTTTCCCTAACATTCGGCACAATAAAAAACTAAAATGCTATATAAGCAAGCCAACCTGAAATGACACCTAGTATTATAAATGGGCTAATCTATATGTTAATACTGTTGTATCACATAACTGCAGCAAGACTAAGATAACAATATGACTTTGGGGTTTCTATGGCTACATCCTGGGCTAACGTGCCTGAAAGGGCTTGCTGCTGACACCACACAAGCTTTCTGAGTGCTTCTCTTTGGTTATTTATGATATGATTTATGATAACGACAACATCTCCTATTTTCTCCCCTCGTCAGATACAATAAATTGCCATCGTTAATCACCGTTCTTGCTTCAGCTATGATTACAATAGTATAATAGGGCCTAGCTATGGTAATACTGTGTATTAAGGTGTTTTTCCCCCCCTTTAAAGAAATATGCACAAGTAGATCTTTGTAGCCGATGTCAGTACCTGTAGTATTTTAATAATCTTCCTGGGAGTATTTCTGGATGAGAATTTCTGTTACAACCATGATTTGGCACTGCTCCTCTTGCAAAGATCGAATTTATGATCTAAAGACTCAAAATCCACATCGTATTATCTGTATCTAACAATTCTCAAATATAACACAAGGGGTTTATACGTATTTTTCTTGACAAAAGGAAAGCAGACGGTCAGTCATTTCACTTTGCACCTCTATATCTAATCTTCCTGGCTGAGCTTTCCAAACCAGCTTTTCAAGTATCACAAATCTTACTAAAAACAAAAACACTGAACCTATATAAACATTTGGAAAGATTTCACAGCGCCTTTCCCTTTATATATTATGGTCTTGTATAAGAAAATATACTGTTCTACCTTCAATAAAATCCTGTGTTAAAAAACCTCAGACTTTTACAAATATTTTAGGAAGCAACTATTTATACCTCCTAGCAGAGGAACAAACTAGGTATTTATTACAGTGGGGTACCTGTACTTCTGCCATACCAATAATTTTTACCTGGAATTGCAGGATCTGAGTCCTTCACAGGTTTGCAACCTACATAGGCATTCAGGCACTTGGATTCAGAAGTGAGAATATACAGTGATTATTTAATATCTTATTTTGTAACTGAGCTGAAGAGCCCCAGAAATGTAAGGCATAATTGTCTCATAGACATCACATATTTCTTTTACCATATTGCTTCAGATCTCACCCTTTCTTCCCAGAAGTTCAAAATTTAAACCTAAAAAAGCTTTGCTTTCTGTGTAACGCACCCACGATGGCAGAACTGTGGTTTAGGGCACAGATACTAGAATGCAAGAGTCGCATTTCTTGTCCTTAGGAGTCTCAGAAACAGCAAGTAAGAGACAGACATGATGGCACGATGGGGTATTTTAGATTGTATTGATAAGCATATTTCTATTTCTATCGCTGCTATAAATAGCTAACATGCCCTTCAGCCCAGCGATCATTAGTGACCCGACTCTTTACTGGTTTTGTAGCAAAGGTAGAATAGATGGGAGACAGTTGCAATACTGATCAGGACAGGGAAGATGTTTGACGTGTAAGTGGCAGCACAGAAGAAATGGAAATATGAAGACAGTGGTCTCCTATCAAATGATTAGCTCATTTCAAAGTTCAGAGGATAAACATGGACACCGCTGTGCTAGGTGTGGCACAAAATCCATGTGGAGGGAGAGCACCTCTGCCAGATGAGGTCTGCAATCAGCTACAATTACCTGCATCTGCCTGTGACTTGCTTTACTCCCTCAAAAGTAAACCTGGGCTATTTTGGGTATTAATCTGTTATATACTTGCTCACATGATGGAGCTTCTGCAAAAATGCATTATCAGAAGGAAGCTTTGGCTCAACACAACTTAAAGACCATCATCACTCTTGCTATGCAGGACAAAGATGCAGCTTTGCCATCATAAAAAGGCTGTGAGTGTTTATATCACCTTCAAATAACTTTTTAGTTCAACAACTCATTTGGCCATTAATTGCATTTCCTCTCCTCTTCCTATTGCGCATTACTTGCAACTGCAAGGGCACGTTCGAAACCAAGTGATAAGCTGCTCAGGGCAAGAACCGTATCTGTATTTTTCAAAGTGTTTTGGTTACTTCTGGGCACTATAAAAAAACCCCAAACAATGGAGCACGTATTTAGAAATGCTTCCACTCATTTGATTGTCTTCATTGGATAAGAAAGGGAAATTAAGTATTTTCTCAGGAATAAAAAAAAAAAAAATATAAAAATGAGAAAGACTGGGGGAGGGAGAATTTTATTTTCAATATATGAATTGAGATCTATAAAAATGCTGTGCTCTAGAATGAACTGGAAAAAGTCTGTCTACACTGTTAGGCAACACCCTGATTTGCGGTATCTATCCATAGTGGCACAAATGAACATAAGTCACTGAAATTCAATTTAAAAAAAGTAATAATAAAAAAAACCCTGCCATTGACTGGAAACTCCCAGTAATGCAAACAGAGTTACTATATCTTCAAAGTAAGAAAAGGCATGTGTTCACCCTCTCTCTTAATATATGTATGCACACCATGCCCACAAGTGTTTAGCAAATATTCCAGCTGTTGGGAATGGGTATGTCAGCTCATTTCTTTAAGGATACCAGCAGCAATTAGGAACGCTTTTGCCATCCAGAGCAATGCGTTTATTCAAACAGTTGCTAACTCAGAAATACAAATGCAGTTCCAGCTTACGACTTTGTCTGAGCAGCATCCAAAAGTCTTCATGAATATGTGCTGACAACACGCACCCCAGGCCTTCAGCCCTCTGAATTGGTAGTGGTGTGTCTTGGTACATACATGAAAACCCACATTTGCTGGGAAGAATTCTGAGATACAATACGAATCCCATAACAAATGTAATCTTCTTGATCTAGCAGAGAAGGAAATCACTGATGATAAGGTTTTAATAAAGCTTGACAAGCCTCAAAATTAAATTTGCTGGGAAGGGTTCACCCCCGAAACAGATACTTTCAAGCGGTCTTTGCGAAAGAAGCCAAGGAAAGACTTAAAGAGAGGAAAATGTTTACTTTAAGAGGTTTTTTTCTTACAGCTACAAATCCAATTAGTGACTCTCTTTGTCTTTCAGCCTCCCTGCTTTATTCTGTATGGGAGCACATGTGTGTCCCTGGCTCTCCCCATAACCCTGCCCTGCAAAAGGTGCCCATAGGCAGACAGAAAACTAATCAGGGCAGCGTGATCACCTATACAGCAGCACTTCTCAGGCGGCACTCAACAGCGATTTGAAACCAGATCGGACAGCCCCACGCTACGGTGGGTTCAAAATGCTGCTGTCAGCACCGCTGGAAAAAAAGTACTATGAGAGCATGGGGTGACCGTGCTGAGTAATAATTCTGCGGGCAGCTTCCCACTCCAGCAAGGAGCCCAATTCCAGAGGCTGTAGGAAAATTTAAACCACATCCAATTTAAAACCTCTGCTTTTTTTCCGGCGACCTTATAATTTTTCAGGGACAGCTGCTAAAATCTATTGCTTCTTTCTGTAGGACCTCATGGATCACAGCAACATCTTCAAATAAATCTCACTTCCAAAGGAGCTCAGAGGCTAAAAACAGAGCAAAGGAGTCCGTTAGATGCTCTCACTGTACAAGAGCTTTTTTTGGAGGACAACTGGAAAGACCTCGTGGTCTTTTGCAAAGCCACTGCCACGAAACAATCCTACGCTTCTGCAGTCGCTGCAAGCCTTTGTAGGACAATTAAGCTAAGCAAAAAGCAGTGCAAAAAACCAAAGAAAAAGAATACAAGAGAGATCCAGAGATATCAGAGTCCTGCATGTACACTACGAGAGCTGTGCACAAAGGTGAAATGATTTGTGACACACTCCTCTTGGTATTACTTGCAATGGATGCAAAATAACAGAGGGTGTTTTTGTGGAAACATTAGGCAAGTTTCAAAATATTGTCTCTGTTTAGAAACAATCCAACCCATTTTTTAAAATAAAAAATCCCAGCTCCAACAACAACTTCAAAGCCAACATTGCGTGATGCTGCACTTTACACTCAACTTTTAAGTATGCAGCAGCCTTCATTTTGATGCGAGGTCTGCCCCAGTGCTCCCAGTGACCTTGGCAAAATTCTTAAAACAAAACAAAAACAAAACCAAAAAACACACAAAAAACCCCTTCAGGACCTCAGGCTCTAAAGCTATTTTAGAATTAGCTTTGAATAATTGTCCCACAATAGGAGTTTTCTTGATTAATTGCTTAAGATAAGGCCTCCTTTTCCTTGCTGGCCTCCAGTGACTCCCTCTACTTCCCATAATCACTTTTGTCTCAGTCTCCTGTTCACTGGGAACTGCTAAGAGAAAAATCAGAGATACACTAACTCCATTACCTGAGGATTAGCCACGAGATAACCCTATGTATTCCATTACTGACCATTATTTGAGTAATTATTCAATCAAGTTTAGACCATGTGAAAGACGCACTAATTGTTTTGCAAAGCTTGCCCAAGCTGTATATCGAAGGGATGCAACTTGTGTCCTTTAACAAAACAAAAATGATGTGCTGATTGCAAAGGAAAATGAGAAGTGGTTTTGTATCGAACCCTGCTTTAAAAAAAAAAAAAAAAACTAATTAGGCTTAACTAGGAGTTAAGGATCTATTTTGATCAAGTTTCTACACAAACTGGATTGTATACATACTTGATTATAGAAATTTTGCAGGTTATTGCTTTTCCATCTGAATTATTTAAAAAATGGTACTCAGCCATTAATTTTCTAGCAGTTTATGAGATAAGCACCCTGAATATAGGGAAAGCAGGGATAGTGGAGAAACAAACAAAGAGCCAGTAACCAGCAGGCTTAATTTAACAAGAAACTTGTGCACACACATCACTACTAGACTCAGAGGGCTTGATACTCTGATTTAAACTGAATTAATGTCTTTTAGTTAAGTAATATTTTTCTTGGACACATGGGAGAAATGAAAAAAACCTATGAAAACAAATTTAGGGAAGGAATTGGCTTCAGTAGGCAGTTTTACGTAACATTAACTTTCCACTCAGACATTAAAAAAAAAAAAATAATCCTTCATTTCAGAGTTGTCGGATTCCCATGTAATCTTCCTATTTCATGGACCTGAGAGTGGTACACTACCAAGTGAGTCCCAGCTGAGACGGAACTGGAATTTCCAGGGACACCAGCTGATGTTCTATGAAGACTCCCGAAGAGGCCACAAACTAAAGACAACTCCATCTCCAGATAGGAAACTTCCCTCAGCTATCAAACGCCACACGAGCATTTACAGCTGATGCAAAATTAATCTGTAACTATTTATTTGATCTTCTTGTTGCCACACTTTCTAAACACATGTTCTTAAAACCACCACCACCACCAGACAAAATCTACAGCCTTTATTTTTAAAAGCCCATCAACCTTCCAGCTCCAGCAGATCTCATGTGATACCTTGCATCAGCTATTTTCTAGACGTAGTTTCCTCATAATTGTAAATGCCATTCTGGTAGATGGATATAACAAGCCCTCGCTAGCATCCGGAGGGCTAGTTTGGCAATTTTTAAGCTAGGTTGCTTGACTGTCTTCCAGCTCTTGGCTAATGCAGATAAAGCTTCCACATGGCTTCCATAAACTCAGACCTTTACCACCTCTGTCTTCATGAAATTTGGGGGGTGGAGGGGAGATTTATCTATGGGAGTGAGCACAAACTATTGGTATTCTTGGGATTCAGGCAGAACGAAGCATGCTCAGCCGTGGCGAGGGAGCTCCTTCCAAGCTAGGATTAAAGCCAGTGGTAGGGAAGCTTGGGTTTTAATGGATAAATTGTTGCAGAGTACGCTCAGCCAAACACCTCTGCTGATGAACGGGACTTGAAATTCGGTGGGGAGGGGATTATCTTCCTGCTGTGGCATGTAATTTTTAAGAACACCCCCCTATTAATCTAGTTACGTGCCAAATAGTAAGCAGCAGTTTGACCCAAATCCTATTAGCAACAACAATCTGTCGTTACCTCCTCTCCCCAAAATGAAATACGCTCTGGGATGCGTTAGAGCAAAATAAATTGAAATGCGGGAGGTTTTCTGCATTAATTTCTCCCACCTCCCAATTCAAATTGTAAATTCACAGGGCAGGGCCTTGAATTATGTTTGTAAAACACTGCCTTCACATGAATAAATCACGAACATAAACAACACAGAAGATTTTCTTTCACATTTGTTTTTTCTTCTCATTCTGATTCTCTGTTTTCTCTCGTCCTTGTATTTTCCTCCTTTTGTTTGGTCTTAGAATGATAGAACAGAATCATAGAATCATTTAGGTTGGAAAAGACCCTGAAGATCCTCCAGTCCAACCATTAACCTCACACTGACCGTTCTCAACTCCACCAGATCCCTCAGCGCTGGGTCAGCCCGACTTTTAAACCTCTCCAGGGATGGGGACTCCACCACCTCCCTGGGCAGACCATTCCAACGCCCAACAACCCCTTCTGGAAAGAAATACTTCCTAATATCTAGTCTAAACCTTCCCTGGTGCAGCTTGAGGCCATTCCCTCTTGTCCTGTTGCTTGTTACTTCATTAAAGTGACTCATCCCCATCTCTCTGCACCCTCCTTTCAGGGAGTTGTAGAGGGCGATGAGGTCTCCCCTCAGCCTCCTCTTCTCCACACTAAACAGCCCCAGTTCCCTCAGCCGCTCCCCATCAGACCTGTGCTCCAGACTCTGCACCAGCTCCGTTGCCCTTCTCTGGACATGCTCGACACATTCAATGGCCCTTTTGGAGTGAGGGGCCCAAAACTGAACACAGTAATCGAGGCGCGGCCTCACCAGTGCCAAGTACAGGGGTAAGATCCCTTCCCTGTCCCTGCTGGCCACGCTATTTCTGATGCAAGCCAGGATGCCATTGGCCTTCTTGGCCACCTGGGCACACTGCTGGCTCATGTTCAGCCAGCTGTCAATCAACACCCCCAGGTCCCTCTCTGACTGGCAGCTCTCCAGTCACTCCTCCCCAAGCCTGTAACGCTGCTGGGGGTTGTTGTGGCCGAAGTGCAGAACCTGGCATTTGGTCTTCATTGCTTGCTCATCTCAAAACCCAGAAAATACTAGTTTTCTGTATTACAATTTTTCTGCCTTTTCCTGGCTCTCACTCTAAGCTTTCTCTTTCGCTAGCATTTAGCAGAAAGATAAAAACTAGAAGTGGGAAGAACTTGCATCCTTTTTGTGTCACTTGGGATATTTTCATGAAGGAGACTGGTGGCCAAAGGCAAAACTGAAGTAAAGGGTAAAGGACAAAACATCCAGAAGAAACATGAAACATGGGAGTGTAAGAAGCAGTTAGAAGAGGGAGAAGAGATACAAATGAGTTACACTAAACAAGTATTTCAAGGGCAAAATGAGGAAGATGGGACAAATAAGGATGTTGTGGACACATGGTCAAAGTGGCTGTGGAAGAAGCCAGAATGTGAATGGGCAGCAGTCGCTTGCTAGTTTCTCCATCACATGATGCTAAATCCTGCAGGTTTTGGTCCTCAAACACTTGTTTAGGGAGAACCTCTTCACTCCTGAGTTCTTCCATCTCACACCTGTCACTGCAGATACTGTGGCTTCATTTCTTATGCACATCCAGAAAAATAAAAAATGCCTGAGGATACTCTTAGATAAGAAGCTGTTCAGATGTGACATATCTCAGCAGTTATTAAAAAGTAATTACACCTCATATTCACATGAAGCATTCATTACTTTCAGGAGGGGTTTAGATCTCTAACTTTTAGATATATAACTTTTGCAGCAACCAGGAATAGCTGAAGAATCCCAGTTTGGTCACTAAGTTACAGTTCGTCTTGCTTAAAATGGTGAATTGTCACTGTGCCAAACCATGAGAATACATCTGTCTGGCACATTACGGCCAAGATGAATTAGCTTACAATCTCTTTGGTTATTCTGGTTTCTAATATAAAGCTCAAGAGGGCAAAGTTGCTTGAAATGATCAGCAGCTTGGGACACGAGCTACCAACTGCCCCTCTACTCTGCCCTCGTGAGACCCCACCTGGAATACTGTGTCCAGCTCTGGAGCTCCCAATACAAGAAGGATATAGAACTGTTAGAACGAGTCCAGAGGAGGGCTACCAAGATGATCAGAGGGCTGGAACACCTCTCCTATGAGGACAGGCTGAGAGAGTTGGGCTTGTTCAGCCTGGAAAAGAAGGCTCTGGGGAGACCTCATAGTGGCCTTCCAGTACCTGAAGAGCACCTACAAGAAGGCTGGGGAGGGACTTTTTACAGGGACTGTAATGATAGCACAAGGGGTAATGGGTGGAAGCTGAGGGAGGGGAGGTTAAGATTAAATATAAGGAAGAAGCTTTTTACTGTCAGGGTGGTGAGGCACTGGAACAGGTTGCCCAAGGAGGTTGTGGATGCTCCACCCCTGGAAGTGTTCAGAGCCAGGTTGGATGGAGTCTTGAGCAACCTGATCTAGTAGAAGGTGTCCCTGCTCATGGCAGGGGGGTTGGAACTAGATGATCTTTGAGGTCCCTTCCAACCCAAACCATTCTATGATTCTATGATTCTATGACATTGTCTAACGTAGACTACCTTAGAGCGTGGTTGCACGTTACCCTTGCTTCAAGTCCAGCTGTGCTCTGACATTCGTCCCACAGCATCCAGTAGCTGTGCAGCCACAGGGGAGATCTGTTCAGTGAGCTGAAGGAAAAGCCAAATTCTCCTCTCCCGCCTCCCTGAAAAAAAACAACTTTTAACCTAATCAACCTGTTTAATCAACTCAAAGGAAGGGAAGAAATGACCTGCCAGGATGAGAGCATGCCACATTTTTCTGCTACAGCAGATAAACCTTCCACCCACCACGTAGCAGCCTACATCAGACATGAGGGTATCAGTCCTTTGACTTAAAAGAACAGCACACAATGAAAACACAATGTTCAAGGTCAGTATATCACAGTA
This sequence comes from Strix uralensis, assembly GCF_047716275.1. NCBI lineage: Eukaryota > Metazoa > Chordata > Aves > Strigiformes > Strigidae > Strix > Strix uralensis. The sequence goes on along the minus strand of NC_133976.1, from coordinate 5,116,057 downwards.
TACTTACACAATTTCTGTTGCTAACTTTGCCTTCTGTATTTTAGTACTTATGAGCCCATTCAGGTGAGATGCGACATCCTTAATTTTCTCTTAAGGGTAATGTGGACACTTGTGTACCAATTCAGCCTCTTGTTGCAGATGGAGAAAGTTCAGGAGAAGACTTACTGAGACCTCTTACTTTGCAGTAGGACAGAGGATTCTTTTTCCAACTGGGGCAGGAGATTTATTTATTTTTCCTGAATGGCATCTTTGACTCAGCAGAGATCATGCCTCAATTTACCTTCTAAATTGTTTTGTTTCCCTCTCTTTACACACAGTACTCCCTAATAAAGTGGGAGGAGGAAAACCCTTTCCTTTCTTCCTCCCACCAAGAACTGTCACTGCTCCAAGCTGAAAGACAGACAGCAGGAGAAGAACTTCAGGTAATGTCTAGAAACCTCTCTCAAAGATTAAATATCACTGAAATGTACAAAAATTAGCTGCCACCACTTCTTTTGCAGGGAGCTAAAGAGCCTTTAACAAAGAATTTCAGTTCTTTGTTTGAAGTGCTGGATAAGACCCCGGCAGAAATCAAATTCTTGTTATATCTCTGAGCTTCTCCCCCCTCCTCCATCATTTCTGGGCTAGAGAAACAAACACAAAATGTTGGTGTACTCTGTGTACAACCAGGAACTCATTAAGTTCAATCAAAATGACCTCCAGAACTGTGGGATGAAGTAACAAGAAAAATAAAGCATTAGGAATTTTAATACAATAACTACTTGCTTCCTTTTGCCATAAATTCTTTATGGGTCTCTAAGATACATCTGCTACCATAGGATAAACATCTTGTGCTCTGGCTATTAAAGGTTTCCTACAAAAATCTAAGATTTACTCAGCTATCTGCACAGAAAGCTGTTTAAAAAATCTAAGTGCCTTACAGGGAAAAAGAACTCTAACCATAAAATCTGTGAGCAAGAACAAGGACACCTTCTTAATCTTCTAAGTAAGAAAGGTGTTGTCAGGACTTGCAACCATGCCTTCTGCAAATTAGAAAAGAAATAGTCAGTTATGGTCCAAAGCATAAGGAAGTGGGAGGAGAAAAGGCAGGTAACCATTTTAGTCAGGACACCTGAGAAACTGCAAATACATTATTTCCATTTTCAGTATGCTACACCACTGTGAGGGAATATACCCTTGACATATACCAGACATGTTAAAAGACAGAGTGGTAAAAAAATATCATTTATCATAAGCAATATGATTAATAAGCTCTATGACTGCTCAAGTACAGCATGTATTTAGAAACACAAGATACCCGATTCATAATAAAAGTCTAAATTCATTCTTGCTCAGGAATAATATTTTTGCCAAGCCACTGTTTTGGGAATTTTCTATGACCAAGACCAGAAATTTCAGGACACCCTGCTCATGGCATGGCCACATATTTTTACAGGCTCTTCATCCACAAATGGCAAAGAATTTGCACACACAAAAAAAATCAGAGGTCTCATCTTACAGAGGAAAAAACAAACGGGGTTCAGAAAGGACAAACTATTTATGCATAGTCACTGTCAAACAAAATATTGGTGGCAGAGATGAAAATCAGAAGTATGGTAAGTTTGGAAATCTAACACTGAACCTACCAGCTCACCTTTTGCTTAAGAGAAGGTATAATCTGGCTAATCAGATATTTTTTATACAGTCATAAGGAGAAAGAGTCCTTCTCTCACTCTTTGGATTAGGGGAAATATCTTAAAAAAAAAAAGGAAATGGTATTTGTTCATCTGCGTTAAGATCCTGCATCTCTCGTTAGGAGAGGCAAGCTACTCCTGCCACTGAAACCAGTAGTAGTTTCTTCTGGAGAAAGAGTAGTTTAATTCATTGCAATTCATTAGCTACTCTGGGGCTATGACTGATTTGGGAATGACCATCAGTTTGTGGCTGATGCCCCATTCAGAAAAGGTATAATTTTTAATTTTAAAATAAATCGCAAAAGGACTGTGAGATTGTAACATGCACTTTTTGTACCACATCCTTCTCCCTGCCTCCGCCTCCTCCCAGTGTGGATTAGGATGGGGAGAGGGATGAATTATCTCTGGAGAACTATAAAAGATAGAATTGATTTTTGGTAAGAACTCCAAGGAAGTTCTTAATACCGCCTTATCTTTGTGAGTAATACAGAAATGTTCCTCTGCTTAGTGAGCGCCTATCTTCGAAGCTATCCTTGCCAATGTTATCTCTACAGAAAAGCAGCTTTGAAGGATAGAAAATAATATATGCTCCCCACTGGTTGAAACGGAGTTGTGTCAAAACTTGTAATACAGAGTTTAGGTTCTACACTAGATATTTCCATAACTTAGGGGAATTCAACAAGTTCGCTGCTGTGACGCTAGCATGAGGCCAAGATAAGATTTGCCCATCTCACATAATGAAATTTAATAACTGTGATGCACTTCAGAGCACCTGCACAAACCTAATGATGTGACATCACCCAAATTCACAGTCTCGCATGTTAGTATTTTTATGATGGTGTGAATTTGTGAAGTTTCTTTAAATAAATTTAAAAAATTCATCATCTTTAAGTATTTCTTGAAGAAAGGCAGCAAAGTCTAGGTTTATAAGGGGAAGTAATCTCCTATTAAACTAGTAAGAAGAGATGGAAAAAACAGACATAATTTTGGATGCACAAGCTATTCATCAAGACAGAGGCTTGTGTGCTTGAAAGTTTTTTGTTTTGGTTTGGTTTTTTTTTCCCTGTCCACAACAGGAGGTCTATGAGGAGATGCTACCTCCTCCTACAAACTGTCTGATCCTGTCTGCAACATTATCAACACAAATATTGGACTGTCCCACCCCTAATAATTTAGGGTAGTCCCCCTAACCCAACTTTTGAGCATTTAGGTCAAATGGTTGACTTTCTGAGAAACAGAAGCCTTTGATTCAAAAGTTCCTGTTTCTACAATAGGCTCATTTAAACGTGCATGAATGTCTGAATGTCATCTTCTTGACAGTCCAGGGTTATGCTTATGTATAATACTTTCCTCTTTATTTTCAGCTATTGACAACTAGCAAGGAGAATATGTACAGAAAACATCTTGCAGCTCCTCTAAAAATCCTCTGCTGCAACTGTGCAGTCTCTCCTGAGAAAAAGAAGAACTTTTTGGTCATCTGCCGAAGCCAGTAATTCTGTTCTTCGGACTCCCAGGATTTCTGCTATCTGATGGAATATTTAAGTGGAGACTTCATTCCCCCGGCAGAGTGCCGACGGCTCAGCCACTCCGGTGTTCAATGAGCTCTTGTGTTCTATTACAGAAGAAATGTGATTTTCTGCCCAGCTGGAAAATGATACTTCTTCCTAGTGCAGAGATTTGTACCCCACTCTAACCCGTCTAAATAGGTCACAGTCACATTTTCACAATACTACCAATATATCCCTTCTGAAAATGCAAAAGCTTACTGCACCCAGGGCAAAGACCATCTAATGTGGAATACTACAGACTCTCTCCTTCGCAAGGAAAAATAAATAAATCAAACTAAGGAACACGTTACATCTCTCTATAAAACCTCTTCCTCTGATCTGGCAGGTTGGAACAGCCCTTCCGTATCTCTTTCTCTCACCAACTTTCCTATTCCAAGCAGATTTGAAGGCCCTGCTCTGCCAGTGACCACCTCCGTGGTGCTTGACAAGACACACCTCTGCGCCTTACTCCCACCCTCTACCAAATGGGGATTATTGATATTTTTCCCCCCAGTGCTTTGAGCTCTCTGAGTGTACCAGGAAGCCTTATTTATTCATTTGCCTGCCCCAAATGAAACAAGCTCTGTCAATCTTACTGGGCAGGATGCTATAGCGTTACTTTTCTACATGGTGCAACTCTGCCAAAAACATGGAGATGTCCGAAAACTATTAGAAGTCTGAAGTCTAGTGAGATGTCTTGAGAAAACAAAAAGTGTGATACGTTGTCTAATTTCTTCTTCAGATGTCTTCTGTGCATGCTTTCCTTATGCTGTTTTACCAGTCAAATACAGTAATTAAGTACTGTTTAACGTTCCCTTCAAAAGCACACGCTGTTCCCAGCTACCCTGGTGTAAATCTGGACTAAGCCTAAAAAAGCCAAGAGTTAAACCTTGCATGTGAGCAGACTGAAACTTTCAGTGTCAAAATACATTTGAGGTAAAATGAATCAAAATGTGGAGAAAGGGGATGCTCAGAATTGATTTTTCCAACAAGGCATTTACAGGCACTCCAAACACGATCTCCACTTCAAACATAAAATAGTCATTGTGCTGATTTGTTACAGTACGACTTGCTAACGTATTTGATTCCACATTATCTGAAACTCCTAGTTATCCGAGGTCTCATCTTCTTAATGGAAGGGAATGTACAAAAGCGGAGCACTCACTTTAACACACAATATATTATCTATACAAATTGGTACTCATTCAACAGACAAACTTAAAAACCAAATTATGGTTGACTATCAATTTGATACTCTGCAGGAGAAAACACCACTTAAAGCCTGATAGCTTATAAAGCCTTTTAACGACATTTCTTGGCATTATAAAATACCAGATCTTGACGCTGTGCTAGAACTCGGTAGAAAGCTCCCATGAGAAGAAAATTTTCGCTAGTTGGTTGTTGCAGCTGAGGTCTTACCAAATATTAAACAAATGTGGTACTGTGGGCTAAGATATCAATATTATAAAAATGTTTCTTGGCATAATACCCCACTGCTGTGTCAAAAGCAAAGAGTCCTGCTGAAGCAACATGCTGGGTATCTCAAAGGAAAGGATTTGGAAGCAAATTTCACAGGCAACCCTGCACCTAATACGCTGATCTGGCAGCCAGTGAATTTCAACCTTTGTCTTTACTTTGCCACAGATGCCTCTAAACTAAGTTGCCTGCAAAATAAATTCAGAGCCTTGCCTCAGTTTCCCCAGTTTTAGAGACTGCAGAACCTACTTGAGAACAGTGAATTAGAAGTCAAACATGGAATCATCATTTGCCAAACACACGTATGTGCATGCATGCAGAAATGCAAATTCCATTCCAACAGACTTCCCGCACTTAACAAAGTCAGATGCTAGAGGTATTACTATTTATTTAGGTATTTCTGTGTGGTAGTAGATAATACTTTCTAAAGCACATGGGTTTTTGCCTTCAGCAGAGATATTTTTGAACTCAGGGTCATATTCTCAACAGCACTTTGGTAATTTAGAAATAAGTATCCCCCCCAACTTTCAGCAGAAATATTTTTTATTTCTTAGGCACTCAGAAGAACCCACCTTAATTTGCCAACTCCTTTAATTAAAAGTTATTAGAAGTTCTACCTTGCAATCAAAATTCTGTAATAAAAATAGTAAACCCCACATCTCATTCTACAGCTTTTCATCAGGATATAAGCCAGATCCTCATCGTATAGCATCAGACATGCTATTAACAACACAGCACACTTTACTGAATAAAAATTCAAGTCCATAGTACAGTGACAGATACTTGGATGCTACTGGGCAGTTCATGTTATAAACAGAGGCATTTCTCTTGAAAGTTCAGTAAGGTTGAAAGCCAAAACAGTGATACGGCATCAGGGATTTATCATCTAATAATAAAAGAGTGTTTGTTCCTCTGGATCTGCTCCTAACAAGTGGAGTCTCATGCTGAAAGAGCAGGTTCAGTAGGCATGCAGCTTTTCAATTGCACTCCTTATTGTATGCTTTATATTAAAGAAAGCAATTTAACTTTTGAGGACAAGAAAATTATCTTGAAACTGAAGTCCTGCCTAAGCTCAAGGCCAAGCTAGAAAAGAACATATAAAATTATTAAAAGGTCTTCAGTTATTACGATAGCTGGAACACTCGCAACAGCTATAATTCAGGGTGCCTACACATTTTAATTATAACCCCCATTTTCAGCAGGTTATAGCTTTCTCTATCATGCTAAAATTTATCAGGTCTGGCCTGTCATAGCCTTTAAGAAAAAAAAAAAAGAGTTTAGGACGTATTGCTCACTCCTGCTCAAATTATGGAAAAGTAGAACAAAAGTAACTGTAGTTCTGCTGCCCCATGGGTGACAGAGCAGAGGTGGAAACCACTTGAGCAACCTCTCTTAATGGTGCTTTAGAGTTTTTTGGTGAAAACTAGGTATGGTATCATTGAAGCCACCCATGTAAATTCCATAAATATAAAATACTGAAAGCAAGAATTTACATGTCAAAGCAACGTGAAACAGAGGGACACCATCCTCCAAGAAGCTGTGCTGTACCAGGCATATACGTGACTTAATTGGCCTTACTTTCACAAGTGCAAATGAGGCTTCCTACTTAAACAAATCAGGGCTTTTCAAGATCTTTGCCTTGCTCCTTATCAAGCAAAAGTGAACAAAACTGGACTATGCAGAAATGATCTTGGACAGCATCTTCTGGACCTCACTCTTCTACTCATGGACTTTCCTACAGCAGCAAACCCCCTTCCCTGTCCATGAAAGCTTTGATGCAAGGCACAACTTGGGTCATGTACAGAACAGACCAATCTGCTAGTGTGCAGCCAAAATTAATCCTACATATATTTTTTTTTAAAGACTTTTTTTTAAGGATGCTTTTAAGATTCAGATGGACAGGGTGCTGGGCCATCTCGTCTAGACCCTGGTTTTGCCAAGAAAGGTTGGACCAGATGATCCTTGAGGTCCCTTTCAACCTGGTATTCTATGATTCTATGACTTTGTTCTTTTAAATATCCAACAAATTTCACGTAAAACCGTTCTGAGAGTTTGACGGAGGTGCCTGCTAATTCTCGAAAGACTGGAAGCACTTTGAGTCAAGTTATATATATCGCTGGCCATGCAGATGAGCCCAACTGATGATCTGCTGATTGTGTATGTCCTGCCAGAACAGAAAAACAATCTGATGCCCACTCTTCTACAGCAGCACATCCGGGGAATACGTGGAAAATCAGAGCAGACTGAACGTCTTGTGCTGGCCAAGGCATCTCGCTCCTGTTGTTTTCTTTTCCTAGGTCTGCCCAGAAATGAGTAGGGATTTCCTGTGCACACAGGCTGGGCTGCAAAGGCACAGTCAGCTTTAAACTGGGAGGCACTGGACAAATCGAGCATACACAGATCGCTTGTACTGGCCTTCGGCAGTAGGTTCATTCACATGACATACACTGATTAAAATTTTGCTGTTCTTCTAAAATGCTCCTCTGGACTCCGAAATATCCCATCTAAAGTATAATATTACAAGTGAATAAAATTAAAGCAGGAAAGAAGCTCATATATACACAACGACAAGTACCTACAAAACTATACACCAATGACTAAATTAGATAGTAGGTGCCTGGGTATAAATATCAAGCAATACTACTATACTGTGGTTTTGTAGATCCAGATTTGCAGAATCAAGCTCCAGGAAATCACTGCTTGGAGTGCACAACCTCATGCTGCATCTTCTCCTGTTTACAGAGTTCTGATAAGTCAAATATTAATGATATCATGCACTTGAGAAATAAGTTGTGATGGTAACACACTCGTGAAATGACACATTAAAATTCTGTGGCCAACCTGGTCTTTCCAGGTATTTCCTGATTTTTTTGATCTCAGCAAGTATAACCTCATACAACTCGATGTTTAAAAGAATGATGTAACATAGTAGGAGAATTGAATTTATGATTGTTTTTAATAAAGAAGCATCTTGGAGACCCCAGTGAACAACAGAACTCCATTGTGGTAGATGCTGTCCAGACTTAACCTGAAAAGCCCTCAGTCAGAACAGTTTACAAATCAAATACGGAAGACATACCTAAGATGAAGGACAGGAAATATTACTGTAATAATACTGATTTATGGAGGAAGTGACCTACCTAAGGTCACAAAGCAAATCTGACCCTGATCTTCTGAATCCCAGTCCACTGCACTAATTGCAAAACTGTTCTTCGTCTTCCTCCGGAGATGAGGAACTGGCACAGCAAGGCTGATGCTGCACCAGGAGAGCTCGGGGCTCCAGTCAGGCAAGGCAACAAAACTGCAGACAACAATGATAGTTTTAAGGATGGGAAGACAAAACCTTTAGTTGCTTTCTTCCTTTGACATTTTATCTTCATTTTTTTTGGTTTGGAAAATATAGCTCCAACAGCCTGTGCAGGATCTCAAAGGACTTTTTAAATAAGGTACAGGATCTTCCTTGGTGGACTAAAAAGTTTTATTCTCACACAATACTCAAAAGCACAACTGTACTGTCCCTTCTGCACCCTCTGTGACCAGAAAATTTAGCATATACCACTGTCCTACCACCCAGCAGCAAGTTCTCTGTACATAATATTCTATTTCTTTGCAGGATATACTGGTGTATTAAGTGCATTTTTAAAGTATTACATCACACTAAGCTGTTAAAACACCCATTTCATAGGTGAACAAACTGAGATTAAATGATACAAGGAGACTGTTTGCTGGATCAGCTGAAGGCTCAACACAAATTCAAAGAGATCTTGAAGTAAGACTTGTTACTTACAATAATGAACTTGCAAGATGGGCAGAGAAACCTGTTAAAAAATGCATTTAACAGGATCCAAAATACAGAAAACAGTCACTGTAAAGATAAGTGGTCCAAGACCTTCATCTTACACTGGCTGAAGCTGATGAAGTTGAAGACAGTAAAATGGGTCACTTCTAGGCTAGTGCAGAAGTAGCCACCCCTCCAGTGACTCTTTAACTCTCCTGGATGCTGATATGGCATTTGTTTTAAAATACAAAATACTAAGATATTTTAGGTCAGTCCTAAGGAATTTAAGAACAGGTTTAGTTATGATTTCACCGGGAAGTTCTATGTATTTAAGCTGCTAATGTAAATCATCATTATGATGATTAAACCATAAGTATTGCAATGCCCTTTCAGCAGACACAGTCTGAAAACACCCAGAGCTTGGAAGCCAACAGGTGTCCTTGTTAGTTTATTTTTGTCTCCGTCTCCCTGAAAGAAAGCAAAAAGCTCCCATTCTGGGTTAGCACAGGATCAATTAAGAGCCTATTTTAATTGAGTGGAAGCCAAGCTTTCCTTCAGAGCCATAGGGGCTGTGCATTAGCCGATCAGACAAATTTCTCCCTTGTGTGACTCTTCAGGAAAGTTTCCTTACGTGTACGCGAGAGCTGGAGAGACTCAGATGTCAAACCTCAACTGCTGGCCCAAGTTTTTCTTTAAGTTGAATTTTAGGTACCTTTAAACTTTTAATTTAAAACACTAAAAACAAATAAGAGGTCAACTCTTCAAACACAGTCCATGTTAAACAAGAGCATTTATAGGGTTACAACTAAGGAAACAAGTGCATTTATAGGGCTGCAAGAGAAAAGCAACTTGAGCTTCTGCTAGAAGTGAAAGGGGTGGGTGGGCAGGGAAGGGAATATAAAGAAAGTTTTGGGCAGTTTTTGCATGACCTGCATATTTTGACTTCTGATTTTTCTGCCTATCAAATGGTAACACGCACAGACTCCACAAGTAAAGCTCATCAGGGATTGAAATCACCGCAGGAGAAAAATCCTGAAAATACAGGCTTGTTATCCTCTGTCAGAGCGGCTTGACTAGAAGATGCTGGCATGGGGGAGAAGAAAGGACCATCGTGGTTAGGAATGCAGAGCAAATAATGCTGGTAACTTCAAGTGCAGCTGGTTTGCAAGCCATGCACCTCACTAGAACAGGACAGCACCAGGATATCCTTCCTGTTACCTGGACTAAACCCCATTTCATCCAGAGCTATTACAGAACAAAACAAGATTAAAATAAATAAATAAAATCACATACATTGTTCACCCTGTAAAATCCACAAAAAGACGTTTTGCTCTTCCCTTCTCTCCTGCCCCTCTCCCTGCAGCCTGGCGCCAGGCTCGGCCCAGGGAACAAAACCCATGTCCTAACAACTGATATTTTCAGACACGAACCCATTGACGACACGCAGCCATGAATACCTTCTCCTCTTACTGTAGGGAATGAAGAGCGGTTGGGTGGCGTTATTGTTTTTACCCAGTTACATCCTCGAGCCTGTCATCGGGTATAGAAGAAGCCTTTATGCAGCAGTTGTACCGTCCCATTTCCTGGCTTCTGTCAAGCTTAACAAAACCCAAGTACTAAACACGTTTTATGCCTTGGAGTATCAAATGTTCTTTGCTATCAGTCAAAATGGAGCTCTGTTCATTTTCATTATTGCTTCATATGAAAATGTTAGCTCTATTCATATTCCATATTCAAGATGTTTAACCTGGGTTCACTGTATGAAAAGTCAATCATGTGTGCATAAATTCAATATATTTTCCCCATTTATTGCAGTACAATGAATATCTTACAGAGAGCAATGTTTGTGTACTGATTCAAAAATATTATCTCTTTCTTTTGCCCAATTTATTTTGTATTTATTTGAGGTGAGGCAGGTATATTTGGGTTAAATAAGCTTTATCATTGCTCAGGGTTTATTATGTTTAGCACAAGAAAGAAAGGTGGCGTAACAGAAGGAAATAAAAAATCCATCTCCGAAATCATGCCAGCAAGTGGGAAGAAACACTTTTGCTGATAAACAGGAAATATTTTATTTCTAAAGTTAACATTCTTAAGTAAAAAAACAAACACTTCAGCTAAATTTGTGGGTTTTAAAACAAACTGTGGAAAACATTAAGGGAACTAAATAGAAACCATCTTTCAAGATGGTAAAACTAGGACAACTGCAAACATGAGGTATTAAACAAGCCATGACAATGAACATACACAACAGCCAATTTTAACACCAATTAAACATATCTGTGATCAAAACCTGAAAAAAAATACTTTGAGAAATGTCAATCAAATTATTATGTAGTAACATAAACCCTTTACATTATTATTTATATTTCAGGAAGTCACACACGCTCCAACTAGCGTCCGGTGTGTTCAACGCACCCTACAACGTACAAAAAAGATAAATGAAGAGAATCCTTGCTCCAGAAAATGTGCGGCACAGTCAACAACTAGAGAAAGCTGGGATAGAAGGGCAAGAGAAGAAGGATTAATTGATGCAACTCATCTCAGAAAACCAGCAAATGTTGGTAATGTTCTGCCAGGGTTCTGCTCTAACTCTGCAAAAGCACCAGTTTTGTGCTGTTCATGGGAGTTTTGATCCATACAGAAACAGTACATACTGCTGAAATTAAAATAAAAAAAAAAAAAAAAGAGCCGAAAACATCAGTCTTCGGCTTTTTTCCCCACCCCTCCTTTCTGCAAGTTTGCTCAATAATTTAAATGACAGATCTAAAGGGAGTTTTCCATCTCTGCCGCCCTGTGCTGAAAGTGGAAACTGGATTTCAGACACTCTTTAATAGACAAATTGTAAGGCTTCCTTCTGAATCGAAAAAGCAATTTTGCTGTATTTTTTTTGCACAGAAGAAAAAAAAAATCAACTACACACACGGTTTTTCCATCAATCTGTCTATTCTATCAGGGTTTTTCACCTAATGGGTAAACAGATTGAGCCCAATTTTTGGAGTACAGATTAACATGCAACACGCGGTGACAGCAATCAACTACCCATAACAGGCACAGGTTTCTTATGGGTAAAGATGCTTTTCTGTGCAAGTAAAATTAAGATTTTTATAGTCAGTATAATACAACACAGAGCATGTGCTAGGGTGTAATAAGCACAAGTGACTGACATCCGTCGGACTAGTGCCCACCAGTGCCCTCGCCCCGGGCATGCTGCTGTACTGCAGCAAGCACTGGGCAGACTGGGACCTTGGGGAGATCAATTAATGTGTGAAAAGTCCTTTGAAGCTGAAAAGCAAGAAGTAAGCGCTAAGTATTAGATCCCGTTTCAGCATGCCATTTCAACAGCTGCTCAAGCTTATGAGAAACACAAAGTACCTTGAAAAAAAGGGCAGGCAGGTAATGAAAATTTAGAAATTCAGCTCCACGTTTCTACCTGCAAAATACTTGATGTGATCAGGCACCACGCAGCCGTTGAAATCAATCCATGCTGTGCAGAATGGGCACATAAGAAGATCCTGAAAGCGCCAACAAACACCCAAACAAGCACGAAACTTTTCTTCAAAATATTGGGGTCGAGTCAGCTGCCATGCATTTCGCTTAAGGATAGAGCATTAAAGGAACTCAATATTCTTGCAAAGAGAGGCGATTTGGAGGAAGCCCTGCTCTGATTTCTCTCTTCTGTTTAGATTCGTATACCAACGCCAAAATGTCGACGACTAAAGCAACACGAATATTACGCTATCATATTATTTACCTACGGTGGGGGGAGATAAAGAGTTTTAACGGAGTGAAAGCAAGTAAGAAAAACTCGACTTCAAAGCAAAAACTAATTATGTGTTTTACTAATTACATTTTAAAAAGATACACAGGGCATTACCAACGAACCCTGCAAAACTGAAAACACAACTGTGTCTCAGGCTGCCTTGGCCTGGAAAAGAGCTCCCGAGAATTACCAAGGGATTCCTGCTTCCCGCAAACACAGCGCCACTAATATTCTCCAGATTTGCTGGCCCTGCTACGAACCATCTCAAGAAAATGTTTACATTAAAGTCGGGTTCAGCTAGGAGGTCAGCTAACTTTAAGGCTTTAAGAAATCAGCAGCCGTCTTGTCTCCCTAGCAGTGCAGGGGGATGGGGAAGGTTGGTTTTTTTTTTTTTTGAAAAAAAGAAAATCATTAACTTGCTGCATGGACAAAACCTCAGTTTTTCACTGCGCTTCATTTGCTGTCAGTGATGTGAAAGTTTTGGGTTTTTTTTCTCCCTGTCTTTAGGCATCCATCAATAAATTGTCAGCACATCTCCAAAGTTTCTGCATACTTCAAAGCTGCTTTTAGACTAAGCCACGACATGTCACGTTTTAAACCTGTAATGAAAATAACAGGTATTATCTCACACAATTAGCTGTGATTTTTATCAGGTTTCTGACTTTCGAACTGCACGTGTATATCAAGTAAACAAGATAAGGAATTTATATTGTACGTATTCAGCCTTTATTCTTTAAAAATTGCTTCGATGAACACCAAGTGGATGTCAGATGATTTTCTGTTTCATTCTGTACCACACAAGAATCAATACAATCTGGTTTTATTTGAGCCAGGCTCCTAAGCTTATGTCTTATTTACATCTCGCAACTGATAAATGATAGCAATAAAAGTGTGGCATTCCACAGGAAGAAAGTGAGATTACACTTCATCTAATTGTTTAAACTACGAGAAACAGTATTCCCACTTGGAAATAAATACCTTAAAGGCTTCCACTGGTGTAACTGCATTGCAAAGGTCTAACAACTCTATGCTGAGCAAGAACGGCTGCAAATACAACAAAAAGCTTTTTTTTTCCTGTATTTTTTTATAGCTATGTATACATGTAAACATGTCAGAAAAACCCAGCCTTCGTTCAAGGTTCTTAGTAATAATTAAAAAACCTCTACAGCAGTGTCTGCGTAAGAGACTGTTCATGTGCACTGTTAAATAAAATCAGATGCATGTTAGCAAAGAGCATGAAGGCAACTGTTAATATTTGCTTCTACCACAAAATGCGTTTAGCAGATCCAGGGTTATACACAGGGTACAACTTGCGGCAACTGTCCCACGAGATATGAACTTGCATTGTGGTTGATCAAATTTTTTGTTTTTTTATTTGAATCCCAGAACCAGTTCCTAACAGCACACAACAGAGAGAAGGGAAATACCTGCAGTGTGTTCTGGTTCTGTCTCATTAACTTTAATTTATCTCTGTACTAAGTGCAACTATTTTACCGAGAAAAAAAAGCATGAGCACACATGTGTGAGCTACGCAGGTAAAAAGAGAGGTAGAAACTGACAAGTAAAATCCAAATTAGAAATAATTTGTGCACAGAAATAATCTGAGTCAGTTAGAAGACTGAGTTAGCACAAGGAATGGATGCAAAAAACTTTTGGAAAGGAATTGTTACTGTCCATTTTTACCTCGCAAAGTTACCCTTTCTGCAGGGTCTGACTCTTTCAAGCAACTCCTTTTCCTGCTCAATGAATCCCAAAATGATTTCCAAAGCTTTCACTCATTTTGACACAAAGGATACAGGAGACTGTTTAGACTTCTAATAAGCCAGGAGCCGTTAAAGCTGCACAGTACTGTTAAACACTGGATGGCGGCAGCCAAGAAAACAATTCCTTGGAGAGGAAAACAGCCAGCATGTGCCCTCGTGTAGGAATCACATACCAGAGGAAAGGAACTTTTTTGGGCTGGCGTGTGACGTGACTGTGAGATGCACAGAGGGGCTCCATTTCTCTGGCGTGCCCCTGGAACTGGAAAAGGGGCATTTAATTCAGCCACCCAACCTCACCGTCACCTGCCAAAGAGCTCAGTGCTTGGCAAGTGCTGGTATTGCTGTCATCCGGCAATTACTAATAAATGTTAGTGACATATTAACATTGAAATCTTCGGAAAGTTATGCAGAAAGATTTTTTAATTCTACTAGAAATGTTTCTTCTTTTTTTTTTTTTTCTCCTCTACTAGAAAAAGTCAGAGCTCCTTAGAAGTGCATATAAAATTGTGTTCATCTAAAGTCCAGTAATCTCTAACTATACCATAACAAGGGAAAGAGCACAGCGCAGTAATTAACACATCACTACCATATTTCTTCCAATTCAGCAAATTTACAGCTGAAAACAATTCTGTGTAACCCAATTTAATTACATTAAAAATTACGCAACTTATTTTATTAAAATGGGATTGATTGCTCTACAAAGAATTTAGATCCAACAATGACCTTCTGTGCTACTGTAAAAGGTGTTCAAAACCCAATGAACATACAATGAAGGCTCTAAACCAGAAACTAATTAGCTCACACACAAAATATTAAATCTGTTTCACAAATTATGTAAATCATATAAAAAATGAGGTATAATACCAATGGCAAACTTTATAGTGCCAAAATGGAATAAGCTGTATGTATACCTGCCTTCAAATTAACTAAAGCAATTATACTGTAAAATCATTAGCCCAAGACATAGTTTAAAGTCAGGCTTTAATAACTTAATGCTACATGTATTTTCTAACCACAGAAAAAGCATTACATACGTTTACACTTCCCACTAAATTTAGAAGAGGTTATGCTGCATTACAGGAAAAATAAAGTATTAAAA
Source organism: Strix uralensis (assembly GCF_047716275.1). Taxonomy (NCBI): domain Eukaryota; kingdom Metazoa; phylum Chordata; class Aves; order Strigiformes; family Strigidae; genus Strix; species Strix uralensis. Next base: position 5,100,958 of record NC_133976.1, on the reverse strand, counting down.
AAAAAAAGAAGGAAAAAAAAAGAGGAATGCCGAAAATGTTTTCTGCAGAAAATACGCACAAAATCAGACTATCCTTTCCTCTGGAGCCCTGTTTCACCATAAAAACAATGCATTATTATGAATTTTAAAACACTAGCATGTTTATTATAACTTCCACCCTCAAAAAAAATTAAACAACTCTCCTGAAGATGAGAAAATAAAACACAATTTTAGATGATCCTGGCAATATTTTTAAATGCCAATTATCTGGTCTCATGGCTCTGTGTGTCCTATGGCCCAAAACTCTTACTACTTTGCAGCCAGGGTAGGTGGAAGAAACAGCAACTCATGGTAGGAGGAGCGGTGCAACCACCGCAGTCCTAAGGGATGGGCTGAAATGTTCAATTTTTTTTGCAGATGTGGAACGCTCAGAGACCCTTGTGTGGAATCCTAATAGGATTTCCAACCTGCTTTTCATGCTTTTAAGATAACTGCCGTGGAGCTTGATGCATCTATGCAGGAGTGAAGGGACTGCAAATAAGGCAAAAATAAACAAGCTTTCTTACTCTGCTTAGATGTTAGATTTGGTATTGCAATTTTCACAACACTGGGGGGTATAAGACAAAGTCCTTCGTGCCATTGTGCAGGAGGACAAAGTTTAGGCAAAGGGCTGTGAATCATCTACCTGTTACCTTTCACAAGAGATGGCTCAACCGTATCCATGTAGCCTTATGCAGCTGTGGCTTTTCAGATGCTTTGGGATTCCCTCAGCATAAAAACAAGATATTGCATGCATGATTTATGTCTGAAAATGAGCACATACAAAACACCTGTATAACAGTTTTCCTGGCCTGATTTCAGATGACTGCATTTTTTGGGGGGTGAAGCTAAAAGCTGAAGCACAACTGTGATGCATATGTGTGTGTGCGCGTGTGTTAGAAATATAGTTCAGCTTTAACAAATATGACTCAGACCTTTTAAAATTTCTTCTAGCTGTTCACAGCCAAGATGTTACTGTCAAACTTCTAATGGATGGAAACACTTTTTGGACTGCTACCATTTTTTTTCATTTAAAAGAAAACAGCTTTTTTGTACATCAGCATCGTTTGATATATTATGAACTACACAAGCTAAGATTTGGTGCTCCATACCCCTTCTGAATAGCTGGGGTAATGTACTGTCACGATACACAGAACCTAAACGCTGCTCTAGGAATGGATGTGGCTGTAGTGTGTTATACAGGAGGAACTGCAGAGGATCTTTCAAAATTTGAGTAAGAAAGATGAGAATCTTTCCTCTGTTTCTAGAATACTAATTAATAAAAAAGCTATTTTCTGAATTTGTTCTGGAGCTTTTCATACTAGAAGTCCAATAGGAGATTGAGCAGCAGTGAGGTCAACTGGCCAAAGACGTACAACAACTATTTTTGTGTGTATACATATCTACAATCACTAATCCTGTGTAATCAATACACACAGACTCCACATTTACTAGGGGCTGCTCTTATACTATTTTAATATCACCTTCCTACAAAGAAGAGTATAAAAACAATTGGCACATGCTGGGAAGAACTTCTTGGGGTGAGGGAGAGAACGGAAAGAATTACAGAAGGAAGAAACTGGGAAAATCTGAGCCATATCTGGGCTAACCTGTAGTGAAAATTAATAACATCCATGCAGCCAACTGAGAAAGGAGGACTGCAAGGCAGGATCAATGATTGAATCTTCTAATAAAATTCATTTGATTGGAAAAAGTATTTCCCTGCCTCAAAGTATTCTCACAGCGATCACGCTACGATAGAAGTTGTCTCCTAAATATCAACTGCCTCTTGATGTTGCATGACCACCTCCCTCACTTCTGCAAACAGAATATAAACACTATGGTAATTATGGTGACTGATGACATGTAAATATTTAATACAGTTTAGTTTTTGTCTTTAAAATGCGTTTTAGAAAGGAAAGTAAATTAGTTTCCAGAGCTGACTCTGGAACTTAGTTATGGAGAAAAAGTACTGAAAAGGAGATAGTCGAGGCAAGCTGGTTTTGTCTGTCTGGCACTCTAAATTTAAGGGAAAAATACTTGCTGGTGTAAACTGGATTTCTGATTTGTCAAAATAATTCAAAATCAGATCTTTGTCATCAAAAGAGATGCAACAAAGACAGTTCCCTGACAGTATTCTATCTGTGTCTTTTTGACTTACTGCTTGGATCTGCACACGTGCCAAACGCCACAGTACTTGCTAACCACTTAATCTGTTTCCTTTGAAACTCATCATCAAATGCTCATTTCTGTACAGTTAACAGCAGGGTCTTTGAAATGTGTTTTCTTTTTAAAATGTAAATCCAGTGTCTTGGGAAGGTTGTTTGTTTTGTTTTGTTTTTTAAAACCCACGAACACATGAAGTCTCATTCCACGCTTTTAAACAGCAATGTTAAGCATAACACATTAAAGCAAAATGATGTCACTGATTTGAAAATTTTTTAGAGCTGTATTTCCTCTTTGACAACCTTCACATATATATTATTAATTATATAATATATAATTAATTATATGATTATATAATATTTTCTGAAAGAACAAAATTATAACCTGTTGTTTCAGCAGCCCTAAACCCCTCTTTTTATCTTTAGCTTTGAGAAATTTATATTTTCAAGGGAAAAGAGAGAGAGAGAATGAATGAATAAGTCACGAAATATCCTAAAAACAAACAGCAAGGAAAACATCATTTCAACTGTATTACAGCTCCAATTACTACTTACACCCCATTTTCCTGGGTTAGACTGTATCTTGATCAATGATATCCCAGCTGGTTTTAGTTGAAAAAGTTTCCATTTCTATCTCTACTAATGGTGCCACTGATAAAGGAGGAGAAATCCATCACATCTGCAGCAGAAATGAAACTCCATCGAGGGATATATATTCATATACACATGCATGAACTGAAACCGTCAAGGAACATATATATATGTATGAACCCTTGTCCATACACGTAACATTTAGAAATACAGAAATCCGAACAGGAAAGTAGAGTGCAAGAAGCATACCAGTATTAAAAAATATGCCAGAAAAAGGACTGCAAATCTTACATCTCTAAATGCTGAATAAAAGATCAGTGGAAAGCAGGACGTTTCTGCAAAGCTACATGAGAAACCCCCAGCTTTGCCGTATCACCCCATAGCACAATATTTAATTTCCACTTCTAATTCTTCCAAGAGCACACTGTCTGCAGATACATATGCAACAGTTAGACAAAAAGAAAATAATATATGCAAGGTTAAGCACCCTCAGGAAGTGACTGCTTTTACTCAGCTGATCCTTAACACTGTCCCTTTCCCTTGTTTTATTGCTTTTCCAATTTACAGTGAAGTGTGGGTATAAAAACGCTTTCGGAACGGTGGTGGGAGGATATTCTCACTCCCTGCATCTGTACAACTTTGGCAGGGAGAGAAGGCATAACGAGAACGTGGTAGCCCGTTTTAAACAGCCGGTTTCCTCTTCTATGCAAGCTGAAAGTGTGATCCAGTCAGCACCAGTCTCTGCTGTGCCCAGGGACCGAAAGTGCAGCCGGGGACCTGCAGCCAGACACCGTGAGTTGCAACCATGACCTACAGCATCCCCATCCCAACCAGAGAACCTGCCGAGGAGCTCGGCAAACTCCCTGCAGCCTGCTCCATCTATAAATTACAACAACATCAACGTAGGGGGAAAAAAACCCCAAACTCTAACCAAAATTCATCTGAGGTTTTGCTCATTTTGCTTCTCTCCGCTTGTATTGAGATTTTTGGGTGCTTGTTTCCTTGTTTTCTTCTTTTTGGGGAGCGAGCAGAGGTGAAAGCTTAGCCCGTGTTTAGAAATATTACACAAACTATGAAAATATCTCACCACACACACCAAGGCTGCAAACTTTTTTTTTTTTCCTAAATGTTGCTCCTACATGCTTAAACAGGAGCATGAAGCAAAGATTTGGCTAAGAGGAGTAAGCTGTAAAGCCCAATTACTTTGACAGGGTCCTTTTCAAATTCACATTCATCTTCCAAGCAAAGCCAGTCTGGCATCGAGGATTCAACAAGTCATATTGTAACTGGGTACTTGTGTGTTCTTAAAATAAACATTTCTTCTCTTTGCGTGGAAATGTCATCCCTTTCAATTTACATCTTTGGAAACAAAAGCCCCTAGAAAAGTATACAGAAAAAGCTGGAAAAACCCCATCCTAGTTTGCAAAACTGAAGTAAGATATACAAAGGAAATGAACCTGTGATACTATTGCTGTAACACAAACACTCACTGTCCACCACTGCATTTAATGCACATTACGTGCTTTTTTTAATCCCAGGTTCTTCAATTTAGCACGAGCCACAGAAAAAATGAAAACTTAAATAATTGTATTTTTGTAATTGTGTTGTGATTAAGGCCAAAACAATCTGCGAAACGAAGGAAATAAGCTTTTTTTGCTAATGGATCAGTATAAATCTCTGTTGGAATAACAGGGTGAGGAGAAAAATAGGGGAGAGTCTGAGGTATTTATATAATTTTCTTTAGACATCCACTTTAGAGATCCAGTATTTTGAATCATCTTCGTGGAGGTGTCTGTCTGTTCAATGGCTTTACAAGGATCTTTGATTCCTATTTGTAATCACTTGTCAAACAACTTACATATCTCTTAGTCTGTATTAGCCAGTGTGAATATTCCCATACATATTTAAAGGAGAAATTTTGCTTTAATTTTTTTTTTAAACATTTAGACCTAAATTTCAGACCTTAAGTCTACCCCCATATTCAATTAAAAGAAAAGTTAATAAGATTATAGTCAAGCAACTAGATGAAGGCCTGAAAATATACTTTGTAGAGTAAATTACTTTGTTCTGGGTTTATTTTTGAGTATATATTTCATCATAAACTCCCCTGTACAGGTAGCACATCCCCATCTATCCATCCTAAATGTTTTGCGCTCTTTCACAGCCAAAAACAGACTTCCCACGTGTGCAGAGTTCAATATAGCAAAATCCATATTCATGTACAACTAACGCACGTATTTTAATTTGTGGACATTTTATGAACCTTTAGTTCCAACTCCCCTGCCATGGGCAGGGACACCTTCCACTAGACCAGGTTGCTCAAAGCCCGTCCAACCTGGCCTTGAACCCTTCCAGGGAGGGGGCAGCCACAGCTTCTCTGGGCAACCTGTACCAGTGTCTCATGACCCTCACAGTGAAGAATTTCTTCCTTATATCTAATCTAAATCTGCCCTCTTTCAGTTTAAATCCATTACCCCTTGTCCTATCACTACATGCCCTTGTAAAAAGTCCCTCTCCAGCTTTCCTGTACCCCCTTTAAGTACTGGAAGGCCACTATAAGGTCCCCCCAGAGCCTTCTCTTCTCCAGGCTGAACAACCCCAACTCTCTCAGCCTGTCCTCACAGGGGAGGTGCTCCAACCCTCTGATCATCTCTGTGGCCTCCTCTGGACCCACTCAAGCAGGTCCACGTTCTTCTGATGTTGGGGGCCCCAGAGCTGGACACAGCACTGCAGGGAGGAAGTCTCATGAGAACAGAATAGAGGGGGAGCATCCCCTCCCTTGACCTGCTGGTCATACTTCTCTTGATGCAGCCCAGGACACGGTTGGCTTGCTGGGCTGCAGACGCACACTGCTGGGTCATGTTGAGCTTCTCATCAATCAACACTCCCAAGTCCTTCTCCGCAGGGCTGCTCTCAATCCACTCCTTGCCCAGCCTGTATTTGTGCTTGGGATTGCCCTGACCCATATGCAGGACCTTGCACTTGGCCTTGTTTAACTGCATGAGGTTTGCACAGTTCCACCTCTCCAGCCTGTCCAGGTCCCTCTGGATGGCACATCCCTTCCCTCCAGTGTGTCGACTGCACCACACAGCTTGGTGCTGTCAGCAAACTTGCTGAGGGTGCACTCGATCCCACTGTCCATGTCTCCACAAAAGATGTTAAACAGCGCCGGTCCCAACACTGACCCGAGGACACCGCTTGTCACTGCTCTCCACTTGGACATTGAGCCATTGACCGCAACTCTGAGTGTGTGACCATCCAGCCAACTCCTGATCCACCAAGTGGTCCATCTGCCAAATCCATGTCTCCCCAATTTAGAGACAAGGATGTCACGTGGGACAGTGTCAAAAGCTTTGCACAAGTCCAGGTAGATGAGGTCAGCTGCTCTTCCCTTATCCACCAACACTGTAACCACATTGTAGAAGGCCACCAGATTTGTCAGGCACAATTTGCCCTCAGTGAAGCCATGTTGGCTGTCACCCATCACCTCCTGATTTTTCACGAGCCGTAGCATAATTTCCAGGAGGATCTGCTCTATGATCTTGTTGGGCAGAGAGGGGACACTGACTGGCCTGTAGTTCCCTGGGTCTTCTTTTTTTCTCTTTTTAAAAATGGGGGTTATGTTTCCCCTTTTCCAGTCAGTGGGAACTTCACTGGACTGCCAGGACTTCTCAAATATGATGGATAGTGCTTAGCCACTTCATCTGCCAGTTCCCTCAGGACCTGCAGATGCATCTCATCAGGTCCCATGGACTTGTACACCTTCAGGTTCCTTAGATGGTCTCAAACCTGATCTTCTACAATGTTCTTCATTCTCTCTGTCCCCGTCTTTGCCTTCTGTGTCTTGAGCGGTGTGGCTGGAGCACTCGCTGGTGAAGACTGAGGCAAAAAAGTCATTGAATACTTCAGCCTTCTCCACATCCCAGGGTAACCAGGTCTGCCACTTCCTTCCAGAGAGGGCCCACATTTTCCCTAGTTTTCCTTTTATCACCAACGTACCTATAGAAGCTCTTCTTGTTGCCCTTGATGTCCGTGGCCAGATTTAATTCTGTCAGGGCTTTGGCCTTCCTAACCTCATCCCTGGCTGCTCAGACAATTTCTCTGTATTCCTCCCAGGCTACCTGTCCTTGCTTCCACCCTCTGTAGGCTTCCTTTTTGTGTTTGAGCTTGTCCAGGAGCTCCTTGTCCATCCATGCCAGCCTCCTGGCATTTTTACCTGACTTTCTCTTTGTTGGGATGCATCACTCCTGAGCTTGGAGGAAGTCATCCTTGAATATTAGCCAGCTTTCTTGGGCCCCTCTTCCCTCCAGGGTTTCATCCCATTGCTACTCTGCCAAGTAGATCCCTGAAGAGGCCAAAGTCTGCTCTCCTGAAGTCTAGGGTAGTGAGCTTGCTGTGTGCCCTCCTCACTGTCCTAAGGACCTTGAACTTCACCATGGTCCCTGCAGCCAAGGCTGCCCTTGAGCTTCACACTCCCTGACAGCCCCTCCTTGTTGGTGAGAACAAGGTCCAGCACAGCACCTCTCCTCGTTGGCTCCTCTGTCACTTGGAGAAGGGAGTTATCATCAACACACTCCAGGAACCTCCTGGATTGCTTGTGCCCTGCTGTGTTGTCCCTCCAGCAGATATCGGGGTGGCTGAAGTCCCCCAAGAGGGCTAGGGCTTGTGAACGTGAGGCTGCTCCTATCTGTCTGCAGAGGGCCTCATCTGCTCGGTCTTCCTGGTCGGGTGGCCTGTAGCAGACCCACACTATAATGTCACCTGTCCCTGCCCTGCCTTTAATCCTGACCCATAAGGTCTTGGTCGGCTCCTCATCCATCCCCAGGCAGAGCTCCATGCACTCCAGTTGGTGACTGACATAGAGAGTGACACCCCCTCCTCACTCCCCTGCCTGTCCTTCCTAAACAGCCTGTATCCTTCCATTCCAACACTTCAGTCATAGGAGCCATCCCACCACGTCTCCATGATGCCAGATTGTAGCCCTGCAGGTGTGTGCATGGCTCTAACTCCTCTTGTTCATTCCCCATGCTGTGTGCATTTGCACAGAGGCATTTAAGCTGGGCCCCCTTAAGTGAAGCTGACTGACTGGCTGGAGTGGCTGGAATTCCTTCGTGCTGCTCTTCAGGCGCTCTCCTGCTGACCTGTGATCCCTCTCCAGGCTCTGGGCATCTATTGCTGGCACTGGCATCAAACTGGTAGGAGTGGGATGGATTGAGGTTCCCCTCCCCTGGCAACTTTAGTGTAAATCCCTCTTTACCAGCTTGGCAAGCCTATGACCGAAGATGCTCTTCCCCTTCTCTGGCAGATGGAGCCCATCAGCCCTCAGTGGACCACGTTTCTCAAAGCGAGACCCACAGTCTAAGTAGCCAAACCCTTGGCTGTGGCACCAGTCCTGTAACCATGTTGCCAAATTAAAGCAGCTACCAAAAACCCAAGCCTGATTTCCTGCCTCTTCTGTCCTTGTATTTCTACCGCATTGTATTAATAATCAATTTTTCCATTAGATTTCCTCCTGTCTAGGGAAGGCACCAACCTGCTATTGATCAACCGTTCATACATGGCACAGTTTATTTGAACAAGCAATGTGAGATTTGAATGATGGCCCTGGCTACATCTGAACGTCCTCACGTGTGTACAAGATCACACACTGAAATAAACACAGCTGGGTCAAATTTTGATGGCTGAGTGCTCCAAAACCACGCTCCCATTACACCAGAGGTGAGGATCTGGGGGGCTACAGCCTGCTACATGAAAAGCTATTGTTTGGTGAGGAGGTAAATATGTTCTACAAGCAGCCTGTAAACATACAATTTTGCATTAGTGAAAAACTTGTGAGAATCTGGGAAAAGCTACTGTTTAGAGCCAGAAAGAAGAAACTATCCCATGCCATCAAAATGCTCACAGAGTTGAGACTCTGAGGTTAAGAATAAGGAAGTGCTTTCTAAATGTTCTGCTTCTGCCCTTCAAATAAAGTTTTACGGTCTTAAAAATATATTGTGAAATGGGATTCCTCCACCACAGTTACACAGCTGCATTGCTTTGGCACTAGCCAGACCAAGCACAGGGATGCTGTAACAAAAAAAATACTTCACTTGGAGTTATCTTGCTGGACAAACTTCTGGGAATTGATTCACGCTTTTTACCACTACAGAAAACAAAATCCAAACACATGGACATATAACTCTTACCATTCCAAGCACCATGAAAGCCCAATTTTATGGTATATGTGTAGCTAAGACATTTTTACCATCTCCATTATCAGGGAGGATGCACCTCTGATCTGACTGAGCAGCCAAATACCAGAACAGGAATCTGTGGCAGCCTATTTCTACAGCAACTGCCAATAACTAAGAACATCAGCAAAGTTGTTTGTTCATCTATTATAGCTCTGATTTTGCGTGTTTGGGCTGAAACCTCTGAACAGTTGACTGCCAAAATGAAAAATATGCAAACATTATTTTTTTCATTAAAAACCCTAACAGAACACCAATTATTTCAAGATTATTGTGCTCTTTAACTCAGGTAAGAGGCCAGGAATCAAGAAATCTTATGTGCTAATACTAGTCTGGCCACTGACTTGCTACACAAATTGACCTAAGTCGCTCCAGCAGAGTCTGGGAATTATACCTGGTATTGCAGTGACAAATATGATGAATGATACGTGGTATTGCAGCCACAAATATTTATAGGGCGATCCAAAGAGACCCATCATTATATTAATGAAGCACCTTCTGACAGTGTTTTGCTTTAACACAAATAACTGCTGATGTTGCACATACAGTAAAGGAAGCTTAACGGGCAGCACAGTTTAGCAAACACTGAGTGCTACTAGCAAGCATCACTGGGACCACGACGTTGGTTTTTGTCTAAAAGATGAAGACCCAACATACCCTTCTAGAGCCACCATCACTGTATCTCACGGGCACTGTAGTTTGGTGCCTTTTTTCCCCCCCCTCCTCGATGCTCCCTATACATGCAGCTTTCCAAGCAGACTGTCTTCTCTGGTTTACCAGCACAGCTCAGTGAAAAGGCACAGTCATTCAGATGAAGAAACTGAAGTCCACCCAGGGAACCCAGGCCAGCACACGAGTCAACCCAGCAATGCCTTCCATGCAGTGTTACTGCAGCATTTCCAAATGGAAACTCTGTTTTCTCCCTTGAAAAGCTTTTGCTGCATCAAAGTTTGGTGAAAATGTCACATTTTCCAGGAAAAAGCCAGTGTAACCTCCTTCTGTTTCCCCTCCTCTCGTCCCACACATTTTTAAATGTTCTAGGCTGCTGCCCTGTCTCCACGCAGGCTGCTGAAAGTGGGACCAATAACGGTTTCAGAGGAGAGCACTGAAGCAGCTAAAGCTCTCAATAACAACTCTGGGGGCAAAAATACCCTGGTATTTATATTTTATTTTCTTCCTCTTCTGGGGTAGAGGCAAAGGATAAAAAAGCAAGAACCTTTCCTGCTTTCAGTAAACCTCACAGAATGTTTATAGTTTAGCATTTAGTTTCCTTAGGAGTGATGAGAAAAAACTTTAAGTGGTCTTTGCTATCTCTGTATTTTAAAGCTGGTCAGAAAATGGCTTCCTGCAAAGAACTCTTCCCTACAAAAAAAAAAAAAAAAAAGTTTTCTGGTTTACCACAAAACGGCAGTTTTCTACAGAAAGTAAAATCCCTTTCATGAAAAGTATTAGTGCAATTGAGAAGCTAATTTTCTGTTAAAGAATAGCTTACACATTTTTTTAATCAGCTGTTACAGTTAAAACTGTACAGAATTGGTCATCGTTTACTACTTCCTGCATTATTAAATCCTACAACTGATGCCCCAAGACTGAGCTTTTCAGGGCAAAAACTGCCCCTTTGTGTGCATACAAAGCACCCAGCAAACGCTGCTGGAGTGCTAAGTTAGGGAACTAATGAAGTTATGGAAATATGAAGATAATGAACTCTTTCAAGTGCTATTTCAAATTTTTTTGCCATACAGAGCATCTATTTATGTTCTAAAACTCCACCATGTTCAACTCTAAACCAAAATATTAAGTTGTTAACCTTTTTTGTATAACAGAAGCAGCCTGCCTGAATTGAAAAATACACAGAACACATTTACACTAACAGTCTTTAAATCCTCACTGAAAGCTTAACCCTCTGAAGAAATATCTTCTGAAATGCCAATACAGAATATTAGTTTCTATTTTACTGACATGCCACGAAAAATAACCATACAGTGTAATCTGATGCATTATCACCTCAGAAGCTAAACGCGGTATCAAATTTACTGAGCCAATTTAAATCTGTAGGAAACTGGAACTCTTTTATTATTATTATTATTATTATTCTTAATACAGCTTCATTTTGGTGCAAGTTTTGAGCTCCATGGTGTATTTGAGGTTCCTTCCTACTGGCCAACAGCAAATCCTTTGGAAGGGAGTCAACAGCAGCTAGAAGATAGCATTTCGGTGGCTCCGATTCCCGGGATAAGCAAAGAGAAATGGTTTAAACCCAATGGTGTGCTGATTTCTTTGCTGAAACATCTCTGCTCTCTCTCTCCCCCCACCTCCTCCGAGCCACATGGCTCCATTTGGCTACCCCTGCTGTTGTCTGGGCAATACAAGGGACGTGCCAGCACGGAGCAGAAGATAATCCTGTTAGTGGCAGCATTAACTTTTCACCTGGATACTCATCCATGGATGAAGGCAGTGTACCAATCTACTGCCCAGCCTTTTCTCCCCAGGCAAAGCCCCTGATCTTCCCTGTGGCTTTGAAGGAGCAGAGCAGAGGACCCCATGTCCAAGCTTGGGTCACTCCTTCAAAAAAGCGTCTGTAAAGTAAACAGTCATCAAACGCAACTCCAATACATCTCAAGCTGAGAAAATAATTAGTTCATGCTACAATTGTTACAAAAATGAAGAGGGAATAAATGACCGAATATAGCTCTGCACATGCACTGCTCCAACAACTGTAACCATGAAACATACTCCTTACGCTTCTCAGTCTAGTATTAAGCAGCATCAGAAGAGGTAAAATGTCAAACTGTTCAAGAAAATATATACACTGAGGAAACAGGCTCCACTTACAGTGCCACTGTGTTCTAGTATGAATTTGAAGGTGTTTTAGAGCATGTAACGTGGCTCCCATTGCCAGAGGATTATTTAAATATCAAATGGAAACAAAACAGTCACGAGATACTGTCTCATCTTGGTAACATATGGATGTTACATGTGGTTATATATGTGTGGGGGCATTTCCGTGTGCATATGTGTGTTGTTTTACCTTAAAAGACTGGTTGCACTGTCAGCCCATCTCGGGCAAAACCCAGTTCAAGACACTCAAACTTCACATTTGCGGTATCACAGCTCCCCGGCAAACACAGCGGAGCGCAGTGAGGCCTCAGTCCTGCCTGCTGCCCACCGGCACTGCTTTGCCATTGTATTTTAGGAAAGCAAAACAACTGGAAAGATGTGAATTCTCTTACAATTCATTGTTTGAGACCCATGAGGCCAAAGACCCCTAAAAAGTAAAGCAAAATCCAAAAATATTAAAGCACAACCAGCAGGAGTTTGACTTGGACTCTTCTGCAGACTTCTGCATCAAGAAAACATCCAAAGAGCAGTTTAGCCACAGAGGTGAGAAGCCCGTGGTACCACAGCAGAGGTGTTTTTAGCAGGTAGGGATCAGAGACTGCTTGGTGACTTAGCTGGGAATGAGATACAGACTCGAATCCCGACCGCAGATCCGAACAGCAGAGCTGTGGATGAAGCAGAGAGCAGCTCCGACTGGCACGTCTCTGTCTCACCAAGGTTACGCAGATCAGCTCTTCGGAATTGTTGGCAGCAAAGCTAAAAGGCCCGTCTTTGACCCAAAACACAGTTATCAAAGAACGGGGGAATGAAGAACACTGTGTTGGGGGATGCGCAGGACCTGGCGTATTTGGGTGAAACCTCACAGTCCCAAGGAACGGTGCTGACAAGCGGCTTCTGATGAGCTCCCTGTTCTTTGAAGCAGCCCTGTTACCTCCTGGCTCAGAGCAGGGCAATGGTAGAAGGGATCGGGAAAGGGAGAGAAGCCTTGAAGTTGGAGGAAACGAGTAAAGGAGAAAAAAAAAACAAAACAGATATTAAGGAGTAAGCTGTGGAGTCACTGAAGTGGTTTCAGTGAAAGGTGATCACCACCACCTTCCAGCAGGACCTTTAATCATCCTTGATGCAATTTCACTAAAGCAAATTCTATTTAATTTCATTGTGCCTGACCAAGCAATGCAATTCCTACTAGCTGGACACTTTCTAGCCTTCATCAGGCTTTTGCAATAGCACTCATTCCCTCGAATTTATCAGAGCATTTATCACAGCGGTTCCAAAAGCGCCAGCTCCATGAGGCAGAACCTGGTGCTCAATACTTTATTTGTATTCAGCAGATCGACCTTTGCATTCTGTCCTGGTACGCTGATAATTTCCCCTGTTTCCAGGAGAACTCCTACTGCCCTGCCACGTAATCACTCCCTCGTTTGACGAGCAGAGCACTTTCCTTCGCATAAGCTCTGTCGCCTTGCATATTTATACAGCTTTTAGCAGTCCAACCAGCCTTACGTTTAACCCACAGATATTTAATTTTGTTCTGCCACAAGAACAACAAAACTTGGCTATTTAAATTACCGGATTTAACACTAAATTTAACAAATTTAGCAATCCTTTTGAGGAAAAAAAAATCGTATATGAAAATCAAAGATCAATTTGAGAATCTCTACATACACGATGCACTTAAAAAATATATATATATATCTTGTAACAATGAGATCTATACCGCCAGTCTAAAGGACGTGGGGCACTCAATAAAAAGACCCCAGAGAATCTTTTCCTTCCAATTGTTTCAGTACATAATCACTTGTTAGCAAAGCAGCAGGAGATTAATGGTGAAAGGAGATTATAAATTATATTGATGTGTATACAAATAGGTAAAAGTTCTAAGAAAAAAATAGGTATTCAAGTATTTCTCATGCATTTCTCTCAAAATATATCTGTCATCACGTCACCTCATCCTTTGGAAGTCAATATTTCTTAAATTTTGGGGTTTACACTTGCACTGTTTGCCATTTTAACAGTAAAAAATGTGATCTATGTGACATAATTCATCTTTAGCTTGGATTGGATCCAGGTCAAAGAGCTCCATATTTTCAGCCCATTAGTCATGGGAATTAGAAGTATTATACAGTTGCTTTTAATTGGTAGTTCATGCTCAACCACTGCAATCCAGTCTATGATTGCAAAACTAGCTAAATTATATTCTCAATAAAACATCATCCAGTTTACAAAAACCCTGTCCCAAAGCAAATTACATCTCACATGCATAAGTAAAATATAACTAGCTCCACACTCAATGATCATGGGAAAAATGTTGATGACCAGCCACAACTGGCCGCCAGAGCAGAGCTCCAGTGCAGTGCCATGTTCCACCCCAGCTCCCTTTCAAAGGAAAGTCGTTCTCAATGCTCGACTGGTCAAACACAACATTAAGTAGCAAGCACTAAAAAGTTAATTGAATGTTTGCCAGGAGACGTATGCCCCATTTTTATACTGGATAATTAATTTCTTTGTTTTTATAAGAATTTTAAAGAGTGACCAACATGCACCCCGAGGGTAATGATCTTCACTCAAGGGAGACTTCTGACTTTTTGTGACATGGGACTTATTTGTATTTGGAAACACTCCAAGATTATTCTCATGTAGGTGCTTGCTTTTAACATTACACAAACTCTTGTATCTATTTTGTCTCAAGCAGCTGGTATCTTCGTACACCTCTCCTAAAAGTCAACCATTTTGGTCCAAGGATCTCAAAAATAAACTTATTCTTAACGTTGTTTTACAAGCAAGGTGAGAGAGGCACAGGTGAAGCACCTTGGGCTGGGGGCACACTGGAAGACTATGGACAGCTGTGGAGAAGGGGCTATCTCTACTTCTAGTCATGTACTCTAAAATTACAAAACCTGTCCTTTCTCATTGTTATAGGCTCTAAACCCTACTACAGTCAGTAAGAGGGTTTTCCTGTTGATAGTGTGAGCTACTCATTAAGATAAATTGCAGTTTTGGAGTTTAAAAAAATTTTTCTAGGTTACTATCAACCCTGTCAGGATTAATCGTTTTAAAGTACACTTAAACTGCCAAAAAGGTTCCATATTTAGAGCCAGAAAGGAAATAAGGACTATTAGCATCTCACAACACAGGCCAAAGCTTCAACATACCCACAGACTTCTGGTCTACTACTGTTTTGGAATAAAAATCCAGAATCATCTTTACCATGATTATGGCCTTTGCTGCTTACAATGAATGTTGATATAATTTAAAACCTTAATCATTCCTAGACCATTGCAATCTGTGAGTAACTTTTATTGCTTCTGCAAACAAGTACTTCAAACAGTCCATCCCCCATACTACAGAAAATATCGACAAGTAAACAAGCAATATTGTGCCCCTTCCTACTGCTATCACTACTAGAAGATCTTTAAAGAGGTTTTTCTTCACTGCCTGAATGAGAGCAGATTTTAACTATCCACACGTCATAAAAGGCAAACCGGTGTAAAGGTGTTCGCTGATGAAGCATCTCACTACTGCTAGCTGGACCTTCTTCTAACTCTCCGTTGGAATTGTTGGCAACGGGATAGGGATCAGCAAAACAGCTTCTGCCATCCACCTCCCCTTCGGTCTGCTCGCTGTCTAGGTTACCTGCACGTTGGTTTGGGGTACAATAGCTGGGGTACAAGCATTCACACTTTCATGACACTTTCCAATTTTATTCCTCCTGGGATTGTGGTTTTTCTGCTTGAATGAAATTACCCTCAACCTGTACACGGCAGCTTCAAGTAAGCCAGAAGATCTGAGCTGAAGGGTACAGTGGTGAGACTCAGATGATAGGCACAAAAGTTAGCTTGGATATTCCCATAAGGAAACCTGATCTTTTTGTCCTCACTTGCATCTGGAAACGTAGCCCACAGTTATTTACGTTGAGACAGTCTAGGGCTCTTTCCCAGTCAGCAAACTCAGCTGGAGGAGAACTTGTCCTCTGGGGAGAGCAGGAGGGAGACACCGGGGCATCACCAGCACATGGATTGCTGCCTGCAGCTCACGGACATGTCCACACGTCCCAGTTCGAGTGAAGGCAGCACCTGCCCCCCAGCAGAGCAGCCCAGTCCACGGTAAAAGCATCCACAAATCAGATCTGCAGGTCTTCTGCATGTGGATGGCAGCAGAATTCACTTCAAACTAGAAGGAATATCTCCTCTCTTCACACTACCAGGTGACAGAGATGATGTAAACCTAGTAACTAGTTTTTTTGCAGAGCAAGAAAAACCTGTACTCTGCCCTCTCCCAGATCTTTGTTGACATGATGACAAATAAAAGAGAAAATCTACTGTTTCTTGTGGAAGTGGAAATATTTTTAGTTAACGTGCACACACACAAATATTTAGGAGCAGACAAAGCTGCAGTGGTGATGAGCGGCTCACATTGTCCCACCATCAGCCCACAGCAATAATTCACTTTATTGTAACATGCCAACTGGAAGAGCTGGAGAAGCTACTGGGCTGGTGGCATATTACGTCTGAGGTTGTAGTAAGCTCAGGTTTATACTTATCTTCTGTTCTAAAATAAAGCACGCACATTTATTGATCAAATATGAATTACTTAAATACAAATGCTTTCACAGCTGTAGCCTTCCCAGACACTGTACTACCATGCTATAGCACTGCCATGGTCGAGTTAAAGCCGATATTCCACTCACACTGGCAATTTTCCACTAACAACAAAACCAAGTCTAGTAGATGCAACATTTCAAAATGCATGTAAACTATTTAGATGAGTTCTTTTTATTGACAATCCCAGGGGAATGGAGAGAAAATGATTTGTTTTACCCTCAGAGCTCAAAGCTCTCTTGGGAGGTAATTCAATTGAAATTTCACATTCAGTCTAGCCAGGCAGTGATAAACAGATGCTTAAATTAGCTGCATTACACCATAATCAAATATCTTAAGAAGGGGGAAAAGTTTCCAATAAACAATGGGGGTGGTGGGAGCTTCCCAGTATTTTTAGAATGTTTTTCATACCTCTCTAAAGCTCCTGCAGCAGCTAGCACTCCTTCAGACACAGAAGCATTGAACAATGCAGAGAATATACACACAAACACAAAACCAAACATAACTGGCACTTCACCGAGATCTCTAGCAGATTAGGCTCCCTGCACCCCCAGCACTTCCTTTATCTACTACACTTAAAAGACGATTTCTATTACGATGTCCTGCTACACCATGCTACCTCTTCTCCAATTTTACAAAACTGTTTCCCCTCTTTTCAGTTAAACAAACTGTTGCATAAAACACTCATACAAGGGAGGCAGAAGTAGTAACTGGACCGGCGCTGTCGTTTAGCATCCGCTGCTCAGATCCAAACACCTCCCTATGTCCCTAACAATATCTGCATCTCCAACTCCTGCTTCCACCACCTGAGCCACTGGGTACTCCCTCTCCCCCTCCTTCTTGGTCCTTCCCCACCTGGCCAAGCAAAAAGGCAGCAAGAGCAAGGAAGCCCATGCCTTGCTCCTGCTCCAACTGTTAGGAATGAGAAATTTCTCCAAAAATAGCTAAATGCTATGTCCATGCGGGGGGGGGTCCCTGTGTTACTCCTGACAAATATCTGGAAGGGCATGAATGGTCTGGGAGAATATTAAAAATACAAACTGTATATAGTTCTCCCAACTAAATTTCCTAATCCAAGAAGCTAAGGGAAATAGCAGAGGGGAAGAAAAAAAGCTCATTAGAAGTTTTCTAAATTTTACCTTTTTTTTTTTTTTTTTTTTTTTAAAAAAAGAGTTTTTTTTTTTTTTTCTAAAAAAGAGGTATTTTGTGTTTCCCTCTGGACTTTATGCGCAGGTCCATGAGACTGCATGAGGGATTCTGGCTTTCGCTTTTTAGCTCTCATGGTTATGAAAGTTCTAAGCACATCCAGAAATTTAAAAAATCAAGAGGAACAGAATAATCAAGATATTCCAGTAATCAAGATTTAATCACTGAGGAGTTTTTAGTTATGGGGTGTGGTGCTCACTTGCTGTGTCACTGCAGACCCCCAGCCACCCCTTTGCACCCAATACAAACAAAATACCCTGAAACAGAGGGTCAAGTTAGCAGAGGTCAGGCTTTCAAACACTGTGTGTTTTAGGGTTGTTTTGTTTTGTTTCTTTTGAAGTTCACTGTCACTTTTCTTTATCAGTAAGTGCTCTTAAGCCTGCCCAGCCAGTGAAGGCATTTGCCTGCTGCATGAGGTGCACACAGGCAATATTAGAGGGGAAAATAAGATTTAAAATTTCAGATGTCCTGGACTCCATCCAAAGCAAGGCAACGAGAAATCTACTGCCTGTTATACTGGAGGTTGAAGTAAATGTTATGATGATTCCTCTGGCTTAAAAAAAGAAACCCATGAATACATTAAACTGACTAGAGGTTCAGTCTGGTTGAATCATCTTGTGCATCATCACAACTGCAAAATCCAAAGTTGTAAGTGGCTCCTTGGGTTTGTAATGCTTAAAACTAGAAGTCACTATTACAGAAAACTCTTTTTAAATTGGTATTCGTGTCTAATTTGGAAAGCACTAAGTTTTAATCAAACACAAATAGCAATACTGGGGGAAATTCTTAAAAAGGCAAAGTCTGCCCTCCAGGTCAGCTATCACCTAAGTTTTTAAATCACCTTTTGAATCAAGCATGTGTTTAGTATATGAAGGCTTTTAACAGAGCCATTCCTACAAAGGCAAGATCATATTTTAAAGCAGTATGGAGCACCACAATCTGAAAAATGAGGCTAAGAGCTAACAGTGTACTCATGGAATGCTGGATTTTGCTGTTACTGATTTGAACATTAAGTGAGCATCAAAAATGTGTGTCCTGGATCAAATAAAACATGAAATGTTGCATTGAGTCTTTTAGTTCGTGGTAAAAACAAGCTACACATTAGACACTGAACAACTCCTCTATCGTAAGATAAACATGGCATGCTAAAACATATTTCTCTTTAAATCACATTACTTCCCATCACAATAGCTCAGGCGAAGTTCTCAGCAGTGAGTGAACGGGAAGGTAAAAGCTCCTTCCGACCGGAGGAGGCGAAACCAGCGGATGACATGTATTTCTCTTCTCTTTCGTGCCAAACACACCAGGAAAGAGCTGCTTTGAAAACTTGGTGGCAGCAGCAGCGTGTGAGCCCGAGTCAGCAGCGCAGGGAGCGCCGGTTCACAGGAAAAGCTTGATAGACGTAACGACAGACCTAATGCTGCAGTTCAAGTTCGCCTGACCCTTGGGTTACCACCACACTGCAGGCGATGGCGGTGGCGTCTTTCTCTGAAACCCAATGCATCAAAGTTGGGGGTTTTTTGGGTTTTTTTTAGAGATAGCTGAGTTTTCAACTCATACTTACAGGGTTAAGAATATACAGTAATTGCAGCAGATTAAAAAGCAGCAAGGAAAGGGTCTTGAATCAAGCTCTCCTTCGTGCCTTACATCCATGCTTTCATGAACTAGACAGACTCCAAGTTTCTCATCTCCTAAAAAAAATTGCAATAAACCCCCCTAAACCCAATTTCAGGCACCCAATGCTGTTTAGTGCTAATATTTCCAAATAGAATTCATGGCTTTAAAAGGCTCCCTGAATTAGAATAATGCCATTAAATCAGTAATTTAAATAAAGTAATATTTTAATTGATTCAGACATTCAGAGACATTTCTTAGCATCGCCACCTCTTTCTGACCTTTCACTCAAGTGTGTTTTGCGCCAATGATGGGCACCAGCTATTTATTGCTGTTTCTGAAGTTATAAATGCACAGTAGCAAAATCTGCCCCCAAAGAAATAAGGGGGACCTTTCCTGCTAATCTTATGGAGAACAATATTTGGCCATGAGAAACATTAAAAAAATTACTTGAGAATAGCAAAGTAAAAATAGACAAACACATTCAGCAAAAGGGCTATAAAATCAGAGGCCACTTCAATTATTGTGGTTTCCCTTTATAGGAGGGTCATGAAAAAATAATAATAATAGGTGGCTGTTACATGTCAAACAACATAATATGGCAATGTAACAGGGCAGCTAATTAGATCCACAAGGGCAGAACTCACTGGCCAAAGCTGTGACACAAGTATCTGGTCATCTCATGTGCTTACTTGAAAGATGGAAAAAAAAAAAAAAAAAAAAGGAAAAAGAAAAGCTGTATAGGTAGATGTACAGAGAAAGTAAAGATAAATTAGGCATTTAATTCCCAAAGACAACAGTATAAAAATGCACCTTTCTTTCCCCCATCCCAAAAGTGTACCACTAAATGCAGGAAATGTATTGCCAAACCCCTCTAAAGTTTGTTAAAAACTTGGACATAATTAGACACATTGAATAAGACTAGCCAAAGCTCTAATAAAAAGAACATTTCTAAGTCCTTATGATTCAGCACACAAGACTTACAGGGAGAAGTAAGAGAAAATACATTTTTTTTAGGGGGTAGGATATCTACAGTTGTCCTCCAGAGGACATTTCATACTTTTGTGTGATACATTTGGAATTTACCTATCACACACAGGATAACAAACCAAATCCTTTATCAGGATACAGACCCGACATTATAACACCTGGATTTCTGCATTCTTAAAAGAAGTTAGAGATCTTTGTCATCCCAGCTCCTGCTGACTCCTATTTTCACTTGTTAATTATCAAATTCTGAAGAACTTTGTCAGCTTCTGACTCATCCTTTACCTAGTACTCATCCTCCTCCTCCAGCCTTCATGTGACATACCTTCTTTACTGCTGTCCAATGATTTATCATTTTTCTAGTCATCAGCTCTCTGGAAAACACAGAACTATCTATATTCACACACAGCAGTACGAACATTTGAATTTAAGACTTTAGTAGCCTGTACGTACAATATTCCAAATGGTTCAGATACATAATACACTACCACCTCCAGTAGAGCAAAATTACCTAACAGAGAAATAATGTTTCCCTGTTTTCCCAGAGTGAATATATAAATATTTCCTGAGTGCAGCATATTATCAGAAAATTGGGCAACAGGGGCAAGAATTCAAGCAACATGTACGAGAGCACGAAGTCTGTGAAGGTCTAGCTGACAAAAGCATGAATGCAAATGCATACGTGAAGTGTAAGAAGCTCCGTGCAAAGCTTAACAATTCCTCTTTAGCTCTCATTTAAAAATAAAGGTTATTTTGAAAACTCTTGGGTTTTGTGCTATCTGTTGTATGTAAAGTCAATTGTTTATTTAAGCAACAGCAAGTTATAATCCTAAATAATTTATCTGCAGCCATAAGAGTATTTTTATAAACTTATTATTATTTACAATTCTGCTGGGTTTTCCTAAACTCCATTTTCCAAAGCTGTGCAACATCCCTTTTAAATCAAGCACACTTAGTTTCACATCAGTTAAATATAAGCAGTCCCAAAACTAATAGTGAGCACACAAACCGCTTTACTCCTACTACCCTACGACTGACATAACCACTCTCAAATGGAAGAGACAAAAGTTTCTCCCCCATCATCACATTTCTCCCTTGTTTCTCCCTGCTTTTTAATTTTAGAGTATCACAGGTTGTCGTATCTATTCGAGCAGTGCCAACATACTCGTTTTCACAAACACATGATCCAAACAGGCACTTTAACAATCTTACTTTATATTTCTTTTATGGGCAACTGCTTTTGAAACACAAGATTAAAACCAACCGTAAAAGAGAAAAAATACAATGCAATTTATTTGTATGTACTATCATATGACAAGGTACCTCCTTACTCCCTGGGAAAAAAAGGAGGTCAGGAGGTGAGATCTGAAGAGAGGATGGAGCTCAGTGGGATGGAGGAGAGCAGAAAGCTCCCCAGACCAGGGCAACACAAGTGAGATACTGTGGAACCACAGGAAGGGGAAAAGGAGAGACTAGAGGTCAGATCCTGGTGTTTTTGCACATCAAACTCGCGCCAAGGTTGGTATTTTGCACAACCACTTTTCAGGCTGCAATCCCAGGACACCAGAGTCGAGGCGTGGATTTTAACAAGGCATGGTGCTGTGTTAGGGGAGCTGAGCATCTCGGGATCTGCCCGAGCCTTGTCCTAGAGGGGGATGCAGTCAGGCAGGGGAAAGCGCCTTCTGCACAGGGAACAAAAAATGGAAAAGAAAGCAAACAAGGACAAGAAATGGAGAAAATGAAACAGAAGAACAGTTTGGCTCTTGCTTTCTGGCCTCATAAATCCTTACTAGCAGAAGAGAAGTCGGATGGAACAAAGCATAAATAAAGTATGAGGTGAGTTTTAACCATTTTTCAGGGCAGGGAGAAGGAAAGCTAAACAGACTGCACCTCTCCACCCTCATTGAGATGCAAACCACACAAAGGCGAAAAACTCATCTTGATGCACTGGTAGTTACGCATGTAAATTCCAGCGCATGGAGCAAGATAAGCTCAAAGAATGCAGTTTCTCTCACCAGAAAGATTCAGCTTTGTGTATAAAGCTGTAGTCTAACTACTGTAACCATCGGGACGACTCTGTTTAATATCAATAAAGTGAGCAATGTGTTCACCTCACGCTAAACAAGCAGAAAACCCGAGCAACCAATTCCAACAACCTAGAAACACCCATACGTGAAACAGCATCCAACTTCGCTTCGATACAAAAAAAAAACCAACCCACACCACAACTTCTTTCCACTTCAGGCTCTTCTTTCTTAACTCGAGCAGCAGAGAGGAGTCTGAAATGAGAGCCCACCTGTGCAGCGCAACGTGAACCTGAAGTCTCCTCTCCTAGTGGAAAATAAAGTTTTATTTTAATAAGACAGGCCCGTGACATGCCCTTGTAGGAGCCCTGCTCGATAACACTGACAGTACCACTTTGCAACCTCTTTCTCTTTCCTCTGCGTCATCTCTGGCTAATTTTTTTTTTTTTTAGTTATTTTGGCAGCTGCAGAGGATACAAATCCGCACACAGGAGAACGCTAGTTTAGTTATCTAGATGTGAAATTTTTTATTTTAACTATTAACAGCAATTATGAAGCATTTCATTTGAAAGGCCATAATTAGGGATGACAGACAAACAGTGGATGTGGCAGAAAAAGATAGTACCAGTTCTTTGATAGTACAAAGCAACTCACCAAGGCAGCATGATAGTACTAGTTTCATTCCTTTTGGAGTTCATCAGTTGTGAGCGATTGAATTCTGCCTTGTGACTGATAAATGCATATTTTGATTTGTTTCCCCTTGAAAGCCAAGTACTCTTTTATTGGCAGTCTGATTAAAGTGGAATTAAAATGTTCTCTGAGGAAAGAGGTGAAAACTTGTCACCTTTTCTGCAATGCTCTTTTTCCCTCCCTTAATAGATAAGGGTTTTTCTGAGTCACAGACACCGGATACTTGGGGGTAAATTAACCAAACTAGTCATGTTTTAAAAGGACAATTGTTCTATTTTTAAAAGCTGTCATTTTCTGAATATATGATTAGGGCTGCGTTACAAAAGATAACTTTTGCAAACAGTCTGCTCTCCCCCCCCCTTATTAATTTTACATTAGATTTCGACTCTGTTTCAGCAAACCCCATGGTGACTCCCTGCTCCATAGAGGCTTCCTTACTACAGCGAGCTCTGCAGGATTTCAGCACAGCAGAGTTCAGCTACATCAGCAAACAGGCAGCCAGAAACCTCAGGCCCCGAGCCGAAGTGCAGCTAAGCTTGAAAGAAATACAAATATTTAAAGACAGCACAGAGAACCAATAAAAAGCAGAAAAAAAAATTCTACGAAGCATTTACATGACATAAAGCGACTAGACTAAAATAAATGCGGCCCTCGTGAATTTGCTATACCAGAAGTTTATGCTTCCCTCAATTTAAAATTTTCAAATAAAGAGACTAAGTACAAAGCCCTGGAGAGAAAAATAGTAGAAAGTAATATAATTATGAGAGCAACATCAGCCATTGAGAGTGATATTGTTATTCTCCATCACGGAAGCAATAACTTTGATGAATAATCCCCTTAATGAACACCAAGATGGGGTTCTGCCTCCCTAATTAAATTAAATTAAAAGTGTCAGGTATCAAACCTCTGTGGTAAAGACGAAGAGAAGCAACACAGCAGCTTCTGAACACAGTACTATCAATCCCGATTTTGAATTTCAAAGTATTAAAATACAAAGAAGCAATCTTTGGGTGCTCTGGAGCCAAGAGGGGTACAAAACATACCTACAAAAGACTACAATGGGTTATGAGTAAAAGACCCAAAAGTAGGTGACTGTGGCAAAGGTGGAAACTTTCTCCTTAACTTAGTCCTTACGCTACCATGGCTGCATTGCATGGTTTAAAAGATCAACTACAGAAAACAGAGAAAGCAAAATGAGTTCAAGCGAGCCGTGCAGTCTTATCAACAAATTATCTTTACCGGATATAAGTCAGATCTTCATTATTACTTTAGTAGGATTTTTTGTGGGTTAATTTTCTTACTCTCTATCTGATGCAACAGAAAAATACAAAGCCTGAAGGAAAATAATCCCTATAATTTGCATTTTTAAATGCCCCTACATAAAATACATATTTAAGTAGATGCATCATAATGGCTGGAATTATTAAGTTACATAAGTATTTAGAGAGATTATGAAATACTTATTGATTTAACTGCATAAATATGTACCTAGGGAAATTTATATCACAAATGAAACTGGCCTAAGCCATTCTGTCAAAGCCAAAACAATTATCTTGTCAATAAAAAATGGAAGGTAAAATTCCAAAAAACTATTAAGTGTGCTAAAAATAGAGCAACTTTATAATCATATCAGGTAACTTGGGGATAAGCCTCATAAATCCCTACACAGATGCCCAAGCGAACGGAAAGTAAACACTTATTTTGATTGTGCCCAAAGAATCTGTTAGGATTTGGGTGGGGGAAGAGGTGCATAAAGCTCCATCCCTGTTAAAAAACATAAAGTTGTACACTTTTTATTTTTAAAAAGTACCTAACTCTATAATTGCATAGGCCCCATTATAAACAACCATTTAGGGCATCCATATTACACTGACAAAGTCTTACAAGCTTTAAAAATTCATTAGGATCTTGGCAATAAATATTGCCAATGTATTTTACTGTAACTGTATCGATCCTAATGCACTTGACTTATCTATAGAGATAAAACTTATCTTGACCTTGTCGAATACAAACAGTCTGGACTAAAAACCTGCGATAGCCTCTCATGGGGAAAACATACAACAGATAACAGCTACAGAGATGATACAGGAGCAGTACATCAGTATTAATGTTTCAGACGAAACATGAATTTGCTTGAATATTAGCCTACCAAGCAGATGTAAGAAGACACTAATAAATAGGAAACGATATGAAAGAAAGCTTTAAACAACAAAACCGTGCATTTAATCAGAGTCTTCTTGGGCACAGTATTAGCCCCCCTAGAAAATATGTAACTCCAGATCGTTACAACCCACTGCACAGCAATATTACTGAGTATGCTTTTTTTTTTTTTTGAGGCAATCGCCTCTCTTTGTGAAAGTAAAAGCCAGTTGCATTGCACTGCCAAGCAGCAACGCAACCAACTTTTTCCTTTGTTATTTCAAGTTGCTGTTTCCAGCTGCAATCCTAGCGGCGACTTTAGACAGCGGCATTGGCCTTGAGATATGAATCCTGCCGCACACAGCCAGGCAGCCTGCGGACAGATCCTGCACAGCACGGGGCCCTCCATTCCTAGAGACCCTACAGACCACGAAGGCACCAGGTCCGCAGCAGGATCAGGCCCCGACCCCAGGATTTCCTGTGGAAGCCCTAGAAGCGAAGAGCCGTACCGATCCGCGCCGTGCGCTTGCCTTTCAAACTCTTTGGTGCTCCTTTCCTTGCAATCCTCCCGACTGCGTTTAGCTGACGATAACTTAATTAACATTTTCAACTACCAAAGAAAAAAAAAATAAAATATTCCCCACTATTTCTAAGGCATCAGAGATTTTTGGACATGATGTCTTTTGTGGTTGATTTTTAAATGAATGTAAGAGTATCCTGCCAGTCAGCGGCAGAGCATATCCCTCGATCTTTAATGCAAACTTCTCCAGGTTGCTCGTGTAACTCAACCAGTTACAGACAAAGAGCCACTTTCTGAAAGAAAAATAGAACATGTTTTTTGTAATTTATTCTGTATGTATTTGCCAATTTAAGAGCCAAACACATCAGAATATTAATAGACTTCCATCTTCCAGATATCTTCTCTTTACAAGCAGTAAGAGCATTCCAATGTAATGTAAGCACTAAGATCGCTAGTGCCTCAGAAAATTATTTCTTTCTGACACAATGTTTTGTAGCTGGTCTTCATAAATTATAAAAAAATTAGGATGTTTACAGGTATTTGGACAAACGAAGTATTTCTAGGTCACAGTAATTACTTTTCATTTGCAATTAATGAAAAATAACTATGCCTGATCACTCTGTAATTAATATTTCAATATGCTAAACAGCACCAGTACAGTACAACTTCTTGCAAAGATACAGAGGAAAACAAATTAAAGAGGAAAAAAAATATCTGCCAAATAAAATCAATAGGTTTCCCACATAATTAAATATTACAGGTTTGCATATATATTTTTAACAACCTGCAAGTACTGACGATCCAAAAATATTATAATACACATTCAGATACAAAGGTAAAATTATTACGGCGCATTAACACTATTTCCTGAGCCATGAGCAGAAATTTTAAAGGTTTCCTATTTACTCTGAGCAACTAAATGAAACTAACTACACAGTTTTATATTTTCACCTTTAAATACTGCTTCGCTTTGAGAGATAGCAATAAAACTTTCTACGTTTTGATAGGCAACAGTATTTTGCATTGACTGAAGGCAAATAGAGACAAAAATAATACTATCCACAGCAGTGGCACAAAGAATAAGGCTCCATTGCTAATTATACAGGGAACTGAATTTAATTACATGGAGAACATTAAACACTTTCCAAAAAAGAAAAAAAAAAAAAAAAAAAATCAAGAAAAGCAGGAGATGAGACTTTCAAGTGCCTTTAATGCTACAACAGTGCCCTCTGCTGAGGCATCAAAATAACGCTGAATTATTGCACGAACACCAAACAGGACACAAAACCAGGCGTCGGTATTTTGCGATCATTTCTGCTTAAAATTAGGCACCCTCACAAAACTGAATTAATCCAACTTTCCGTGGGATGATAGGCCAGCATGGCATTGTGGTAAGCGTGCATTTTTCAATGAGATTGCAACTAATCTTTTCAAAGACAATCGTAGTTCAAAGGCATTTAAAAAGCAATGTCTGAGGTCTGAATTGTTTTGTTCTCACTCACAGGATCCATCTAGCGAGGATATTCCCAAAGACTAATCTGTTTAGGATCCCGTACTAAAGCACTGCTTTTCTTAAGATCCAACTTAGTTTGCTCATGCATTACGACAGACACAACTAGATGATACTAGAAACACCTTTGAAAGCAAACAGGCTATGAAATAATCTAAACCAAATAAAAAAATCTGTTTCATTATTCAATACATCTTAATAAGAACGCTGATATGTTTGGTTTGGGTTTGGTTTTTTTTTTTTTCCCAGATGGTAACTACCCCCAAAATACTGCTGTCTGGCTGCTGACAATAAACCAGCAATGTAAAGGCCATCCTATGCACTGAGGGGAGACTGGTCGATATTTTTCAAAATTCCAGTTTCAGATGGCTAAGTGGAAAAAAGAAAGGGGAACAGAAATGGGGAGAAAGGATCTTAGCATGACTGAGAAGTGTAGCATAGAAATTTCTGACAGCTCCCTCACCGTTCCTTTTTTCTTAAGAAAAAAGAAGAAACAAATTACACCCACCCACCCCCTCCCATTACAACTGAGATTTTAAAAGGACCAAATGAAAGTAAACTCTTTCTGAGAGAGTGGATTTTCACAATCTGGTTTCAGTGCAATCGTTCTAATTTTACGTGTTTGGGGGAACTATTGCAGCAGCACAATTTCATAGCTATAAAAAGGGAAGTTCTCAAGACTGACATCTTGCAGAAAACCCTCCTTTAAATCCCCTCGGCCTTCCTACCTTAATTGGGAGAATAAAAAGAGTGAAGAGCTATTTGCTTCCACTTTAACGTTTTTTTTTTCCTTTTGACAAAGTTTTAAGAATTTCAACTAATACAAATGAAGAAGTTTTGAAAGTCTGAGTATTGCCTTTTCCCCAAATTCAGAAGTTATTCAATAGCTCTAATGATTAACTTGCAAATAGTTTTTGTCACCTGCAAAAAACTACAGCCACAAGCACCTAGATATTTTAGATTCGACTGTAGCCATAAAATTTGGATAATTCTTATGGTTTCAGGAAGCACATGATGCCAAAACGGCCATGAATTGTATAAGCCCTTTTCCTACCAGTAGCTCCCTGAAACTCAGCTCCTCTCCACAGCAGACACCGGGCTCTCTGGGTACGCAGAGGAACAAGGTGGATTGTATGAAGGGGCAAACACAGACTAGGTTAAAACTCACCTTAGTGACACCTTTTATAAAATTGGGGGGAAATGGTGATCTTTCATTTTGAAAATATGAATTAAAAAACCTGCCCTATTCTTGAGAAATATTCAATTTATGTGAATTAAAAGGACAGAGAACATTCAGTGTAAAACACGCATGCAGGCTGGCAGTCCTGACGCGAGGTTTTTTGCACATACTGTAATTACAGTAACTTTTCCACCACCTCACAAGCCTCCTGAGAGGTGACAATCTATCAGACACTCATCTAGATGGCGATGCTGGAGAACGAGAGCGGGATGCTCGCTCAGGCTTTGATACGGACACCGTCTTCTGTGATCGTTATCAAGCACAATGGCTTGAAATCAGGATGCTAAAACCAGGTATAAACCTTCAGGGTTGGGAGCACCTACAGGTGCTGCTAATTCCAAAGAAATATATGAGTTCTTAGCAACCTTGACAGCCTTTTTATTTACTACATACTGTTACCAGCCCTGGGCTTTCTGCACCCTACCTACCCACCTACCCAGACCTACCTCTTTTTTGCCTCTGTTACACACCAGCAAAGCCAGAATACTTTTGGTTCACTGTATCCTGAAAAATTAGTTGCTTAAACACAGTAGTACAGAAAAGGCTGAAATCAAAAGTGTGTCTTTTTGAAGAGTCAGGCACCTGACCTTAAACACCACTTATTTAAATTTCAAACCTGTGTTGTGAGCCTAATTTTCACAAGTCTATCTCCTCCCCCCAGGAGACCACTGTACAGATTGCAGAAGGTGAGCCTCCACTGGACAGATATTTAAACTCATGCACACCGAAGGTTAAATGGAGGTGATAAAATTACTTTAAGCCACATCAGTGCAGTAACAACAAAAAAGCATATTAATAATGCAATATCAAGGATGTGTAATATTACCATAAGTTCAAGCTAGACAAAAACATTTATCAACTTGCTTACTCAAAATGCTATGCAAATGATGGAAGATTTACTGTTACTGTTGAATCCTAAAGGTCTATTTGCTGTCTGTTTAAATCTGTAGCCTGAATGCAACATCTGCCTGCTTGTAAAGGGTGGGGCTTGCTTTTTGCCTGAAAGCAATGTTAGTTTTGCAGGACAGTTGTACAATCTAAAATCTCAATCACTGCTTTTCATTATTCCTTCTCATTCCCAAAAGGGAGACTTTTAAATTCAGTGCGTATTTCTAAGAAAATCCAACATGCTGTGATTCACAAAAGTTCTCTGGCATAAACTAATCTCCTTGTCAACAAAACTTAAAAAGATGATTGCATAGTTTTCTGAATAATCACAGTAACGAAGAATCATGAGAGCTTTGACAGTTCAGTGTGCAAAATGCTACAGAGGTCCAGCAAGCAACAAAGACATTTTCTTCCTCTAAGTGTTAAACTGAGGCTTTTTAAAGAGTCATGAAAGCTAAAAATGGAAAGATCAGGCCACCTTCTTTTCCTACAAAGGGTTTAAGCAGGTTAGCGTAACCGAAATAGCAAACAAATAATAAAAAAGAATATATATCTATATATCCTTAATTTACTACAGACCTATCTGTTCACTCATCTGAAGATCCAGATTTTCAGGAATTCTCTATTCAGGTGCCACAGAAGGACACAGCAGCCACCCAAATTAATTTGCCACCTGGGGTTTAAGCACTGATAACTTTCTAGAGTTTCCCCCAATCTTTGAGATCCATCTCAGAAGACACTGGGCTCTCAGCTCTCTCCCTCTTCTAATATCTGCTGCCAGTCACTACAATAAGGAGAAAATGAAGGCTGGAGCTAGCAGAGACAAGGAAAAGCAAAGCAGAGTAACACAGGAGTGCTTGCCACCCCCCAACCGATCAGTGCTGCCTGTACAAACTGGAAAGCCATCTGTGCAAATTCAAGTTGTTTATAGAATAAGGGAGCCCATTTCTGGGGCAAATACTTTCCACACACACCCCCACACCCCCCCCCCCCCCCCAACAAATGAACATTTTTATTTTTTTTAAACCAGGGGAAAAAAAGTGAAACCAGGTTTTACTTGCAAGCAATCTGTCCACAGATTGATATGGAAAGACAGAGTGGATGTGCAGATGTCAATGCAAGCTAAAAATGGAGAGTATAAACCCACCTTCTTCTAAATGCCAAGCACACTTTATTACACCTATGGCATGGATTTCACAGCACACAACAGTAACTTTACAAAGTAGCCTTCCCTAAATCACAGAAATCTTGGCTTCTGCCCTAAAAGCATTTCTTTAGCACTTGGTCAGGATATGTTTAGCTCTCTGCTCAATGAAAATGAGGAAGAATGCCTAAATTTCTGTATGCTAACCTATCGCGATATACAGCCAGTTGCCAATAGCTGGGGTGTATGTCGCAGCTTTTGTGACTACTATTTATTGTGACAGTGAATTCAGGCTAAAATATGCAAAGCAGCTTTTCTTCTACGAGTAAATTTATGGTTTTGCCATAGATTCATGCATTGCCTCAAACTAATTTTTTACAGTTACATTTTCCACAACATAAAAATCACTGATAGCGTATTAGATCTGATCTTACAGGCACACTTTTTTAGATTCAGTAAACAAATACAAGAAACATCTTCCAAAACAGTGTATCAGTAACAAGAGCACTAAATGGAGAATTTTTTACCCATGGATTGCTCCTGTAGAAGTTAACGGAGTTAGCGCATTTACACTTTGGTGGATAAGAGAAACAAAGCTTTTTGTACACATATAATATTAGCCCAAAGAGATGCTTTAAGTTGGGTGATTTAAAAATTATTGAAATGCACTGAAATCTGATCCCTTCCCCCCTCCAAAAAAACCCAACCCAAACCAGGACTCCTAGTGAAAAGGAACAAGAGCAGCACATTATCTCCATATTAAACTGTTAGTCAAATTCAGGAAACAATATAGCCCCAAAAATTCTCATTTTAGAGTATAAATAATTTGCATATATAAGTAGAAGACTCTTGCCAAACAGTGATGCCTGTCAAGCAAATCAGAACTGTATCACTCTCCTCTGAAAGTTTTCTAAAAGTTTCAGGAAAAATTCTGAAAGTTGAGAAAGCAGAGAAGAATCATCATAAATATAAAGAAGTAAATTGAAGAGGGGAAACTAAATGTGACTATGACAACTTTGCTAAGAGAGACCTATAGGGAGCATCTTACCTTTTTGGCACCTTATTATTTGTTCCTTTAGATTTATATACAATGGTAACAAATACTGTTAACAATACAGTCTGCTCATTAGACTGTCCTACTCACAGCACTGCTGCTCTGTAAGAGCTGCGAGAACAGCAAGACAACAGATGCTCAGTAAGATCACAAGCACCAGCGCTGAAAGCAACCTTGGATGGTGACATCCAGCTTTTGCATTCTTGCCCACTGTACTGTCTAAGCTTCAGAAAGCTCATCTAGGAACTGAGAAAGGTGATTGAGCAGGCTGCTCCACTGGCAAAGTCATCAAATTTTTCTTCCCTTTTAGACAGCTGCACAAAAGTTTGTTTATAAAAATTAAGCCAGTTGTTCATTAAAAAAACAAAACTATCTGCTGCCTTAACAGACTAACATACTTCCAGTAAAAATGAACCTTACGTATTTTCATTCTTCCTTCTTACTTCTGTTCCTTGTACCCTCAATATCTCACACCAGTCTTTACCTATCAGGAAATGAATGAGAGTCTTACTGAGTATTAGGATAAGGGGTATGTAAGCCAAGACAAGCACATTTAATAGGAAAAATAATCGGATATAATAGTAAATCTTCTATTTGATTAAAAACAATGCAGTTAGCACTGATGCAACAGTGTCAAGATACATGTCAAAACTTTTTTTCTGTTAAGGAGACATAAACATTCAAAACTCTAAGACATGCTAAATCTGGACCACAGCAGCCATCGAGTTTGGGTATAACAGCAGCCAGGGAAATTAAGAGTCAAAGACTCCTGCACTGCCCAGCTATGCAAGGAAGACCCTTTTGCCTTTTCAGAAGAACACAAACCACGGAAATAAAAGGAAACTCTAGTAAGAAAAGACTGAAAATTATTTTATTCTTACCATTTAGCAAGAACTCTAAAGAAAACCATTTGCCTGCAAGGGCAGCCATGGGTTACAGCCGCATCTCTGTATCAGCTACTGTGCACAGCTGGCCCCAAGTACAAACCCAGGACAAGTTTCCAGGAAGGTGAACAGGGATGGAAATACAAACTGCAAACACTTTAAGCCTCTCTCTTTCTCTGCCCTTTATACTGACTTTTTTGAACTTCTTGGGCAGTTTCTTTTTTTGGCAGCTTCTGCTCGTGTAATATCATCTGCACATTTCTATAATAAAACTTGTATAGAAGAAAAACTTTTTCAGTGATGTAGAACCGACATACTATATTTTTGTTGTGCATTTTTTTCATTCTGAGTAGTCTCAGATTACTGACTTTGGTAACTGTCACTACCAAATTCCAGAATTATAAACAGCCAGTTGCTACTAAACGGTGTGTATTCTGAATCCAAGAAACGTATCAAGAAACATTGTTTTGATACTGACATGAAGAGCATCTGGATAATTTTGTTTTGCTGCTCGAGAAAATTCATCTCTCAAACTATTGCGCTGTCTCTATCAGGAGTTCACTAATTACTAAAGCTGCCTGTTATTACACGTATCTAATTAATATTATCAGTAAGTCCAGAATATACACATACTTCAAAAGAATGACCCTAACAACTACCACTTCAACCCATAACAGAATTAGGACGTATTAAGAAAAAAACCATGACAAGATTAGACAAGGAAAAAAAAAAAAAAAAGAAAAAAGATAACTTGATCAATTTTCAGATTCTTCTGAAATAACTACGAAAATAATAGATAACTAGAAACTATAATAGAAGCTTTAAAGTTCGATATCTGACAGTATCACAAAATCTTACTTGAAAAGTCTTGGACAAAAAAATTAAAGATGCTGAAAGAATGCAGACAAGTGGTAATGAGCAAGTGGAGAGAGCTATCTAGTAAGGAACCAAAAGAATTTAATTGTAGCATATTCTAAAAACAAGGATTTTCCAATTTAATGAAACTTATCAGAAAGTATAACATTGAAAAGTGTGGTGCAAACATTAATGGAAAATGACAGCTATAAGAAATATATGCATAAGTAAACTATTATGCTTAGAACAATGTAAGCTGATGTTGGCACCAGAAAAAAAATTATTTAATGCATTTCAAGAAACCTGTTAACTAGGAAGAGAAGCACGGAATACTTAGGGGTGGTAACCGCTAGTAAGAGGCATGCACTGGCAGAAAGAAAAGGCACAGCAAATTTGACTACAGCATTTAGGTGAGTCTTAGTATCAGAAGACCCACACCACTGCATGGAAACAGTATAGAACTGTTTGTAAAACCACGTTCCATTTCCAGCTGGGAAAATGACACACAAATTAGAAGCGGCTTAGGAAAACTGAAAATTCCAGAATGCTGGAAAGATTGAGCTTTGAGAGGAAAAAAAAAAAAAAAAAATTGCTAAACATGCCAGTTTAGTGAAGTAATACATGTGTAAAAGTTGAAATGGGGGAAAAGAATATACGAGGTTTAGAAAAACTCTAGCTAACAGAGAAAACCAAAACTCACTGAGCACCAACAGCACAGTCTCTTTAGTCCCTTTCGGTAACGTACTTAGGCACATATATAAATGCTCTCTTTTGCATTAAGAGTGAAGCACATTTAAATAAAAAGACTGCAAGATATTATCTGATAGCTCTATTGAATCTATTTTATCTCCGCGGATGGTTTAACTATAGCAAATTGATAGTGACACGACAGTGAAGGCTACGATGCTATTTCCATTTTAAATCATGCTTCAGACATTTATAATTCTCAGCGAAAAAAACCCCCAAACAACTGTATCTATTAGAAATACAACATCTTATGCATGGATTCCACTTAGGAGCTGAATTTCTGTGAGAAAGTTACCATAAGACTTCATCTATTTGACTTCACAAAATACTTCCTTTCACATTCCTTTTTTATTAGCAAAATGCAGCTAAAATATAAAAAAATGTTTTAAATCAAAGTTTATTGAATACATTATTGCACATAATAACTAGAGCTTTTGTTGCATGTGAAGAAGTGTTTAAAAATAGCAGAACTTGCAGCTGTCTGAAAACTACATGTTCAATAGCCTTAAGTCATAACTTCTCTCAACTTGAGGCTTGGAACGATGCTATAAAATTTTTGCACGTGTGGTATCTGAAGGGAGAAGAGTGATATAGACCTTTTGGGCTTTTACACCTCAGGATTTTCTAGCTAATATAAAGAAAGCTTACCGCGCTTTCAAGTTGGAAATTCCTCTGAAAATAGTGTGCAACCTACGCATTTCTGCAGTGATCTGTAAAATATTACTGTTAAAAACGCACCGATGCAGTCAGTGTAGAAGTCTGAACCAATATGATTATTGAATTTGCATTAAGCAGCGAACGAGATACGATAACTAAAGTGAAAAACCAGAGCTGTGTTACTGGAAAACACTTGATCTCATCTGATCAAGTTTTAAGAGGGAAAAGGAAAGTATCTAATTTTCCAGGGTATCTAGAAGACTGAAGAAAAGAAAAAACAGTGGGACATGCATTTTCTGTACAATTGGCTCATTAACAGACTCCAGACACTAACTGACCCCCTTGTTTTGCAGGGAGAAAGGACATCTTGGAACCAGTTTAAACTTGACAGTGGTGCACCTGTATCCCAAAACCTTGCTCAGCCAGCAGAGCTAGCACAGTCCTTTAACATGGCACCTGGACTGATGTATCCTGCTTCTCAGCTGGGATTCCTGCTCTTCCTTGGATAGAGCCATCAAGGAACATCAAACAAAAAGATGTGGATTTAGTCTCTGAATAAGGAAATCCTTCAAGCAGAAATCGTTACACGTGTGCATGGTACAAGGGTATTGTGCAAGTTCTGATCCAAAGCATTCTCTGAGCGCTCCCAATACAGGGTATCCACCTAAACACAAGTTCAGCTTGCCAAGCACAGCGGGGCTCAGATTCTTCTCAAATTGACCTGACAAAAGCATCCTGTCAACATGGCTCTGCTGTTTTTAATACCCACGCTAATTTGTTTAGCACCATCACCTTTATCTGTCACTGCAACAGACCTTAGGCACACACTTCAAGACCTGGCTTACATCCCTTTCACGTCACACGCCAAAACCTCCTCTTACTGAGTTATACACCGGAACTACACTACCGCAACAAGTTTGTAGGAAGGGTTTGGCTCCCTCCAAGTCATCATCTCCCTTCCCCCAGCATCACCGTGTCCTCGGCACCTCAGATTGATGAGGGTGCAACTGGAGACAGGCTTGTGGTGGGTCCTGTGCTTTTCCTAGAGCTGCAACAGGAATGGCGATGATGTCGCTGACAGCCTGGTGTGCCCTGATGGCTCTGGTTCAACTCAACCACAGACCATGTTCTTCACTAGCGTGGATAGTGTTTTTGTTATTTTCCTTTCCCCCCAAACTCTAGCAACTGCTACAGCCAGACCACTTTGGTGTCTCTTTTTTTTTGTGTCCCAAGGACAGAGATTGCTAGGAGCAAACCGCTGGACCTCATGCTCCAAATTGTGCCAGGTGTATCACACACTAAGCTCTTGTTCTTTAGTAGAGTTTACTGCATAGTAACTTCTAATACCACCTCCAAGAAGATACACCATGACTGTAGTTATCTGATCTCCACTGCTCAGATCGGTCTGAAACATTTAATTTTCTTTGCATATGCTTGTCTGGCTCCTCTCAGCTTCCATCCTGAAGTTTCCATTCTGAAAGCCAGCATGTGGTGTACAAGTAATCACCCGGATATATGCTCCTTTGTTTTGGAGGCGGTGGGAGAAAGAGCTAGTAAGCAATTTAAAGTAAATTTAAAATTAATTAAATGTGTTTATTTCTAACTAAAATGCAGTAAAAATTAACACTAGTCTTTTAGTGATGCTAAATTTTAAAAAAATGGAAATTTTAACACAATGCTTATAATATTCCACTTGTGCAATGCATTTTACGGCCACCCAGCAATGTAAGATGCTATAAGGACTCAGATTAGAGAAAGCCTTGATCTTTCGTATTATTTCCTTTGCCATACGTAACCAGATTATGCTGTTGTTATTTTAAGAACACATATTTTGCTATGAATGGTGTAGATGAGACATGCACATAAAAGGCAAAATAAAAGCTTGAGAGAAATGACTTGGGTTTTGCAGAATAAAAGTTTCAGCCTTGATACTGCATCAGCAGAGTGAAGGTAGATGTGATATAACTCAATATAGATAGCTAACATTTAAGAAATTTAAAGCCTTGATAACTACAGTATTAATATGCTCTCAAATAGTGTGTGTGGGGGGGAAATCTTGAAAATCTCCTCTTATATTTCTAACTTTCCTTACATTAAATCAGAAGGTGTGATGACTGAACAGTTAAGGTGCCTCACTCTGCAACAAGAGGCAACAAGGCTGAGTATTGCTCTGGATTTTTGCCAAATGTCATTCTTTGTCAACTCCGTTGTAATTAAGAATCCAGCTCTTTGCATGAGGAAGCAAGACTTTTCTTTGCACACCGTTTCTTACAGAAATTGAATTGCCTTAAATATGTTCGTGTACCATGCTACCTATGACCAGGAGGGGTTCCTGGTTTAACGAAGCTTTGGCTCATTAAAATAAAAAGGTGCTGCTGCCTTAATACTACAGAAAGAAATGAACTACTGTTCAGAAGAAGAATGGCACTAATGCAGCTCTGGCTGTTCAAAAAGTAACCCCGACCTTTGCAAGACGCTGGGACACTAAACGCAGGAAAGGAAACAAAGTCACCTAATTCTGGAGAATAGTGTTTAACGTGTTATCTGATAGCTCGCGTGTTCCCTCCCTGTTAATGTGATACCAAGTGGACATGACTTCTTGACGGGATCTCTCACTCTGAAGCTCGCTTGTTTCCTCATCTCACTGCCCTTTCATAAAAGATCATTTGGGAAAGCAAAACTTACACCAATTAAGGCAAAGAAACTGCAAAACTGGACATTTGGAGGCTGCAGTAACTCTGAGTAGTATGAACTGCAGTCAACCCGTGACAACCAGAAGAAAGGAGGTTTTTAAACCACATCTAAGTTTTTCCTCAAAAAACCAGCATCTACAGTCTTTCCCTTGAGATACTATCAATATACTTCATCTCTTCTAAACATTAAAAGGTAATAACAGTGCAATGCAAAGATGCGCTGCACTGAGAAGCAGATCTGAGACAATTAGACTGTAGCAGAAACTTCCTCTGCTGTTTAACAATACAGAATGAAAACATTTTCATTTATTTTCACTTAAAAAGAAAGTCAGAGTCCTGTGACTGCATTGATAGGAACGATGTACACATACTTCTGGGCGTATTGCCTTGAACTAAGGAAAAAGGAGCTGGTTCTTTCAGATGGAGTGGCAGCGCACAGAACTCTTCGTCTCTGACTCCCTTTGCTCTCGATAAAAGCTTGGAGCAATGAACTCTCAGGAGATTAGCGCACACACACACTAGCTCCAAAAAACTTTAGGCAGCATACATGTTCCTTTGAGTCTTGTACATGTGTTGTGTATAATGTGCTCTTTTTGATATTAAAAAGTTGCTAAGTTGTTCTCAAGCTGGAAAGGGTTTTCCATTTAGATAAGGCCAATAGCTACTGCATAGAATAAGCACATGTGTAACACTGGAGTCTGAAAGCAGCACAAGTGTTAGCCGTTTCACCAAGGGCTGATAAGAATTATTCCATTTTACAAAAATCCTACTGTAAGTTATTTAACCCCAACACGTATTCTTCTGGCGACACGCCACTGCCAGCATCACCTTCCCATGTCACACACCTTTCTTTCACAGCAGATTATAACCAGTTGTCCCTCTACTTGGATATTTGTATCTAATTACTCCAACTGTCCACACACTTTTTCTATACATTGACTGCTAAAAATACCACACGGAAATGATAATCTATATTATGCACAAAAGCAGCCCTTATACGCACGTGAAAGGAAGAAAACTCGATAAAAGGAATCAATATTTCTGTTTATTTGTCTCAGTTTCTTCAGTACATTCACAGCACCTGCAGATCATACGCGGTTCTCTCCTCTGCAGACCCAGGATGGGCTCTATGCCCCGTTCTGAAAGAGTGTAACGACCTTGCATTTATTTATCATCATTCACACATACAGGTCTAACGCTAACCTAGAAAACACGCGTGCACTCCTGGATTTACACTTAAAGAAGAAAAAAAATGCTTGCTGCATGCACTTAGTTGATAGGACCTGGCCTCAACTCAGCATCACTTCAATTACTGCTGAAACGCAGTAATCTTGGTGGGAGGATGCGGCAGCTACTCAGCGGCACAGAACAGCGCTGAGCGGCTTCTCCTCCACGAATTTGAAACTGCTCGGGGCATTTAGGTTGGCAGGACTCTATAACCCAACTGGAACCGTGCCAGCAGGGTTAACATGCTACTCGTGAAAAGTGAGCCACTGAGGCTTTAATCACCACAAGTGGCAAGGACTTAATTTTTCATCCCATTTGAAATATGCCAGTCTCAACAGCAGACCAAGCTTCTTATAAAATGCCATCTACTAATCAACACTATTTCCTGCTTCACGGGATTGCCTTGGATGTCTCCCGTTATGAGTGCTGCAGCAACCCTGCTTGGCTTAGCCTGGGACCTGAGAAAATCTTAGCATGCTATGGCAGGGCACAGGACAGATGTCCCCTCCACAGGACATATGGACCACTGACACTGCAAAATTCAAGCCCGTATTTCTTCACTTCCCACACCTGTAGAAGCGTTTTGTCTTTGACCAGGCAGCAGGGCTAGTTTTTAAGAGTGCAGCTTCACACTGGCATCCCATCTGTGTGAAATGACACCGGGGGGGGGTCTAGAAGACGTGCTGGGAGTTCGCCTCACCCAGCTCTCTGCGCAGCAGAGACGGACCAAAAACACATGCAAGGAGCTCAGCTTAGAGAGCTCATGCGAGAAGAAATGTCTTTGTGAAGGAAAAACTCCTTAAATAGACAGGCCATTTATAAAACTGAGGTTTACACTGAGGTTTTGAAGAAATTTAGTGTTTCAGCCTGAATCACCTTAACTTTTAAACATATACGATGCATAAGCTGTACTCTGTGAAAATCAGCTCATCTAAGAGGAGGTTGTTACCTGCAATGTAAGCATTAAGATGCTTATCATTTTTTAATTCACATAAAGTTTACTTTCCCCAAGAGTC
Organism: Strix uralensis; assembly: GCF_047716275.1. Taxonomy (NCBI): domain Eukaryota; kingdom Metazoa; phylum Chordata; class Aves; order Strigiformes; family Strigidae; genus Strix; species Strix uralensis. The sequence continues at coordinate 5,061,420 of NC_133976.1, read as the reverse complement.
TTAAAAAAAAAAACCTGAATTGTGTCAATATATGCAATATTGTGATAAACCCTTCACATGCTGCAGTTTGTAAGTGTAACTGAACTACACAGCAACACCGTAACAATAAAATTCCACCTTGATTTTTCAGCTCATCACAACCAATGTGATTTTATATCATGTTTTTAAGGACTCTGGAAAAAAAAGTTAAGGTATGATGATAAAAGAGGATAAATGGATGGCTAAATCTCACCAAAATCTAAATAGATTTTCATTTGTAATTCTAAAGCTTCTTAAAAAAAAAAAAAAATCCCAACTCAAGTTCCTTGGACAAGGATATGTGATTTTAACTGTAGCTCTTATCTTTTTTTTTTTTAAAAAAAGAAAAATATATGTGCACGTTTTGATCGCACTGAAAATATTTGTTTGTGGAATATTTTATACACACACCTCCCCAAAAAGGTAACTGAATTACAATAAACCTTGCTGATCTGAACATGTAAAGCCTGTACTACAGAAAATTAGAACTGTTGCACATAAGAATGGTAAAAATCCATCAATTCTCTTTAAAACAGCAAAAGAAACTATTTATCCCTGAGAGATTACAGTTGAGCTATCACCTTCAGCGATATTGTGATTTAAAATATTCAGAACAGAAAGAAAGCCTCTTTAATGAATGTGTTAAAAGTTTCTCATGCAAAACCAAATGCATCCTTGTTTCATATTTAATTTGCAATAGGATACCCAGCAGCTGAGCTATGAGAGCTTTTCTGGCTGGTGACTGCCTGCCTGCTGAGACGGGCTCCACGCATAGGTAGCACATGATTGAAGACTAAATCCTCAGAGCTGCATCTCAGCTCCCTTTAAAGTTAATCTGAACACACTGGACTCAAAAGGAAATGAAAAGTGAGTTTCTCTCCCTTCCTATGGCACCAGGACTTCCTGTGTTTTAGCGATTGGTCAAGAACTATTATTTCCTCCATGCTATTCCCAATTGTGACTGTCAGACATAATTAGCGTTGTCCGCACACAAGCGCAAACATTTGTTTAAATATGCCTGGAACCAAAGTCCCACATGCACAGAAACCTGGAGAAACGTGGAGAAACTTGGACAATATTAAGATTCAAGTATGCTGTACCTGAATGAACATGCTGCTCTAAACATTTAGAAATGCAAAGTTCATTTGCTGAGATGAATATCCACAAAAATCTATGCAAGATAAGGGGTATTAAAATTATTCACTCTCCAATTCAGGATGGATTATTTGGCCAATCTGTTAAGCCGTACCTCTCAGACGCACAGAATCAGTACCATCCTCCTCCCCTCAGGGAAGAGAGCTCATAACGTTTGAAGAAAAGTATGCTTCATCCCAACTGTAAGAATACACATGAAACACAGAGTCTTCCTTTAACACAACTCTTTGGAATGGGAAAGCAGGAGACATCAACAGCGCAAATGCAGAGGGCAAACAAGTTCACCAAAGAAAATAAATTAAGCAGAATGCTGCAGATTGTAAAGTGGCCAGAATAAAGGTCATTTAAGTTGTTATCGAACTATTTTAAACACACACACACAGAGCTGAACTTCTATTTATCTCTCCATATAAAATACCACCTCTGGCAGCGTGGCGTCATCACTTATAACCATGATTGAAACATTAATCTCAAACCAAGTCAGAGAAATTTGTGACTTACTGTGTTACCACCTGAAGACCCTATGTTTTACAGCCTTGGGCTAAATACAAGCCAGATCCAGCCCAGCTCAAGTTTGACATTGCTTCTCAAAAACACAGGTATGCTATGGTAGCTTTTGCTTAACCGATTCAAACAACATGCATTTATACACAACATGCAAACAGAATTACATTTTACCTAGTCACGCAACGCACAGCTGTTCAAAGAAACAAAATCCAAACTAAAGAAATATATAAAAATACAGACTTGTCAAGTCATCAGAAAGCCATTAATGTTTCTAATGAGTGCAATTACAAAAATGAAAGATTCCAAAAAACCACTCAGTTACAGATGAACTTTAATTATCCAAGCGTCTTGCTACATGAACCAGGGTCATGTCTCCAAACGCCCTCTAATTTGAACTCTCCCTGTTATCCATCCAACTTTATATTTCTCAGGCTCTTGCAGGATGAAGTGGAACTGCCTACATACAAAAATGAGTTATCCCTTCCTAATGACTTACCCACTCACTAATATTCCCTTTAGTTGAGAGTTGGAGAAAACAGGAACATGTACCAAAGGTGAAGACTGGAAGAAGACACAAGTTAAGAGCTGCATGGTAAAGTTATAGTGCTTATCTGTGTGTGGCAAAAGACAAATAATTCAAATGAGCTTTCTTAGTCATAATTTTAAAAATTAGAAGGCAGAGTTCCTTGGTCTTAACCTGGACTCTACCACATACTTGTCTGCAGAAGCTTGTAATGAGTCATTCACCTGATTAATGCAAGAGAGATAGGGGTCCCGTAATCGACTAGTGATCTTTGTCTAGACAATGGCTTGTTCTGATGCAAAGATCAAGGTTAGGCTCAGCTACACTTGAAAATGTGCGTGTAAACACCGTGCAATGTCTATTCCTGAATAGCTCCAAGCATGGATTTTTTTTTTTTTCACAGGAGGAAAGAAATGTTTCAGACACTTCAAAAGTCTTTAACTGAAAAAAGTTCAAGTAACTCTTCTCTGGACAGCAGCGTTACTCAGAACAACTACCTGGAGTGCCAACTCCTGAACCCCAGGTGTGGACCCTTCCCTGTGTCCATGTACATGCCACAGCTGTTAATCAGCAGCAGGAGGATGCTGGCATTGTGGAGAAACTTAAGTTCCACATGTCTCAAAATCAGATAAACATACAAGGACTCAACCAACATGTTCTAATTCCATCTCCTTCCCGAACAAGTCTCTCAAATGCAGTACAAAATTAAGGCTTGCTTAGGTTATGAGCCATTTCTCAGAAGGTCTGGCACAAATTCCTGTGTGGGGGGGTAACAATCAAATTTGTGGTTTTGCTCCCAGTAGCTAAAAGAATTTTTATTTGCTTTTTGAATGCCAGGAATTGTTAGTAATCACTAACATTTTCATTAAGTTAAAGCATCCTTGGTGGCAAAAGTCAAAGAGTAAAAAAAATAAAAGCATTTGACGAGAAGAAAAATAGGAAGGCTCTTGCATGAAGCAAAAGCACTGAAAAATAATAAAGTTACAAGGTCAGCCCTTAAAACAGGCCAGTTGCACTTCTCTTTTATCCTGCTTTAAGCAGTGGCGAGACTTTCCATTTCCCACCCCTCCCCTAGAGTCACCGAAAGTACTCAGTGCAGTAAGGGAAAGTCTGAAATGTTTGAGAACAGTAACACACAGCTATCGGAGGACAACCTAATTTGAAACTTATGCTTTCAAAGGCACAAAGGTGTCTGATGATCCAGATGAAATAAAATCCTCAAGTATAGTAGCAGTAGACAGTGCAGGAAGCAACACAGGCACTAAACAAAGTCATACATTGTCAGAAAATGGAAAAAACTGATCTGACATGACGAGTCAAGACAAGTGACAAAAGTTTTGCTGAAAAAGGATCAGTAGGAAATTAAAATCATGGCAGCATTTCTGTTTTAAATACACAAGACAATAGAATCCTTTTATCGTAAAGTCCCGTTTTCTCCTCCAGTTTTATTATAGCCAAAATTGCAATTTGCATATCACAATACAGTGAAAGAATCCATGACTTTCATTCCAATTCCATGTAAATAATTCACTGCAAAAGGCTGGCTTTTATGAGTCAACTTCTGCATCTGAATCCTTAGGAATCACTAACAACTTGTAAGTTATCTAAACAGGTCTGAAAAACAGAAAAAATCTTTGTGGGAAGGTTTTAAAAGGATGATATCCCCTTGAAGAAAAGTCACGTTCACTTCATTTGCTACGTGCAGTGAATAAAACTAGATAGCTGAAGAAATACGTTTTCACAATGCTGAATTTTTATAGTTAGTACTACTAAATCCTCATTATTACTTTTTGAAAAAATTGGGAGTCAGCATCTTCATAAAATGTATTTTCTGATTTGCTTATTCAGGTACAGCCAGGTTCCAACCAGTTTATTTGTTTTGAAGGATACAACATTTAAAAGACCCCAACAAACAAAAACATGAAACCCCATCATGAATTCTCTCCCAAAACCAATGCAAACCCTTTTAATCCATTTCCTTCCATGCCCCACTTCCAGCTGCCACTATGCTTCTCACAAAAAAAGCAAGAGGGTTTTTTTTTTTTCCAAAGACATGAACAATTAGGAAAAGTTAGGTACTAGTCTCCTACAGAATATAAAACAGTGTATGCTTCAGTCTCCATAGTCTACGGATCCCAGGTATGTGATTTGGTTTCTGTCACGGATAAAGTTTTACCATGGCACTTATTACATTGGGGCTGCTTTTTTTTTTTTTTTTTTTTTCCAAGTGCTGTAAATTAAATGAAACTCTTCGGTGAAAGTCTATTTAGTTTCACATTTTAAGCTTTTTTTAAAAAAAAAATCTTCCTCATTAAATCCTTTCTTGCAGTATTTCACTAGAAATTATGCTTTTGATTATGATACAACTTCTTAAGAAAAGGTAAAGATACAGTTGTCTTCCCAATTACAGCTTTATCAGCATGCCTTCTATAAAAGTTATTTTTCTGTCTAATGGCAAGATTTAAACCAGGCACATTTTCTTTACACTTTTTTTGTTCCTGTCTCATATTTTCCTTTTTCTTTGAAATCTGCCTCTCCTATTGGCTCTTTCCCAATGCCTTTCTTCTGTCTGCATCTCAAGCTTGGCTGCCTTTCTCATTTTGTCTGTTTCTCCTGTTGCTTCTTCCTTGCTAGGCTGATGCATACGCGAAGACTCATTCGCACAAAAGCAATCAGCGTCTAACACTCAGCATACTGCACGGACGGCTAAAGGATGCTTGCAAATACTCAGCAACCAGGCATGGTTAGCAGCCAGGAGCAGAGCGTTCAGTCTGGCAGGGGTTTAACTCTTCAAACTGGTTGACTACACAGTACCTGTTTGTTGATGGGTGGTGGTTTCCTAACCAAATATACCGGAAAAACTCTGTTGAAAAGATCGTTTCTGCTTTTAAATCACCAGGGCAGCTGTTAGAATGAAGAAGAGTTAGTCTGTGGGGTTAAATTAGATCTGGAGAAAGGCAGAAAGGCTTAAAAACTACAACAGCGAGACCTGTGTTATCAAAATGGCAAAGCTGATATCCCAGTATCCTTTTTAAAGCCCACCACGCGCTAATTTAGAAAGAGGTATTGCCTTTTTTTAACCCTTCAGGAAACCAGAGATTCCAATGACGCTGGTCTGAGATCCAAGACTTGCTAGATTCAGTTCTGGACCACAGCCAAAGAAAGCACTGCTAGACTGAAGGGCTAGTGACAATTTTAAAATCTGATATATCTAGCCACTGGAGCTAGACACTAATGCTTTATACCACCGTGATGCTTAATGCTTTATACAATTACAATTCTAGCACCAGTAGACCCTAGATATCAGATGCAAAAATCATGTTATTTTCATTAGCACCTTGCTTCACACACACACCCCCCTTCTCATCAATTCAAATGTGATTTTTAGAAACTAACATTGCATGAAAAAACTAAAGATGTTCTGAGACGATGTATAATTTGACAGCTGGGTTTCCACGCTTCCAGGTGGCTGCAAGCATCAGGTTTTGGTGGGTAAAAGGTCCTAGCATCACATCAACAGCAAAGAGGGGCAAAGGCAGGACTGTAAGAAAATCAACAATTCTATGTTTTGATCTGCCAGGGAAATAAAATGCTCTGACAGAAAAGGCTACAAATAAATCCAAATTTGTACACCGTGCCAAGAACTGATCCTGAGTCAATGGATCAGAAATACAGTGCCAGTGCTCGAACACACATTATCAGGAATGAAACACCACAAAACTTAATGCCCAGTAAAAATGACGTTTGTTTCCAGATCATCTTTAAGGGAAAGGAGCTGAACCTCTATGAAGTGGGAGTGAAGTGGTGTGAAGCAGAAGACAGAAAAAAATGAAGCAAGAATTGAGGAGGAAGTTTGACTCCCTAAAAGCTACCCCTCTCCCCACAAAAAATCTCTACTAGGAAGAGACTCTGATGTCTTCTCCCTCATATTCTTCTGACATACTCCAGCACAATTACAGTGTAAGAGAGGAATGAGGATCTCATACAAATATAACAGTCTGTGAACAGTATAGCATACACAAAAGCAACATTTTCTTCAGTCTTCCAGTCAGAGAAACAGGGATAGACTACTTGTGACTTCAAAAAGTCAGGAAAAGAAGGCAATTGACATAAAGTGGTTATTTAAAAAAAAAATAAATCATTCTTTAAAATGAGGTAATAATAAGAGGCAGCAAGTACAGGTAGAAATTCATTCCAAGAAGCTTAGAAATAAGGTTACCATGGCACATGTAGTATTCACACTTCACTTTTCTTTGTTTTAATTATGGAGAATGATACATGTTCTTAAAGCATCAGGACCCAGGGCTCTCAACATTACCACAAAATGTAATAGTGACTATTATTAGCTGTAGAAAAGTGTCTGGGCCTTCTCAACTGGCCTAGTTTCAGCACAGTACTATTTTGCTTCAAATGCAATCAACAAATTCTATGAAGTTGATGTATTATTGCAAAATGTATGTTCTTTTACATTAAAGCACAAGAAATAAAGCATGACCATCATGTTTTGCAACTAATTTATTTTTTTCTCCTTTTTTAATCTGTCTTACAAGTTTACCATGACATTTTAGTGACAACAGCACTAAAATAACTCAAAAAACAAAAAGGAGTCTAATTAAAAATAGGCAGACAGTGAACATCATGATACATTGGCATAAAATTATCCCTTCAGTGTTCTTTGTAAAAATACTGCTAAAAACCCAACATTTGCCATGGCAATACTCAGTCAGATTGTTTCATAAAATATGTAATTTTATATGCAGATCCTCACAGTGCAAGCATTTGGAATCTGCACCAGATCATTTTGTTAGTGCACATTACTGAAATGAGGCACGGCATATTTAAGGCAAGAAAACATTTTCTGCTTTCTTGGAACAAAACTTGTACCACTGAACTGAACTTCCAGCTGACACAAATTACAGATCTTGAAAACCTATTTGCCTTCCTCCCTTTCCCCCACAACTTCAGAAATCATTCAGAGAGCTGTTTCAGCATTTCTTACTATTGAGTACATATGGTGGAAACGGCTCCTCTCAGGCTGGACAGGACTTTTTGCTCTTATCGAGTCTTTGGCAAGGATAACTAAGGCATCGCACAAGCTGCTGGGTAGACTGTATACTCTGAACACAGCAGCACCAGTTCTAGAGCAAGTGGAAATAAGAAGTTAGTTACATGCGCAGAACTAGAGGACTTTTGAGAAGGAGGTTAGCAACACCTACTGGTCATGGTGCATACTGAACACTGTTCTTTTTTTTTAAAATGAACAATAAAAAAAAAGCTTTTTCTTACTAAAGCACCTAGCTAAAATTACCTGTGAAGTCAGTTTGTCACCAGAGATAGTACTTCTAACTAGATCAACTGATAAAATTAAAAGATACTACCTCTCCCAATAAACCTTGTTTTGCTCATACCCTTAAGACCGTAATGGCTATAGTATTGCTAAAATAGATCAGCACTAGTAATTTCTGAATCATATCAGTAAATAAATATTCATAACATGAGCTGAGCTCTAGGCTTCAACATAAAATGGGACATAATGAGTCTTCCTGACAGTTCCTTTAAGTGACTGAAAGATTCACATTATACATCGTAACACACATGAAGCCTTCCTTCATTATTGCCTAATTATCTTTATTGCCTACTGAAAACAGCTCAAATGTAAGGAACTGCACAATCTTTGCAGCAGCATGGGGTTTTTTTCCTACTGAATAAAGATCTGCAAACTATTCAAACAGCTTCTGCAATTCTTCAGTATTTTTATGATGCGTTCCTTTAATCTGCAAAAGTAAAAGTTTTTCTTCTGAATTGTACTTGGAGTAAAATACAACAGAAGATATACAACAGAGTTTCTTGATTCACCTTGCCCCTTTCAAAAAAAAAACCAACATAGGGCACAAAATTACAAATAGCATTTTCAGTAAACATTTAATTAAAATGTCCTCAACTATAAGTATTTTAAATCAACTATAACAAACCTGCATTTAGCAGCTGTATTTAACGCTTGCTTTAAATTTCCATTAAAAAAATATTGTATTCATTTTTTGAAGTTGTGTCTGTAGGTCCTCTGATACACTAGCCTTAGGCATTAGAAGTTTTCCTGGTTCTCATCCAACTTTGGAAATAATATCTTCTTGCTTCGGGTGTTAAAAGGATTCATACATTATTTATAAGGACTGCTAAAATCTAACTCCTGGATCTAACTTGCAAGAGAAAGAGTATAAAAAGTTACATACAAAAAAGCACACAACTGTCCCCATTTCAATTTTTAGCCTCTCTATGTCATGTATTGCCAGACTGAGTCTGTAATACTCTCATCTCTCACTCCCCATGTTCAGATACTTGTCTACAGCCGCTTTGAGCCTTGTTGAATTTGATCTTTCTTGCATATTTTTAAAGTATGATTTTCCAAGTTAAAAAAAAACCCTACCCAAAATGCAAAACTGCTGGGTAACTTGTTACATTTCAAAGATGCTGGATTTCTCTGACAGAATGGTGTTTGTTTACCTCCTGAAAAATCTGGCTAAAGTGTTTCAAGAAAGTAGCCAGAACAGGGTAGCTAAAACCTCTATTCACTTCTCAAAGTCTTCCTCCTCTATACTTTTCTCTTTCTAATGTTCTCTACATATGTGGTATTTACATTGTTTGTCTCTTCCTGGTTTAAGAGAGTTCATTGTTAGATTTTAAAAACAACCCTTTTAACAAACTTAATGGGGGGGAGATTTTAATACCTCCTTATCAATCCAATAACATATTTCTGCAGTTTCACTGACACCCAGCAGTTTCACTTCCTGGGTTATATTAAGGCAAGAGACACTAAAATGCTATTGATCTATAAAAGAACTATGTATTCTATGCAATTAAAGCAAACAGAAAAGTCAGGTCTACAGAGCTTCAGAAACACCCACCAGCATGTGTAAGTTCTCACACTGTTACTGGAAATCGCGTATTTGTTCTGAACACACTAAAACCATTGTATCTGATAGCCCTTTACACTTCAGATACTGTTCCTGACCATAATTTCACTTAATCTAACTGGAGCACTTCGTAACTGCAACTATCTAGCTGAACGTGATGTATGAAAGACTGAACCTACACTTACTACAGCTTACTAAACTGAAAAACTGCCCCATGCGACATTTGTACCAGCACAGCACTGGATTTCATTCACCCAAAAAGGCGATGTCATTTATGTTCATCTTTACACTGGGCAGAATTTTTACACGTATTTCTACACGCAGACTTTGAGACCTTAGATCTTAAAAAAGAACAATACACATAATACAGCATGATATCCAATCTGTCCTTCGGGAAATTATAAATTAAATAAGTATCTTGTGAGGATTGCACCTGTTCATTACACTCTTTTGGATAACAGAGTTCTGTCTGGGATTTTTGTACCCGGTCCACAAGCTTACATATGTTTATTTCCCCACAAAGTATAGTCATGTGATGTTCACTATTCAAAGGGAAAATTAGACTAAGTTGTGTTTCTCAAAAGTTTATCTTATTAGCAATTGAGTCACTTGTAGCTGAAAAATGGAAAAAATATTTTGCTTTTTCCACTGCCCCTGTCAAAATTCTCAGGCTAACTGCAGCTTGTAGCATCTGTATAGCTGGTTTCACTGTTACAGTGATCCTCAGCCCCTGCCTCTGTGGGACAAGAAAGGGAAGGAGAGCAGTCGGAAAAGCGATGATGAAATCCTAATCAACATTAGCAAAGAGGATTAAAAGCAAGCACTGTGCCTCTAAACGACCCTTACTTCCTTATTTTAAATCTGAATTCATTTTAAATGGAAGAGGTTTTCTGGTGTTTTTTTGTTTTGGTTTGGTTTTTTTGTTGAATTTGTTCAAAGGAAGAAGAAACAGCTATCAGGAGCTGGGAACGCTGTGCCAGTGTCGCCAGCCTTCCTTCTACCTTTACCCAATTATGTAAGCTCTTGCAGTATATATGAGGGAGGCCAACACGTAAAAGGTAATGTAAAGCATTCATTTCTATTGTTATCTGAAAACTTAAAATTTACGTGCATTACAGAAACGTGTATTAACACAGTGTATTTTGACACCAGTTGATCTTGGAGAAGAGTAAAAGAGTGGAAAATACACTTGCCACAGCACTGCTACCAGTTTTGAAACCATGCTTGTGTAACACCCAGCGGGTCCTTCCTGAGCGACTGCTGTGGGGCAGCAGCACAACCCGAACTGCTCGAGGATGCAAACGAACACGCAAACACACGGGGACCAAAACTTAAAGCAAAGGATTAATTTCGCACCTTCTTGAGAAGAGACAATAGGTGGCATATAATCAGGGATGTACTCCTTCCTTTCTTCCGCATCTTTACTTCCCGGCTGGGGAAATTGCAGGACATTGTTCTTGCTGACGGGAAACGAAGGGATTTGGTGTGCGAAAGTGACAGGTTCAATATTGTGTATATAATCTTCTAGCTCATGCAGGTTAACCCCCATAAGCTTGAAGGCATCACCTACATCATCCAAAATTGGATCTGTGCGGCCATCTGTAATAAAAAAACAACAAAAGAACAATATTTTTGCAAAAATCTGGTTTAAAAAATTTGACCTGCAGATCTACGCTTAGAGATTACAATCCGCCACGGCTCACCACCGGTAACGGAGATTACTGCCCCGTAGTTCTGCCAGTTTTACTGTTCATCAGGCTGTACAATGTTTCAGGCTAAGAACATTCTCATTTAAAAGTGTTTTATTTTGATCTGTATCACCTTGTTTCAATTCATACCATTAAAGAACTGCACCTCAAGAAGCACTTCAAGCAAAACCAAAGAGAGCGGCAACAGGCAGCTTTACCTGACAACAGTCAATTAACACCATGCGACACCACTTAACATAGTTTTCAGTTTCATAAAATAAATTCAAATGAACAAAACATGCCCTCAATATGCAGAAAGTGCCCCTTTACAGTATGTCACAGACCAAAAATTATTTTTCAACCTAGAAAAGGAACAATTGAATTTTGTTGAACCGACTGTAGTTTATGGGCAACAAAAAAAGAAGGTATCTCTGTATCTCTTGATAACAAAAATATTTCACATAGTATCTTTCCACCAGATGAAATCTATAGGTTTCATAATCTATGAGTCACTTTACCTACCGGTTAGATATACCTCCCAGATGAAACACAAGGATATTAAATAATGGTCTGATGAGGAGAGAATATTTTATACTAAACTTCAGGGGCTGGTTTCCTGGGGGGCAATTTAAGTTTGCCTCTACAGCAAAAACCTTATTTTCTTTATGAAAAGCATAGTGAAACCTTACTGGCCAAGCAGTCACGATCTTTATTTAATGACCTCCAAGAAAACAGTCCAAGAGAGGTTGCAGTTTGTTCTATACATGTAATTTGGCTCAAAGATTTAAACTATACAGTGCCGAAGTCCTCCAAGTGCCTCGGTTTCCCCGACCTGACAGCGGGAAATCCCTCTGAAGGCCTCCGGAGGGAGAACTGGACACCTGGCTTTGGTAGCCAAAGAACCACTTTGAATCTCATCCTAACTCTTCATAACAACAGTATCACAAAAAAAGATGCCGTAAACCACAAACGTGATTTTTTTTTTTTTAATTCAATGAAATTATACTGAATTATAAAAATTCTGTATAGTTGGCTTATGAAGATATTACATCCTTACATGATGATAAGCTGTGATTTACTTTAAAAAGTAATTATGGAAAACCAGCCCGTGCTCATTGAAGGAACACAATCGCTATTGTGAAACCCAGCTTCGGAGAACGGGGGGGATGCTCTTTTGTTTGTCCTTTAACCTAATCTCTTCTTGGTTTATCTTGAAGCTGAAGCAGTCGAGCAGGCTGGTTCTCACATCACTGGATGAATTCAAACCCCTAGCCAACTTATGCCTTCAGGTACATTTAGAAAATAAGAATTTTGTTCTAGAATTTCTCTTCTTAGTCTTGCGGTGAAGATAAGGGTAATACTCAGATTATGGTTTTGATTCTCAGCTCTCTAACACTGGCCTCTTGTGTGACTCTGGGCAAGTTGCTTGTGTTTTAATTCTCTCCACAGCTAAAAGGGAGATCAGACCAAGTTATCGTCTCTTTTGTCTGTCTGTATTTAGAACGTGAACTCTGTACAACAAGAACCATCTCGGATTTTGTGTTTGTATAATATCTAGTACAAGTGCAATACTAGTTTCTCCTTCAGAATTTAGGGACAGAGAAACGTGGAGGCTTACATAAACATAATTAAAGGAGGATTTCACCACTCTGGAGTGGTTATGAGATCCCTGTAGTTATTAGGTAGGCAGAAGAGTGTTTTATCCTTAAAAAATTAAGTTTAGATAATTGACACAGCTAAGAAATTTTGCATTGTCACTTTAATTGCTCTTCAGACTATGCAGATACCTTTGAAATTACTCAATCGTTTTCTAAGGTGTCAAGACTTAACAGGTACAAGTTGAAAAGGAAAACTTGGGGAAAACTTTTCAACAAGCTCAGAAGTACAGCGTATTTATTCCCCCGACATTCCTGAATCACTGGCTATGCTGTTTGCAGGATGGGGGGATCCATGGTGAGCCTCGCAGCACTCACTCCCAGGTGAGCATTGCCTAGACCTGGAACGTGTACCAAGAGGCACGGACACAGACTGCTTCTGTCCAGTTTCCCTTGGAAGAAAAACGAAGCGCGCAGAAAGGGAAATGCTGCAGTAGGTTCTCCAGCTGGACAACCCGGGCACGGGACTGCAAGATGCACCTCAACATCTCAATATCTACCCCAATATTGGGGCTCTGTGAAGGTGTTTCGAGTACTTTCTCAGTGTGCAGCCCTTGACACCAGCACTGTCACGTACTCAGGGTGAAAGTTTAGTCCAATTTATCACTGCAATAGGAAAAGGTCTTTTCCTAGATCTGCACGTGATCTTTTTAACCTCCAAAAAAGTGTACTGACGTGATTAGCAAGTGATAAATGCTAAAAAGGACTTCTTCCTACAAGTGCTTATTAAGAACACGTGGCAGAGAAGCAACTACCAAGTGTAATTGAAGCATAGAAATACTTAAGCAACCATATAAAAAAACCAATTATGTGTGTTATAAAGCAGGTTCAAAAAGTGATCAAAAAAAACCTGAAGAAGAGCCAATTTTCCTGTGTCTTTGACATTTGTCTCCAAACAGGCAATGCCAAGTCATAAGATTGATTAAAAGCTAAATAAAAATGTTAAACCTGCAGCTGTCAGAGGGATGAAATGACTTTCTTTTCAAGACAAGGTGTCATCAGTGGTAAAAGTGTGCAAAAAAAGTTTCAGGTCTGTATTCATATCCGTATTTAAATCAAAACGGTTATCAACTGGAAATATACACAGTACAAAAATGCATTAAATGTAATTTCAGGTGATTCATCAAATAAAGGCTTTATACCTTTATTTGAACAGTTTAGCATTCCTCTTCTCTCTCTGGTTTAATAAAAGTTCACTAAAATAGCAGAAGTCAGACACATGAAAAAGAATGCTGACAAACATGTAACACTCTCTCTCCTGGTCTTTCATTTAGTCTTAAGGCTTTTTTCTGTAAGTAAATGATGCCAAAAAAAAAAAAAAAGTTGAATTTGCACATACTGAACTTGTCTCAATATTCATCAGATATCTGTGCTATCCTCAGTTTAAAAATTCAGATGCTGAAGCCTCCCAGTGAAATAATTAATCCAATGTCACACAGCAAGTCAGTGCCAGATCACAAACAGCTTTCGAGCTTTTGGTTTTCAAGCCTCTTGCTGTTCCCTATACCATGACACTTCAAATACTATCTGTTGCCCAGGATTGGGAAGAGATGGAAGGAGATGGGAATAGTTCATCCAGCAAGTTACAAGTCTCCTCCTTAGCCTGAGAACAGTGAGCTAAGAAAAATGTCTTTCTCACAAGTTTTTAAGCTGTACTATCTCCCTGAATGGGAGCTGTGCCCCGAAACTGATATAGCTGTGGAAAACAGCAGAGCTAAATTAAGACCATTCGGTCTCAAAACAGCTCACCAGAAACCTGTGGGAAAGGCCCTGCAGTTATGTTACACTCAGCTTCCCTATGCATGAGGACGAACACTCTGTGAGGAGGAATGTGCACACAGAAATGGATCCCGAAAAACATACAGCACCGAAGCAACGGCGAAACAGAATCCACACAGAGCCGAATATTTGGGTGAAAAGTTATCCAGCCCTCAACCCTGCTGCTCAGTGCCACCTGCAGATAAACCTAGCTGTCCACAAGGAAAAACAAATCAAACAGAATGAGGGCAGTGCACTAACTCCCCTTCAAGCAATAAAAGCTCTCTTTCGTTTTGTGGGGAAAAGGAATTTTTAGAACCTACTAAAGCCTAGTTATTTTTGTAAATGTCACAAGAATTCCTCCAGCAAACAAGCTGACCAATGCTCACGTCATCCAAAGAAACTGTGTGGGGGTGGGTGGGGGTTTGGGAAAAACTATCTTTCCTAAAATGAAGTTTCAGGAATAGCTGATTTACTTTCGTCAGACTCACTCCCATCACCTCCTCTTTCCTGGCTCAAAGTTCATATGAATCAGTGAAAATTTAACAAGCAAGTAAGTACAGAAGAGCTTTTAGTTTCATGCCGGGTGTTTTAAAGAGAGCAACTACAGCTCTGTAATAATTATATTGAGAAAAATTAATGAGTCACTGCCCATGCAACATGTACAGTCAATTATAAATAGCTCAGCATTCACCCTCATGTCTGCTATAAAAAGAGATTTTTAAAAAAATTATTTTAACCAGCAATTAGGTATAGCTCCTCAGTATTTTTATTACAGGCTCTATCACAGATTCCTTGTGCTCCAGCACATCATGCAACCCTGCCACGCATTCAATACCCATGGACCTACACTGAATAGTTACCCCAGGATAACTCTTTCAAGCAGACAACACATTGCTTCCATCCAGCACCCACAAGAACAGTCAGAGGCATACACAGTAGATTATTTAATAAGTATATATGCCTTATTTGAGTGCACTTAAGTGGGGAAAAAGGGTCCTATTAATGTAGTTAACAGGCAGGCAAAAGCATCTTCTTGCTAGTGCTGCTCAGAGTCTGCTCCTTTTCCTGGTAACGTCATAAACGTCAAGCAAAAACCCAAGTTGTCCTTTATTGATAGCCAGCAAGAAGTTAATTAGCTTAAAAACATCAACATTTAAGGTTATCAGGACATAAAGAGGTACCCTTCTTATAACAAATGTCATAGATACTTGTCACAACAGTCATTCAGCATCAGCATGGGGAATCAGCTCATTTAACTGATAATCAAAATCTAACACTTTGATAGTGATTATTATTGCATACTGATAAGTAACAAAAAAAAGAAAAGAATGAAACAAAAAAAATGTACGAGGTCAATTTGACATTTAATTAGAAAGAAATAAAAATTTGATTGATGCCAGGTCAATTCCCAACGAAAATATCAGTCTGCTGTTTGCATTCTCCAAAGCAGAGATCTGCTGTAACAAAGTTAAGTTTTCCTTTTACAGGAGATTGTGCAGTGACATTGGAGCAGGTTTTGAGCAAGACCTATCTTGGAATAACTTTTTGCGAGATCTGTCATTTTTCCTTCCAGTTACAATGTTCTGCTCACCAGATCAGAACTTGCCTTTTTAATATAAATGCAGTTGCATTATTAATATCAATTTTAATATATTTAATGTTATTTATAGCTACATTCAATATTATTTATGTATAAAGACCTAGTTTTAGGCAGTCCTGCGAGGAGCAGGGAGTTGGACTTGATCCTTACAGGCCCCTTGCAACTTGAGATATTCTATGATTCTATGTCTACATAAAATTAATCTTCAAAAAAGTAGTCACACAATATGAAACTAAAGAACAACTTCTGAACTTTACTTCCTCACTGTAAACAAATTTCAGCAGAAAAAATAAAAAAACCCCACAGCATATCCAAGCATATGCTCAACATTGAAAATTCAAGGAAGAAGTACTGAAAAACCCACTTCTAGATCCAACACACAAAGCTAATTATCTAGTTTATTACACTTGTAGTTTTAGCAGCAGATAATCTAAATTTGTGCTGCTGAAATACACCCAGGTGCCATCAGTGATTATAAAGTTAAGTGGCTTCTACCTGGTTGTTTTTTAAAGCAATGTAGTAGAAAAATCAGGCTTTTGGGGGCATAAACCATGACTCCTCATCCCTCCCATGAATTGCACCACCCACATAAACATACTGGAAACTGAACTCTCTTACTGGATGTGCTAAGTTACGAGGTAAAACACGGCATATTCTGCGTATCTATATCCCACTGCCAAGCCGTGTTAGCTAAATTCATAGCAAATGAAGCTGATAGCCGTCTGTCTTCACTGGACAGTTTCCTCAATATAAAAAACCCAACATATACAAGAAAATCCACAGCAGTTAACCCAAAGCACGAGCTGTGCTGCCAGCTCTATCAAACCACATGAAACGTGAGGGCAACAGAAAGCAGCACATAACAGAGAACTTCTCCCTTTTCACCTCTGCTTAAAACAAACAACAACAATGTAGAACTCTGCTCTCAGAAACCACACGACGTCAATTTGTTTTGCAGCTCAATACCTTAATTACATACTCCAACACTGTTTTTCAAATATTTTATTTAAATTTTAGGATAAAAACATGTGTGAAGTGTACAGCATATTGAATAGGCTTCCTCTTACAAGCTTTCCACAAATCTGAACAGCATAATACGCTGTACTTCAACAGGAAAACCCATATTTTCTCCCCTGTAAGTTCACTCTCAAATCCACCCCCAACACAGTATTCAGAAGCATTTCATGGCATCAAACACATCTCAAGCCCGTTTTGCAAATCCTTTTGCCTTCGCTTTGCAGCCACAGAAGCTCCCATCAACTACAGCTACTGCAAATGCAAAGAAACAACAGCAGAAAAGTAATGAAAATCTTGAATGTAGCTCTCCTAATGGGATGTAACAGCTGGAACAAAGATCTAACACAGCTGGGAAAGCCATAATTTTCTTTTGCAACTGAGAAAATACGTGAACAGCAATGACATGCTTTTCAGAGCAATACCACACTGTCTCAATTACGTCAGAGTAAATCCATTCAGTTTCGAATACAAAGATTATGTCCCTCCAGCTGACAACCCTGCTAACTCAAACCCCACTGGTTTGACTCCGAGATAACACACTGACAATAAAGATGCTACAATTGGAATTTAATTAATTCTACTTATGCAAAACCATGGCAAAATTCAGCTCATTCATGCAGAGCTGGGTTTGTACAGTAACTTATTTTAGGAGCAAAGGGAAACAATTCTGAAAAAGCAGGGAAACGTCAGCTGAGCATTAAGATGCTTTTTACAAACCTTTTAAAGAGTAATAAATACAGGAATCATTTTAAGAGAGGTAATACGAGAAATACCATATCACTGGCATGAAAACAGCCTATTCCCCTTCTCCTTCACAAAAGAAAAAAAAAAAGACTGTAATACTTCCTTCTCCATTCGAAGAGGGGGGAAAAATTTCCTTTCCCACCTTCAGGAAGCAAACCCAAAGCAAGAGAGGGATACCTTATTTCTACGCACTTCCAATTTCTCAAGCACCGAAAGGAAAAAGTTGTATTTTCACCATCTCTACGTCTTTTCCTCCCAGTCTTACGAACACTGCTGTACCTGTGGCAGAGTCAGCTGAGCTCGGGGAGGGCAATGCTGCTCAACAACTCAGCTCTTGCACAAGCAGTGATCCAGTTACAAAAGCACCTCCCCAAAATTTGTACTAACCATATCGAAGGATGGCTCCGACCCAGCCTAGGTTAGCTCCTTTTTCACCCCATAACCCAGTTCTCCCAAACTCCCTCTGTTATCCCCTTTAATCTCTTTACAGATCACTTCTGTTTGATTGAGATACAGACTTCACAGGTGCAGCAGCTGCACTGGTGCTGCTGGTTTAATATTGCACAGTCCCACTTCCAGACTAACCATACACAGCTTCACATCTAACTAGCTCTCTAATTTGCAGAAAGCTTGTATGAGGAAACCTATTCAACCTAGAACTCAAGGAGTTTGCAGCAATACCACTAAGTTCCTCCTAAGCTCAGTTACACTGGCAGTGCCAGACTTGATCGCAAATTATTCCTGAAATCATGAAGCAAAGGCAGGGCCAGCTATCAGGTATGTTCAGCTCTTCACTTTGTGTTATTGGGGATCACTGCAGCAGTGAGAACTTCTGCCTCAGAGAAGAGGCACACGTAAAAGCAGCAGCACCTTCAGGCCACAGCTGCTCCTCTCCCGACCAAACCGATCATGCTGCGCTTCCCGGCTCACAGGTCTTGCTCCACACACTCTCCAATTCCCTCCTGCAGAGGAAGCCGACACCTCCAGCCTTCACAGCTGCTCTGATCTTGAGGCTGCATCCACCACCAGCTGACAGCAATGTGCCCCTGATACGCCTTCTCATCCACGGCTGTGATGCACTCATTAGCACAGCTCCCACAACCTGGACACAAGTGCTCGCAAACGTTTTCATTTACGTGTTTCAGGGTTGCCATCCCTGTTATCTCTCCCATAACCTTCCCACAGTCCCCAGCACACTCTCTGAACTGGTGGTGGCTACGGTAGCCCCAAATCCACCACCAGTGAGTCACCTTCTCCTCACCCAGCACTTCAGGCAAGCGATCACATTATTCGTCCCAGCTCTAACTCCTGCTTCCTCTGAACTCCTTCCCTGCTGCCAGACCCAACCGCAGCAGCTCTGACCTCTGCCCCAGGGGGTCTCCAGGACTTCTCTCCCTCCACAAGTACACACAGACACAGGGAACAGCGGCAGCCCACAACCCCACAGCTCCCCAGCGTGTCAAAGGAAGGGGTAACAAGGAACAAGTCCCTCTTGGCACAGGAGGCACAAGCAGCCCTGTTTCTCCATGCACACACCCCCTACACCCAGCCCTACAAGGCATGCTCGCTCCCCCCAGCCTCTCCAGTACGTGCACCCCCTTTTCATCTCCCCCCCACTACTTACAGATCCAGCAGCAGCACTGGCAGCCCCATCTTTGCACACACATCACTGCTGTCCTCCCCTCCTGCCCCATGCATAGGGCAGCAAAGGCCTCCACACACACAGACTCGCAACCCTCCAACCACACTGACAGCCTGAGCCTTGCTCCACATTCCCCGCAATGCTCCCTGTGTTCAGACCCTGCAGTGACCTTGACAGCCTCCCTCTCCTCACATACCACCACCTCTCCACACCCTCCCTGACCCAACAAGACACCGGCACCCCCTTGTTGACCTTCCCACACCCAGCAGACCCCTACCACCCCGTCATCCCCCCAGTCAGCATTACTGACCCAGCAAGCAACTGGGTATCGCATCCTCCTACACCCCATATTCTGCAGGTACCAGCAGGTCACCCGCTCCCTTCAGCACCTCCACTGCAGGCTCTGCAGGGACACAGACAACACCGAGGGACAAATTGTAACTCCTCAAAACAGGGCCTGAGAGAAACAGGCCTGCGAGAAAATACAGCCTGAGAGAGATAAGGGATGGAGGAGGTGGGAGCGGAGGCCCTCTGAGCTGAGGCACATTTCAAACACTTGCAAGTAGCAAAACTAGAGTCACAGAGTGGATAGTGTAGAGTTTGGAGCTGATAAGGCTGCCTGGATAGCAGAGGATGCAGCTGGAGGAGGGAGCCCTGTGAAGGAAGGATGGTTCTGCTCTGGTGTATCTTGTAAAGTTTCAAGGGCCATCCATCCGGTGAACGACCTTTGCTTCATTATCCATGAAATGCATATTAAAGTTGACTCCCCTGAAAATGCTAATTACAAGATCATGCTAATTACATCATCCCATGAAGCACCTTACCCCTCCCCATACATGGGATAGTAGGTGGGTTGACCTAGGGGACAGACCCAAGGAAAGTGTGTATAAATTGAGGGGAGGAGCGAGGAGTGATAAGGAGAAAGAAAAAAGAAGACATGAAGAAGGAAAGGAGACAGATGCATCCCTGACAAATCTGGACCGGTAAACTCTATTTCTCTATTCTATCTCCCTCCTTTCCTTTTTCCCCTTTTCATTCACTATCATTAAGTAATGCAAGGCATACTATATTGCTTGCCATAACGCGTTATATACTTAGCCAATTATCATGTATCCAATTAGTACATTGTGGGAAGTTAATAAATGCCTGGACTTTGAGACTTGTCTCACCACTGGGGGTTTGTAAATCCCCACTCTGTTGGGGATTTACAAATCTAAGTCACTTGTCTCTCATCTGAACGGATGTCTCGGGGACTCACAACTTCATCCTCTGTCGGACTCCCAGGCCCAGCAGTGATACTTGTTCCCCTTCCCCATCCCATACACACACACTCCATACCCCTACATGACCCAGCCAGAAGTCCTCACACTGACTCCCAGACCTCTCTTCTTTCTCTTTTCCCACTTGGTGTAAACTCACCCCTTCCATGCTCCCACCCCAGCTCCTACCAAATCCAGTGATGCCCTGGGCATCCTGCCCCCCATCATCACTCCCAGCTCCTTCTGCACGTGCCACCTCAATCGCAGCGTTGGCTAACTCCAATCCCTCACATATCCAGACGTGCTGAGAGATATGGTGTAGATGGGAACTGGCACTGTTAGGTTAATGGTTGGACTAGATGATCTTCAAGGTCCTTTCCAACCTAGTTGATTCTGTGATTCTGTGAACCTCTTCCACTGCATCCAAATAAGGACGCTCACACCTCATGCCACGTGCTCTAAAATTATCCCTAGCCCCATCTCTCCCATTCACCATACCCATACTCCACACCTCCCATGTGCAGCCCTGTCACCTTCCCACGTCCCATGCACTACAGATCCATCTCCCCCAAAAACCACTCTAGTGCATCCCTGCCTTTGCACGCTGCAGCCCCACATTCCCCATACACACGTTCTCAGTCCCACAGTGCCATCGCTTTCCCTGTGCACACACATCCCCAGCCTCACGTATATAGCTCCATGCTGCCCTGGTACATGTCAATCCCTGCCCACCCCCATACACGTGCATCCCTGACACCAGGCACCACAGCCCCACATCAGCCCTATACACATCCATCCCTGACCCCTCACAGCATAGTACATGTGCATCTCCCACCAGCACTAAAGCCCCACACCTCCCCTTGCACACATGCACCTCCAGCCCCACATATATACCCCTTACACATATATACCCAACCCAGAGCACTCCAGCCCCAGCAATAGAGTTTCCAGCCACATCTCTCTCTCCCCATGCAGGTGACTCCACTCTTCCCCAGGCACACCTCTTGGACTCGATGCACTGCAGCTCCATCTCTTCACTCCTTACACTCCTCCCACGGCAGGGGTTAGCACCTCCAGCCTCCCTGCCCCATATACCCAGCCCAAACCGTGCACCCTACAGCTTCAGCACTTGTTATGCCCACATCCTGGACAGTACACACGCATCCCCACCCGCAGTGGGCCCCCACAGCCTCCTCAGCATTCCCACCAGGGCACAGACCCTGACCTAGAGATGAACCAGGACAACACAGCAGCAGCATCACATTCTCTCATGCACACATCCCACCTAGCAAGATGTCTGGCTGTCCCTTCTCCCCTCCCAGTACATCCCCCGTCCCAGATCCACAATACCACAGCTCCAGCAGCAGGACTGACAGCCCCATCTCCCCCTCTTCTACACATTCACCCTAGTACCCTGCACACTGTAGCCAGAGAAAGGGGGGCAGCAGCCCCATCTCCCCACACTCCAGCCTCAGAGCTCCGTTTCCCCCAAGTCCACAGCCCCAACTCCTCACCTGTGCCCACATCCCAGACCCACAGCCCACCTCTCCCTTGCACTAGGGTCCCTGTGCACCAGAAGTGCCCCATGTTTTCCCCCCCTCATCCTCTCAGCCCCCTGCACTGCTCCACAGCCCAGCTCCCCTTCATACTCCCCCAGCTGGAGTATCCCACAGGTCACCTCCCCACAGCCCCCACCACCGCCCCACAGCCTGATCTCCCCCATGCCCTCACCTCCCTCCCACAGACACTTCCCCATGCTCTCTCCCTACAGAATCGTCCCACAGGCCACCTCCCCATGCCCTCCTGCACTGCCCCAGAGCCCACATCTCCAGGACTCTCCCCCTGAAAAACACCCCCCCAGCCCCCAGCACTGCCCTACAGTCTCCCACCCCACAGCTACCCTCTCTACGCCTCCACAGTGCTGCCCCACAGCCTTCCTCCCCCTAGACTCCCCTCCCTCCGGCCCACAGCACTGCTCCGCCACCTCCCTTCACAGAACGGCCAAAGCTGGCAGGGACTTATGGAGGTCACTCGGTCTAGACCCCTGCTCAAGCAGGGCCACCCACAGGACCCTGTCCAGACGGCAACGACTACGTCCTTTGCCGCAGCCCCTCTCCCCACAGCGCTGCCCCCCAGACCCGGCCCGCCCCGCACTCACAGAGCTCGCAGTAGCGGTGGCAGCCCCGGCCCAGCCCCTGCAGGTACCGCTGCAGCACGTCGGTGAGGAGGTCGCAGGCCGAGACCTGCACCGAGTCCCAGCCCAGCGCCTGGCAAATCTGCGCCACCGACACCCGCAGCAGCCACCGCGAGTAGGTCTCGCACATGCCGGCTCGGCTCGGCGCGGCGCCGCCCGCCCTGGGCCGGGAGGGCCGAGGGAGGCTCACGCACAGCCCGCCGCCATCTTGGCGCCGCGCCTCCCCACCGCCCGCGCTAGGCCGCGCCACTCCAGCGCCGAGCGCATCGAGCGGGGCGCGGCGCGGCGCATCGAGCGCTCGGCCATCGGCAGGGCGGGCGGGCCGGAGCCGTTGTGGTGGCGGCGGCGGTTGGGCCTCGAGGCGGAGCGGTTCGAGTCTCCCAAGAAACCCCGAAATCGCGGGTTCCTACAGCGGTGTGAGGAAAAGTTGGTGTCGGGCAGGCTTCCGGAGCTCTGGAGGCTGCCGAGTCCTGGGCTGGGCTTCCTCGGGAGCGAGGGACCGCCGCTGCTCCCTCAGCTCCGCGGGCCCGAAGCAGCCGAGCAGGGGCCGTACTTGTGAGGCGGGAGTAGGATCCAGGCGCATCATTTAAACAAGCAGCAATGCCACGTGTTACCAGAAAGCTGAAAATTCTTGGTCAAAACAGTTTCTCTGAGGCCCTGTTGTGGTTTTTTTTGTTTGTTTGTTTCAGCTGGGTGGAGGAGTCGGATGTCAGCCCCGTGCAGCCATTACTGTCACTGGGTTTCCCAGAGTAAATGAGTTTCTCTGATTACTGCCTCCAGCTCTGGGGGCACCAACATCAGAAGGACACGGACCTGCTTGAGTGGGTCCAGAGGAGGCCATGAAGATGATCAGGAGGCTGGAGCACCTCCCCTGTGAGGACAGGCTGAGAGAGTTGGGGGTGTTCAGCTGGAGAAGAGAAGGCTCCAGGGAGACCTTACAGCAGCCTTCCAGTACTTAAAGGGGGTACAGGAAAGATGGGGACTCCTTATCAGGGGTGTAGGGATATGATGAGAGGTAACAGTTTTAAACTCAGAGAGGGTAGATTTAGACTAGATATAAGGAAGAAATTCTTTACTGCGAGGGTCGTGAGACACTGGCACAGGTTGCCCAGAGAAGCTGTGGCTGCCCCCTCCCTGGAAGGGTTCAAGGCCAGGTTGGACGGGGCTTTGGGCAACCTGGGCTAGTGGAAGGTGTCCCTACCCGTGGCAGGGGAGTTGGGACTAGATGATCTTTAAGGTACCTTCCAACCCAAACCACCCTGTGATTTTATGTGGGATTCAAGGACTTGGAAAGAACTTCCCTCTGTGGACACGCTACTCCTTAGGTACATCGACCTGACCCACGCTGCAAGGTAATCCTTTGTGTCTTGAAAGGGGGAAGAAGGGAAGGCTGGAGGTTGCAGAAAGGATTTCCTTACCTATCTGAGAGGAACTAAAGGACATGGGAGTGGGGGAAAGACGGACAGGACACAGACACAAGGAAGGGAACAGTCAGATGTGTTGGGAACAGCAGGAGGGTCCCTGATGGATCCAGCTGGCTGGACACACCGCTGCTGATCCAGGCAGGTCCTGCCCAGGGCCCATGTGGCAGTTTTTGCTTTGCCAACCATTTCACACAGAGCAGCGTTTCTGTGCTCAGTGTGACACGTGTCATCCCTCTCACCTGGGATGACAGTGACTGATGGCTGCCTGTCCCGCTGAGCCCATCAGCTGCACACTCTGCAGAGCAAGGTGGTGGCAGCAGCCCAGGCAGCCACAAAAACTCAAGACATGGTGGGAAAGCTTTGGCCCTAGGGGTATGGACCTGGTTCACAGGCTGTCACAGGGCAGGAAAGTGGTGGGAGCTGCATTAGAAAACCAGCAGTAGCCTTACGTTATTCCCTAACAGGGATGTCATTTCACATGGAAGAGAATAGAGAGGGTTGATAAATTTACAGAGGAAAAAGGGAACATAAATCATCAGGATTACCTCAAAAAAAAAAAAAAAAAAAAAGGACGTTGTTTAAATAATGGGGCTAGCTCTCAACTTTAACAGTCTACTGTCTTTTTAGGCTTGCACTTTCAAAGCAGTGTTTCCCACAGAAGTAGAAAAGAAGATAAAACATGATTTAAAAGGGGTTCTAAATACAAATAAAATTATGCTTAAAGAATTACAGGCTCCAGATTATAAGAACTGGGAATTGCACAGATCAGGGACTTCTACACCATCACAACACCCAGTGGCTCGTTTGTCTTCCCACATTTTAGTACTCCCTGAATTCACCCATTCCAACCCATCTGCCGCTGTGTGAACAGCAGCGTTAGAACTGTAGCTCCCAAAAAGAAGTCATTAGAAGCATTTTCTAAATATATAACAAATCTGCCCTCTCTCTTTTTCTGAATCCCACCTCAGGTCGTGCTACTGCTTCCCTTACCCACGTGCACATCTTGATGTACACCCAGAGGCAGCACACCGAAAGCTGCAGGGTAGCCTCACCACATCCCTTCATTAAGCCAACAAGTTGCCTCTAAGGAAACATATTAGCTCAGGCTCAGCACTTGATTGTAGGGTTTCTAGACCAGCTGACTTAGGTCCAACTCAACCCACCAGGGTGGCTGCTTACGCCTGTCCCCATGTCTCACTCACAGATTGCTTTGAAGCTCAAGGCCGTTTCCATTCTCCAGACCTGCAAACCCTCTTCCCGTTTCTGTCATGTCACTACTGAGCCCTTCGAGGGCTGCCTGTCTGCCAAACTGGGAGGGGCAGCTTTCTACTTCTGTGGCACCACTGCCTTTTTTCTTTCTTACACTTCTGCTATACTCTTATTTTCTACATTTTATCCTTTCTCACATTCCTGTCATGCCCAGCGAGGGCTGAGAACTGCGGTGTTACCGTATTTTATAGCATGCAAATATACACACACACACACACACTGACCAGGATATGAACAATGTGCATTCTAAATAAACACTGAAATAACTCACGTAGATCAGATCATTTTAGAATATGAACATCTAGAAATAGTAGCAATACGGTATTCAAATAAGCTAGAGATCCATGCTCCAACTGCACGATGCAGAGGTTATTCCAGAGCCTCCTCCCTCAGCACACAGCACAATGTACATAAACCAACACTTTTAAACACAAGGCGAAGACAGGCAATCTCTTCCACTCTTCAAATGAAGAAACACCTGCTTATATGTTTTTGCATGCCAGATACACTACAAAATGTAGAGCACAGCTTTTAAAAATTCTGTCTCAAACAATAACCAAGTCACATGCAGATATTTACACGCCAAGAGCTCCATGGACAACCACGGACATTTGTTTCATGTAGGTGGTTTATTGTAAGAATTCAGATTTCTGGGGCTTTACCAACTTCTTCACAAAATAACAGAGCAGTCTTGTTAACATAGACACAGTCAGGTGACACCATATGCTCAGAAGAGCTCTTCTTCACCTGTAAAGAAAATTGAAGCGAATTAAAATCCTTTTAATTATTTGAGTTTTTATTTAAAACTTTTGTCTCCTCCAATTTGAATATGTCAACTCACTAGTATTCCTTACCCCCCCCTCCCCAAGCTATTTATCAAGTCTGTTTTTCCTTAAAGTTTGAAGTTTTGAATATGCTTATTTTGCTACAGAAACCTCTTTAGGTACAATGTCTTACATACAGACATTTTTAAGTCATTGCATTCAGGGCACTATGAAAAGATTAAAACAGTAATTACAAATGAATCCAGTACCACAGGAAAAAAACACAGAAAACTATGGGAAATGTGGATGTATGCTATTTTGCTTAAAATTATTGACCCTTAACTTTTTGTTCAGATGGGCAGTTTCCCAGCCCTTTGGGAAGTTTGTCTGACCAACAACACTGAATTCCGACTTCCTCATGTGACTTCAAGATTGTCTGTGTTAATCCATTTTAAATTACAATCTAGTTTCTATTTCATAACTTTACCTCTTGGATTTGGCTGAACCGCTTTTTCCGATTAATCCCTGGTTATGGTATTACGAGAGAAAACAGAACAAGCAGGTTAGGAAGCAACTCATGCAAATTCAGGCAAAACTATGCACGTATTTATGACCACAAATGTATTGTGAGGAGCACAATACAGCAGGTAACCGCTATACACTGTGTATTCCAGGCTTTTTGTAAACACACAGGATATTAACGCATGTATTTGCATCTGAGTATAGCACAAATTTTTAGCTGTTAAATGTAATACACATTAGCTACATGCAGTTACAAATTGTGGTCTAAGCCCACACATTTGTAACCTGCAGTACACACCTTCACAAAACTTCTTTCTCAGGGAAGTAAGTAAAATACTGAACTTAAAGTAAAATACACATTCAGTGTCAACAGACTGGAAATTCCCTCTTTCCAACCCCCACCCCCAAACTCTCAGCTTCTGAACACCAGCACAGGCTGGTTTATCCAAAAGCCTTTCAGTCACTCGATTCGCTCTCCCCCGCCCAACACTACTGGGCTGTTTGAGCAGACAGTAGGAGAGGCCCAGGTAGAAGGGAGGAGCAGGGGGGAAATCCACTGAACTCCAGAAAGGAGGAAAACCACCACCTGGTCAGGCAAGGATGTGTGTTGAGTCTAAAGATCTATTTTACCAGCTTTTTAACTTCCTCTGGCCAAAAAAGACTGCCAAACTTCACATTTGTTAGTAGAACTGCGCAAGCTGTAAAACTTGATAGTCATGCCATGGATTGTCTTCCCTTCAGTTTTAGGACCTACGTGCCCTAACCTTCCCCGTTAACCTGACTGAAGCAGGACATACACGCATACTCGACTTTGCAACGACTCCTATTTCACGATTGTACAGGTACTCACAGAGCAGCAGCACCAGAGATGATCTCAATAAGCTCCTTGGTAATGACGGCTTGACGGGTACGGTTGAACGTCAAGGTCAATTTGTCAATCATCTCAGCTAGAAAAAATTAAGGTTGGAATTTAAACGTGCAAGTATTCAAATACAGATGAAGAGAAGCTGTACGAACAGAAAATCAGTCTTGCAAATCCATGCAAACGATCAAGAGGCTTACTGCACTTTTCATTTTTTTCTCCTACAGATAATACTACTAGTAGACAATCTAGAAATGATAATTTGACTTGAGGCATCAGAGTTAAACATCTGAAGAACAGCTGACAGACTAGTAAATACCACAGTATAACATAGCTTATTTTAACATAACAGAAGCATGCATTATTTGCTTTTAAATTAGATTTCACTGTCAGTTAACTACACTGGTATTTCCTTCAAGTTACTGTTGTTCAGGCAAAGGGAGCCAGATTTTTTCATCAATTCTTTTTCTTCTTTTTTTTGAACACGAAGGTATCATCTCTTTCTCTCAAGAGAAGGCAGTCAGCAGAGACACACCTACAGTTCCCAGTAGCCCAACTGCACATCACACAGGCTTCACTCAGTCACTAGTATCTTTTATGCAACACTACCTGCTTAAGGCTGAAGTCTTATCACCATGCCACACTAAAAGCTATTAGCTGTCTCCCACTAATACCAACTGCATACTCTGCGCTGCACTCACTTTGGACACCTTCCAAGGAATACTCGTATATTCTCAACTTGCTGCATGACAGGTGGTAAAGTATTTAACCACTGTTTTCCATTTCCCCACCTTTAAATCAGTGCAGTACTAATTACATTTGGCTCACAAGTAGGTACAGGTTTATAAAAGCTTTGGAAATCCTCAGACCAGACACATGAGAAGAATGTAAAGAATATTTGGCCATTACAAGACCAGTTTCATATTTCATATTCTTATTAAAGAATGTGTTATTCCAGTTACCTAGTCTTGTTTCTCATATACTTGACAGCAATCCCTCCTTCCAGGGACTAAACAAGGTTCACATGTTCAGAAAAGAATCCCAGTTGAACTATCTCAAAAAAACAGACTCAAAATGGAATGGAAGAGAGAAACCAACTAATTTCTTATCATTTTGGAAGCAAAGAGTTACAGAAAGGGAGGTCATTACTCTCATACTGAAGTCCTGGGAAGCCCACAGTGTAGACTTACAAGCATTCTTGCTAGCGTTGTCCATAGCGGTCATCCTAGCACTCTGCTCGCTGGTGGTGGATTCTTTCAGGGAGTAGTACAGAATATTTGCTAGTGTAAATTCCTGGTAGTTTCTCAGCACATCAGCATCAATATCATCATAGATACTTAGGCTTTCTGTAAAATATGAGAGCACGGACTTAAAGAAATCCAAGATACACTACTTCTAGTAAAACAATACACTGCCGTGTGAAAGACTACTAGGCTAGCCTGTTTCTCTACTTAAGGCAGAGGCATTTTCTCTACATACTATGTGTACTTCCATAATTGCTCTGCTATTTAAAATTTTGTCAAGTATTTTATGTGTTTTAATTCAATTTAATATTAGGGAAGTCAGATTCTGATCAGGGCCAATATTGACGTATTATGTTTAATCTTCCCAGACGATGCTGCAGAAGCATTCTGGGGTATTTTTACTGAGTAGTGCAAAGTCACTCAATACCCAGGCCGTTCAGTGCTGAAAATATTGGAATTGACAATGTTTTCCATATGCACAATTCTTGCTTGAGAGAGAATCTCAAACTAAAATTAATACCACCTCTCCTTTCAACCTCCCTGCCCCACAGCACCTTGACAGCTCAGCCCTGGAGTGCCAAGATAAAACAGTGTTAAAGATACATGCACCATAATAAGATGTTTTAATACTATATACCCATGTTCAGAGTACATTTTCTGTGATTTATCATATAACTGGTGGTTTCTAGCTGACTACTTACCAGAACCAGCAACTGTTTCAAGGGAGAAGATTGGTTTTTCATCAGTCTTGTAGGAGATGACAGACCTGTATAAAAAGAGCATAACAGGCTCTTCAGTTCAACTAACCCTAAATCGGGTGCTTAAAATAATATCAGAATAGACAACTTCTGGCCTTCCAATTCCACAAAGCTCTGCGATAATCCTGATGAAGAGACCTCAGATAGCACGTGGATATAACCATGTGTTGACTGTAAATATAACAGCACCCACCATACAAGTAAAAAGAGAATTCCAACCACAGCTATTAAAAAAAAAAAACACATCAGCTCTTCACACACACCAAAATGCACTCAACTCCTCCAGAAATAAAGTAAATGTGACAAGTCACAGTCAGTTTTCATATTACTTCATCAGGCCAACGTGCTCTTTTGAAGCCTTCTACCCAGTATTTTTCCAGTGCAGTTTCAGTTTAATCTTACCTGAACCGATTGTAAATGACAGAGCCTTCATCAAATTCATAGCCAGAGTTTAACAACTCTGAGGCAATGACTGAAGCATCTCCAAAGCTGGGAGGTCTCCGTCCCACTTCTTTGAATGTCAGCAGTAAGTAATTGCCGTGTGTCCTGCAGTAATATCACATCCATGTTAGAAGTGGTGTGTGCTCTAAAGTACAATTATGTGGCACCAAGAGGCAATGAGTCCCAGTAACTTACTAGTGTTCAGAACTAAGCAGTTTATGGCATTAGGGTCTTAGATGAATTTTGCTTCTTCTTCAGTTTATTTATTACAATAGCTTCATGATAAACACATATGTAGCAATGCTAGTGTTGCTAGTTTTCAGACTTTTATTCCAAAAATATAATAATGCTGTGCAGCTGTTTCACAAATGTCCAGATGATCAAAAGCCATCTTAGAATATTTGCAGGTGTTTTGTTTTGTTTTTAAAAGACCTTGAATCTAGCAGTTTCATTAAATGCAATTGCCTGTGAACACCACACAACTTTCCAAGCCATCTTGAAATTTCTATCACAGAAAACCACCAAATCCACCAAACCAAACCCTTCTTTTTACCTCTGAAGTAGGCCTCTGATCTTGTCACCTACTCCGACCACCATAACTTCTTTCCCTGCGTTTGAGAGGTTGGTAATCTCGTTCTTCAAGGTTTTAGCAATAGATGTATGGATAGCACCACACAGACCTCTGTCAGAGGACACACCAATAAGGAGGTGCTTCTTCTTGTCCTCAGGTGCCTTTATTTCTGCTTTCTCATAGAGAGCTAAAAAAAAGATGGCTAGGTTATGCAAGGGTGTCAGGAAGCAAATAGGTCATACCAAAATACCTCTGAATTATTCAAAGTAAAACAATTTCTAAAGGGGTTACAAATCACAGCCAGATGAATTTTGTCTCCCTCACAATCATTCAAGCTTGCATGTGATCTGACCAGAGGTGACAAAGAAACAATTCAAAGCCAGCCACATCTCTGCATCGGGTATCACACAGTGTTGTTACTTAATTAAGTTCACTGTGCGAGTCACTGCCTCGGGAGCACCTGCAGCCCAAGAGTTCACAAGAAGGTCTGGCAGTAGCTGCAGACACTAGAGATAGGACACAATTCCAGTAACAGATAGAAGCAGGCCAGAAATTCTGAGTTGTGGTGCTTTTATGACTAAGAACCACAGAAAGTTAAAAAAGTAATCAGAAATCATAATGAATTTCACATTACAACTCATAAAATTCCCTTTCTGTAAATTACTTATAAGGAACAGTCAAAGTGACATTGGCCTAGAGATACAAAATCTTTTGGAAAAAATCTACCGAAAGGTTAAAAAAGTCTAGGCATTTTATCACCACCATGAAAGCCTTCCTCTTCTGTTCCCACATCAAACAGTGCAGGAGTCTTCTCTCACCCAGTGCTCCTGTTCCGTAGACTCTAGCAGGCTTCAGCTCCCTCTCAGCTCTTGCGTATTTTGCTGCAGAAACCATCTTCATAGACTTTGTAATTTTCTGAATGTTCTTGATGGACTTCAAACGCCTGGTAACTACAAGGTTAATAGTTGAAGGTCATGGGCTGTACTGGGCATAACGACATCAAAACCAAGGAATAAAATGCTAGCAACAGCCATCCAAAATTATATTGCCGAGTTCCTCAAAGAAGAAAAATAAACAAACAAACCATGCACAAATAAACCTCATAAAAGACCTTAATATTTACACTGAGAAAGTATTAAGAGCAGTAATGTGGCTAACCCACATGCACCTTTACAACAGGTATGTTTTTTTCCTCCAGACATAACATTTATTTAATATTTAGCCCAATGTAAGCCCTATTTACTATTCTCTTTCCTTCCACTTCTATCTGTTTCACAAATATATCATTTGAGGTATATTGTCATCTTTTCCCAGACAACAAGGGGCGGGGGAGAGACCCAATAGTATGAGACAGAATAAACTTCCTCCTCTGTTTAGATTGTAGAAAAGCGAGATTCATAAAAATACTGGTGTAAAAAGAAAACAAAACAGGTGTCCGAAAGACTAGCACAATTCCAAGACAATATCCCTGTATAAGAACCTACAAGGAGCTGCTTAAAGAACCATTATCAAAGTGGAATCATTCTGTCAGCCTTTTTCTCCCCAATATTGGCTAAACACACAGGGAAATAAACAACAGAAAAGAAATTAATTCTTAAAGGTGAGCAAAAAATCTGGTTTAGAACATATGACAAAGTTATTTATAAATTATGTTTGAGTAAAACTACTGGTTTGCCAAAATGACATCTAAATTAGTGCTAAAACCATTTTAAGCAATGCCTTTTCTGAAAGACACTTGTTTAATATACAAACTGCTGAGGCTCTTATAGCAGTACTATGGTGTATCACAAGCAGTTTATCTGACAGAGGCTAACCAAAATTATTTTAATATATGGTTTTTCTGCAACACTTTCCCTCTCTCCAAAGCAAATGAAAGCAGTACTTACTGTCTTTTAGAGTTGCCATATTCCTGACTTGGCCCCTGAAAGTGAATGCAGGAGAAATTAGGATAGTTCACTTGTTCTCCAGCAAACCAACACCTGTCAAGGGCAGGTCCCTTTCAGAGGAATAAAAATTTTAAGAAATGCTGCTTCTTAAAAAGCATTTTAGTAGGGACAAGCCACTCTAAACCATAACTTGCATCCAGACCTTCCTCCCTTCTCCTTATATCCTGTGACAGCATATATCACTTAATACATTATCTGCTGCCTTAGATAATGGCACAATGTAAACGAAGGCCAAACGACATGGCATCAGAAGGGTACAACTTTCAAAAAATGTAAGTTTTTAAACGGTTAAAACGAAGCAGAGGAGGATACACCGTTTCATGACAAGAGCAGAATCTCCTTGCACCGTCTGTCATCTACGAAGCTGTCCTTTTTACTCCTCTCGCCTCGCCCATTCACCCCCATCCCCGGCTGAGCGCCTTTCCCTACGAACCCCCGTCTCCCCCTCGCCCCCTACCCACAGACCCGCGGCTGAGCGGAAGGAGCCTCCGTCCCCGGCAGGTCACCGCCGTGCCCCCGGGAGGCCGCTTCCCCTCAGCCTCATGGTCACCGCTCCTCCAGCCACACTAGAGCTCGCAGCACCTCAGGGGCTGGCCCAGGCGGCGGCCCCGCCATCCCCGGGCACCACACAGCTGAGGGGAGCGTCACCCCCTCAGCCCCCCGGGGCCGGCCCCAGCTACCCAGCCGCCCCGCCGCTTGCCCCCACCACAGGGACGCACCCCCCTCCCCACAGGACCCCTGCCGGCCCGCGCCCCCGCCCGTTACCATTGCGGCTGGTACAGCACGACAGCAGCCCCCCGGGCCAACATGGCGGCGCCTCTCCCACAGCCCCGCTGAAGGTCAGCGCGCCCGCAACGCGCATGCGCGCAGCCGGGCCCGGCGGGGCGGGAAGTGCTTCCGGGGCTCGCGCCGGCACTTCCGGCGGGGCAGGGAGCGGGACCGGGACGGGGGAGGCCGAGGGTCAGCGTCGCCGCCATGGGGAAGTCGGATTTCCTCAGCCCTAAGGCTATCGCCAACCGTATCAAGTCCAAGGGGCTGCAGAAGCTGCGCTGGTACTGTCAGATGTGCCAGAAGCAGTGCCGCGATGAGGTAAACTCGCCCCGGCGGTGGCCGGGCCTGTGGCGGGGGAGCGCGGCGGGCCCCGGTCCCCTCGGGGGGGCTGGTGATCCTCCGTGAGAGGGCACGGGGGGCTCCGACATTCCTGGTAGCGAACACCGGTCTCCTTGAAGGGGGTGGTTCACTTGCGGATACACAGGGGCCTCAAATTCCCTCAGTTGGGGTCCTCACTCCCCTTGTGGGGGCTCTGATCTCCATTTTAAGCATCTCTCGTGCTGGGGGGGGGGATGTGGGACGACACAGGGGGGCTCCAAATGCCCTTGTAGGGGTCTCTAATCTTCCTGTGGGGGCTGCGATTCTCTTAAGGGATATGAGGCCTTGTAACTTTTTTGTAGTGTTCTCCAGTCCCTTTCTGAGGGGGGGGTACAGGCCTGGCTCAGATTCCCCTAGTAAGTGTCCCCAGTCTCCTTGTGGGTGCTCTGATCCCATCTATGGGGTGCGATCCTTCTAGGGAGCATCCTGCCCCCACTTGCTGGGAGCACAGGGAGCCTTGACTCTTCAGGGAAGCACTGGAGAGGGCCCTTATTCTCCTTTGGGCGTCCCCAGTTCCTCTTGGGACCACAGTCGTAATCCCCCATGAGAGAAGTCCTCATCCACTTTGGAGAAAGCATGTTGGCCCTGATTCATCTTTGGGGAAGTTCAGTCCCCTGCAGAGTGACTGATTAACCCAGGGTGAGAGGGAGCCCAGGGTGGCCCCAAACCCCTTGGAGGGTTGATTCCCTCATACACACCTTGAGAGGGCGATGGGGTTAAGAATTAGGTGGCTCCCATCTGCCTTAGAGGGGAGTTGAGGGTAGCTATGATATCCCTTGGGGACAGGGTGGGTGCAGTGACATGCCCAAGGGGATGCAGTCTCGAGCACGGTGAGGTCTCTTTTCATAGAATCATAGAATAGTTTGGGTTGGAAAGGACCTCTAAAGGTCATCTAGTCTAAATCCCCTGCAATGAGCAGGGACATCTTCAACCCGATCAGGTTGCTCAGAGCTCTGTCCATCCTGACCTTGAATGTTTCCAGGCATGGGGCATCTACCACCTCTCTGGGCAACCTGTTCCAGTGTTTCATCACCTTCATCATAAAAAATTTCTTCCTTATATCTAATCTGGATCTACCTTCCTTTAGTTTAAAACCATTACACCTTGTCCTATTGCTACAGACCCTGCTAAAAATGTCCCCATCTTTCTTATAAACACCCTTTAAGTACTGGAAGGCAGCAACAAGGTCTCCCCAGAGCCTTCTCCAGGCTGAACAACCCCAACTCTCTCAGCCTGTCCTCATGGAGAGGCACTCCAGCCCTCTGATCTGTAGGGGAACTACAGGCCAGTCAGTCTCATCTCTGTGCCCGGTAAGATTATGGAGTGGATCCTCCAGGAAACCATGCTAGGGCACATGGAAAATAAGGAGGTGATTGGTGACAGCCAACATGGCTTCACTAACGGCAAATCAAGCCTGATCAATTTGGTGGCCTTCTACAGCGGGGTTACAGCATTGGTGGACAAGGGAAGAGCAACTGACCTCATCCACCTGGACTTGTGCAAAGCATCTGACACTGTCCTGCATGACATCCTTGTCTCTAAATTGGAAAGATGGGGATTTGATGGATGGACCACTCGGTGGATAAGGAATTGACTGGATGGTCGCTCTCAAAGAGTTGCGGTCAACGGCTCAATGTCCAAGTGGAGAGCAGTGACAAGTGGCATTCCTCAGGGGTTGGTGTTGGGACTGGTGCTGTTTAACATCTTTGTCAGTGACATGGACGGTGGGATCGAGTGCACCCTTGGCACATCTGCCAACAACACCCAGCTGTGTGGTGCAGTCAATACGCTGAAGGGAAGGGATGTGCCATCCAGAGGGACTTGGACAGGCTGGAGAGGTGGGCCTGTGCAAACCTCATGAAGTTCAACAAGGCCAAGGGCAAGGTCCTGCACAGGGGTCAGGGCAATCCCAAGAACAAATACAGGCTTGGCAATGAGTAGATTGTGAGCAGCCCTGTGGAGAAGGACTTGGGGGTACTTGTGGATGAAAAACTGAACATGAGACAGCAATGTGCGCTCGCAGTCCAGCAAGCCAACCATACCCTGGACTGCATCCAGAAAAGGGTGGCCAGCGGGTCGAGGGAGGGGGATTCTCCCCCTCTATTCTGCTCTCATAAGACGCCCCCTGCAGTGCTGTGTCCAGCTCTGGGGCCCCCAACATCAGAAGGACGTGGACCTGTTGGAGCGGGGCCAGAGGAGGCCATGAAGATGATGAGGGGTCTGGAGCACCTCCCCTGTGAGGACAGGGTGAGAGAGTTGGGGTTGTTCAGCCTGAAGAAGAGAAGGCTCCAGGGAGACCTTAGAGCGGCCTTCCAGTACTTAAAGGGGCTACACGAAAGATGGGGAGGGACTCTTGATCAGGGGTATAGGGATAGGACGATGGGTGACAGCTTTAAACTGAAAGAGGGCAGACTTAGATTAGATATAAGGAAGAAATTGTTCCCTGTGAGGGTGGTGAGACACTGGCACAGGTTGCCCAGAGAAGCTGTGGCTGCCCCCTCCCTGGAAGGGTTCAAGGCCAGGTTGGATGGGCTTTGGGCAACCTGGACTAGTGGAAGGTGTCCCTACCCATGGCAGGGGGGTTGGGACTAGATGATCTTTAAGGTCCCTTCCAACCCAAACCATCCTGTGATTCTGTGATTTTTGTGTCCCTCCTCTGGGCCCTTTCCAACAGGTCCATGTCTTTCTTGTACTGATGACTCCTTTCTGATTCTGGATCAGTTTCTTCCTTTCTTCTCCTGTTATGAAGAGATGCTTTCTTCTGAATCTTGCCCCTCTTCCTTTCACTTGTCTCTTCACTTGGACACAGATGCCTGTGAGATGTGAGTGTCCTCTTCCTGATTTCCACCAGAGCTGTGCTCTGAAAGTACCTCGACTTGGGCTAACTGTGCTTTTATTTTTCTGTTCTCCATGAACAGCCTCTTTAATGTGCCTTAGAGAAGAGAAGTAAAGCATCCTGTGGATGTTTAATTGTATTGTTCTTCAGCTGTTTCTGCTCCCATCTCCCATTTGCCCAAGAAGCTCAAATCCTATTCTCTTCCCAGTGACTACAACCAAAAAAACTTCACCGCTTTGCAACCAGATCTTTTTGTAAGGGGGTGGGGCTCCTGTGGAGTGAAATTTCCTGTAGATTTAATCATAGTGTAGTGAACAAGAATTATATTAGATGAAAAAAGGATACAGCCAAACATCCTATGTCTTGGTGCTTTTTGGGGAGCTCTCATGACTTCTGCCCTGTGCCGGAGGAGGCCAAACTATCTCAGTCCATAGCCTGGGCGCTCCCAGGGCACCATTCCCTCATTACACGTTTGGTGTTAGTCAGGCAGGGAGCTAGCAGGTATTTCCAGCACTCTTGTGCAAGCACGTGGATGGGTCCTGGGTGGACCTGGGTGGTGCCATGTCTATCCTGTTCCATGAGGAACGGAGGACTGCTGGAATGACCTGTCTCATAACGCCTTTCACAGTTTGTCTGGAGGCTCTTGGCCCCGGGAAGAGTTTTGGTTTTGGCTTGCCTGGTAGGCTATGGCTGAGTTAAGGTGTTTTCTGTGGAGCCTCCAAGAGATTCCACTTATAAAACATTATTTTTAATACTCTTCAGCTGTGTGACTGTAGCAGATTGAGACAAGGACAGATAAAGTTTTTATTTTTATTTTATAGAATGGCTTCAAATGTCATTGTATGTCTGAGTCCCACCAGAGGCAGTTGCTCCTGGCTTCTGAAAATCCTCAGCAATTCATGGATTACTTTTCTGAGTAAGTCTGCTATATTCTTACCCAGATCTTCACTCTTGTACGAGCACAGCCATATAATTATCTGTAAGGCCCAGTCATGTCCCATTGAAGACACTGTCTTCTGATACATTTTAGTGTCAGCTCTTTTTTTAATGGCAGTTTGAAAATTTAGGCGATATCACTTTTGAAGGCATGTAAGATGTTTCAGAGACCCTTGATATTTAATCAAATCTGACAGTTTTATCCCGTGTCCAAGTTCTGTTTTAGGTTGCTCTATGTTACAAAGTACATCCTCGCTCTGCCCCAGCTGAGCGACTGCCACACACGCAGTTACAAAGAGCAGAAAGAACCATTATAGAGAGATAACAAGGCAGGGGTGTGACTAAGGTCCCACAGTTTCCCCCAGTCCTTTGTCCAGCTGACCTGTGTGACAGCCGAGTTGACTAGAGCTCCCTTCAGCACGAGTCTGAAGCGAGGCTTTATTCTCAAGCCCTTGAATTAGCAGCGAGATGAGTGATCAATCTACCCTATCTACCACTGCTGCCCTTTGTCCTGCCCTGTGTTTTGTGTTGGTCAGCCTGGGAAGATACCTGGTAATGAAATACCAGCAATTAGTGGAAAGTGTTTAGATTTCATTCTTTCCATTTTATCCCTTTGAAAGGGTATTATCCTTTTGAAGATTTAACTTGTGTGTGCATGCACCATACTGTGTTTCTTTGTGCACGCATACTGTGTTTAATGATACTTTACTGAAAAAGGGAAATGAGTGTCTGTATTTTGTCATGCTCAGCTCAAAACAATACTCATGTTTATACTGCAGATATTTAATTGTTAATGACAATAGAAAATTACTTTGTTAATGTTTTACTAAAATACTTTCCTTTTATCCCCTAAGGGAATTCCGAAATGATTTCTTAGAACTGCTCAGGAGGCGATTTGGTAAATATTTTACTGTTCGTTTGCTTGCTTGTTTGTTTTTGATGTCTTTTCTTAGTTCTGTGCAAGAAGTTTTGGTTGCTTTCTCCTAGGTCCCATACTTCTATTTAATAGTAATAATTCTGTATTTCAGGAACAAAGAGAGTCCACAATAATATTGTGTACAATGAATATATTAGTCATCGAGAGCACATCCACATGAATGCCACGCAGTGGGAGACACTGACTGATTTTACTAAATGGCTGGGGAGAGAAGGTAAGTGTAGTTGCTCAGGGTTGGGAAGTTTTAAAATTATTGAGTAATTGCATTGCTGATA